>NC_133351.1:27585078-27918411 GCF_030506205.2 Paramisgurnus dabryanus
CCTTCTCCACCATAATGATGTCTCGCTTTGAACAAGACTGGTGGACGTTACTTAATTTTAAATCGTTCAAAGTGAACTTTTAAGTTGAACGCCATAGATCGAATTGTTTCCCAAAGAGGTAAAAGGTCAAACAAAACTTTTGTCTGTGAGTGTGCAATTTAACTTATTGCAAAACCATCAGTACATTTGTGGTGTCTGTATTTCACAGAGCTGTTATTTTGGACAGAAGCCACGGCTGGAGTCATACCCAGACACGTAGCTCAGCATGCCGTACGCATTATATATACATTTCAGAATCAAAAGTGTGGCGTGCCATAAGGTAACCGCTGTCAAAAGCATGAGTTGTGTTTTTCTTGTGCTTTGAAGAGAGATGAATGTTTTTGAAGGCTAAGAAGCCACATGTGCACCTCGCCACCCCCTACCCAGAATCCTCAGTAGCCACGTTTACGGCGTGAGCTGTTTTTGTACCGAGGTTGATGTGTGAGACAGAGGGAGTGTTTTCTCCTTAGCTGAACCCTTGGCATCAGACACAAAGGAGACTTTGTGCGCAGTTGGGTTTGGCCTGGATTTGGCACCAAGCAATACCATTGTTGACTTAGACTCTATAGGGATTGTGTATGAGGTAAATTAGGGACATGGTGATGTAATGGTTAATATATATCAGCTCCTGTCTGAGCTGGTTGTCTCCATCCTGCTGGTAAACCGTTGACTGATCTTTCCATTTAAAGTGTTCTGCATGGTAACTCTCAATAGTCAAAATAGGTCTCACCAATCTGTGAGTGTTTTCACTTTTGTGCATGCATTGGTGCATGCATTTGTGCTTTCTTACATTCCAATATAAATAAATTCAGATTAGCATAATGGACACCCAAACCATCCCCATATATGGCAATGACAAGGGTCACTGTTTGTGTAGTGCCTCCTTGACAGCTGTTGAGAGGTAGACACGTGTGTGTCATCTTAGATCTTACTCGACAGCATTGGACAAGGAGGTGTAAATCAGAGCTGGCGTTAGAAGAGATAAGTGCTTACCCACAATCCCTCGAGAGATCCCCTTGTGATGTGTGCGTATGTGTGTGACAGGTTGGGCGATGCTCATGAAACAGCTAGATGTTGATGGCTCATCTCCTAAATGGTATGCACCTTTAATCCACATGTGAAAAGAAGAGATTTACAGTCTTGACCTTTCAAGGTCACACGAACACATATGAGGTTAGATTGACAGTGATTAAGGATAGAGATACTGATGTGTTATGTTTACTAGGGTTGAACCAATAATGGCACTTGCGTTAAAGGAATAGTTCACCCTAAATGGATCATTCTTTTATAATAATTAAAGCACCATTCATACCATTGACGATAATGCTAACTACTGTATATAGTTTTCAAAAGAGAATAGCGGAGTTCACACCACAAAAATAATGATAAAGATATGAGAAACGATATTGTTGGCATCACTACCAAGTCATAAAAAAACAAAGCATTGTGACAAGGCTTTCCTGTCACTAATGAAGATGCTAAAGCCCAGCGTATATATATATATATATATATATTTTTTATGTACAGAAACCTACGCGTACAGGAAAGCATAGTTTATTTGACTTGTACGTGTAGGTGTCACTTTTTAATGCGCAGGGTATCCCCTTCTTTAGCATCACTTTTTGTGTACATTCCACTTTACTTTTTGACGCTCAGGTCCCTTCAAAATTTTGGCTTATGTGTCACATTAGAAAGCCTAGTAGAAATCATAAAAAAAAAATGAATTATAAAGATTCTCAATGGTGGAACTTTAAATAATTTTTTCTCCACTAGAAAGATGCCTGTGGTTTCCCATCAAAGCATTGGCATTCCTTGTTCATCTATATATATATATATATAGTTTCATCTATACTTTTTTGATGCCTTCAGAGATGGTAGCAGTGGAGAAGTGGTCTTTTTTGATATAATACCTATATTTTATAAATATGAGGGAGATGACAAGATAAATAGTTTGCATGCCAGCGACCAGTGCATAGTCAGATTTCAGAGAGATCATCAAGCCTTTTCTGTCAGATTTTGGAGGAAAGACGTTCAGCATTGAAAACGTAAAGCAACAGCAGGTCATCTACATCCATGTTGTGACTTAAACACTGCAGCGCGTGTTTAAAAGTAACATAACGTTATCATTATCGTAAGTGTGGATCAAGCGTGCCGCACAAGCCCTGAAAAGTGAAGCCAAAACGTCTCGATCGCCCCTCAGTGACTGGTCCCAGTATAAGTCATTAAGCCCGCCTCCCCATGTTATTCAATGGGACTCGACACCAACTAAACAATTTAATTACACTTCAATTATCTTTTTTTCCGAAGCTGATTTCTGTTATTTACTGTAGTTTTTATTAGGCTAGTTAGTTCGTTAATGCTATAAAAACAGTGGGGTCACATCATGATTGACAGCTGTGATATGGGCATTCTGCAAGAGCGAGGGCGGGGCCTTGATTTTGCAGCTTTGCTTCCTGCTCACTACTGCGCAGGACTGGTCCCGAAATTGCTACTGTGCAGACTCAAGAAGACCCAAGATGTCAGCGCCGTATCAGGATACTAGCGGCTTTACTTTTCACCAATGGAAGAGAGTGAACGGGCGTCGTCCATCTTTTTTTACAGTCTACGGTGTGGATGCTAGTTATTATATACAGTAGTTATCGTCATATTGTGGATGCCCCTTTATTCTAAGTTGACCTTAACTCTTTCCCCACCAATGACGAGTTTTCTCGTCAATTAAGAGAAAACGTGTGGAAAACAACGTGTTCCTGATGATTTTTTTATGTTAATCGGCAATACCGTGATTACCGATATAAATCACAAAAAATGTTGACGGGCTACTTTTCAAAAAATGGCTGGCGGGGAATGAGTTAATGATGGATGTGTGCACTTTTTGGAGCTCCATTTTAGATCCTGAATATGAAGATGAGTGTTTGTGCTTGAATGGCTTGAGGGTAAATTATGAGAGAATTTGCATGGTTTATGAAATAATTTTTTGGTTAACTATTCCTTTAATTTACAGTCAGATACTGTCTACATGTACTTATTAAAGAAACGATCAAAATTCTGTAATTTATTTTACTTTTTGGTCCCTCCAGCCCATCTTCACCACTATGGAATTTTGCCTCTCCAAGTTCCTCTTCTCAGCTGCAATTGTCCTTTTATGTTGTTTGCTTAACATGGTCAGGCAACCCTATACAGCATCCGGTAGTGTTTTAAAAGCTCATGATGAGAAGTAGATGAGGCGCACCCGTTCCCTTGAGATGATTGTTTTCTTTCTTCTCTCTCACTTCCACCGTTCTCCTTTGTACTTCATCCAGTGCTCGTCGCCACATAAAACTTGGAAGTCGCCAGTGTTGATACAGCCATGTCATATACTTCCCTCTGATAGACGGTTTTTTTGGTCAGCTGTATCAAAGCATCTACAGCTAATCTAAGCTCTTTTAGTTGTTCCCTATTCCTAAATCAATAGCAAGATTTATTGAAATGAAGAAATTAACCTTTTCTCTTCCATCAGAACGGAAACGTTTCCACAATCGTTCAAGGATTTCTGAGAATGTTTTATTTATACTGTTTGTGGAATCACAGTAAAGTTCACACTTTGGCTGTTTAGCTTTCAGTAGGATTTCTTGATTTCGACTTTTGTCTCTGCGGTCATGTTTTTGATTTAAATCAGTCAATAATTCACTATGATCAATGTGAAGTAACCGGGTGGTTAAGATGAATTCCAGGAATAAACCTGCTCACATGTGTGGAGTGCAGTTAGGTATGTTAAGTGTGAGGGGTTAGCATGGGAAGCTTTGAACAGCCGCATTTGTTAATAGCTTCAACGTAAGTAAGCACCCTGCATGCCAGCTCTTTGTTTCAGTCGCCCAGTGTGTACGTGCCGATAAAGCCATAGTAACATGCGTCACCTGTCCTGGGCCTATTGTTTGGAAAGTATATAGAATGCCAATAATATACATTATATGTACGAGTGAAATTCATTTTCGTGGAAGAGGTCTGAATGAAACGTTCCCTGTTGCTGTTTTTAGCAGTAGCCATACGTTGCTTTATATGCAGAGGAAAATTACCCAAATTGACATAAATTATAAGAAGATTTAAATTATTTATTTTACTGCCCACCTCAAAGTCTGGACCTCGACCCCATCAAGCAAATTTGGGGCAAGTTGGAAAACAAACTGCACTTGTATATTCAAAGGAAAGCCTTTGGCTTGAGTTTCAGAATACATGGGGTAACATTACTGATGAAGTTGTGAGAAAATATACTGACACTATGCAAGAAAGATGCTGTAATTGCTGCAAAAGGTGGACCATACCAAATATTAAAGTTACACGTGGATAAAAACACTACAACTTACTTGAAAAAAAATTGTGTTTTGGAGGCAAAAAAGGGTAAAAGGAGTAGTCCACCCAAAAAAATGGTAGGAATAAAAATGACTATGGTCTAGTCAACAGGGACTATTCCTTTAATATTTTCCATTGTGTCAGGTATAAAAATGCATGAGAAATGAATAGATAAAGCCAAGTGCCAGCACTAAAATATCAATGCATTGTCCGAGCAGAGGTTTAACTAAACGTTCTGCATGTTTGTCTCTTTGTAGTTGTGCATTAACATGGTGAATGAGCGGATCAGACAGCACACGCAAGAGGTGCTCTTCCAGTATGAGCAACAGGAATGTCTACAGGAGGGGGTTGCCATGGAGACGATACGCTCCCTCGGCAACCAGCCAGCGGTACTGGACTTCTTCTTCCAGGTACAGAGCCGTAGAGGATTTCCGAGAGGTGAGGGGAGGGGGGATACGGTCGAAAACTAGAGAAAGGTGGAAAGCTTTTTCCTACCCTGAGGCTGTTGATCCTTTTCAAAGACCCCTGCTATTGAATTTGTAAAGGCCGGTACTAGGCAGAGTCTCTTCATTTACTGACTAAATAATAAATGTGTTCGCTGTCTCTTTTTTAAAGGCCAGACAGACATATGAATTCCCCTAAGTGTCCCGACAATGTGATAAAGTCTGTTTTTTACACAATGACTATTAGCCATTTGTCAGATGTGACCGCTTTACGAGTCATCAGATGATTTCAGCCTTTGGCAAAACAGTGACACAGCATTTTACGCACACAACCGCAATTTCTCTTCCTACACTGACATTTTATTTGTTTTGAATACAGTAGCTTCACATGTGTTGGTGTACGACAAGTAGCCACAATCGATGCCTCTAATCATTTAAAAGGTTTTTCTTACAGAAACAATATGTGGCAGTACTCTGGTATACTGATCTCAGGTTTTATTTTTTTTATTTTAACAAATGTATTTCTACAGCGCTTTTTACATGTTTGCATTGTTGCAAAGCAACATTACAGTAAATGCATTTAAGTATAGGCAGTATAGACATATAAACTTGTGAAATATACAGAACCCGAAGAAAATTTACCACAGTTTTACGACAGTTAAACAAAACATGTTTACGATAGTTAATCCATAGTTACCTCAAAATAACAATGGGTTTGCCACAAAAACCATAATTACACAATTGTTACTGTAGTAAAACCACAGTCTAAAATGGCAGGGTTATTTTTAACCCATGCTGGGTTAATATTTAGCATAACACACCGCTGGGTTAAAATTGACCCAATGTTGGGTTGTTTTAACTCAACCGATGGATAATTATAACCTATGGTTGCATAACAACAACCCAATGTCAGGAAATTTTGAACCTAGCATGCGTCCCGTTCAATATCTAAAAATAACCCAGCCATTTTTAGAGTGCATGGTTTTGCCATTGGTAATCCATACCCCAAAACATTTATCCCTTTAGAAAAAAAACACGAGTGAAGTAAGAAGTGAATTGTACAAATATGTATGATTATTATAAAATATAGACAATAATAAACCCCAAACCTAACCCTGCCCCTAACGCTAAGAGTTAGCCATATTGTACAAAGTACCATAAAATTGTTTTAGAATAAATCCTATACAATAACATCATCAGTAAATCATCAACATGGAATGACAAACAAAATAAATAAAAATATATCTTCATAAAACTTTATGCTTTCACAACTGTTAGAAATAGCTGCACTTTAAAGATAAGGCAAGACTATAATGTCACAAACACACTATTCGGTTTAATCATTTGTAAATATAATGTTTTATATGTTATTAAAATACATATTTATATTTAATTTTAATATTAAACTGCACCTGTCAAAAGGATTTACAATATCTGGGTTACCGTGTGTTATTACAGGGTTCCCCCGGGTCCTTAAAATCCTTGAAAATTTGTGAATCTGGGGGGGGGGGGGGATTCAAGGCCCTGGGATGTAAAAAAAAAAAAAAATATATATATATATATATATATATATATATATATATATATATATATATATATATATATATATATATATATATATATATATTTACAGGTCATTAAAAGTGCTGGAATGTATTTTATGCAAGAAGTTTTCTGGAAAAAAAATCCATATTATTCCCTGTGTAGTGTAGGATAATATCATAAAAATTCTAGACTTTTTAAGCATACGTGCTAAAATTTTTGGTTTAAATGCTTATATCTTCTGTATGCGAATGTTGATTCATACGAAAATGCTTTTTTGCATAGTTGTGTTTGACACATTAAAACATCTCGGGTTACCTATTTAACTTTTGTTCCCTGAGAAGGGAACGAGACGCTGCGTCTCCCTTGCCATACTTTCTGTGTCCCTGTAACGCCGTCATTGGCAATATTTCAGATAGCAATATATTTCCTGGCTCCCGCGTCACCCAGTCTTTGCCGTTAAGCCTCACCATTGAATTTGATATACACATTTAGACGCACTTACCCCTGGAGGCGTCCGCCGCAGTGACGCAGTGCGAGTTCCCTCGAAAGGGAACAATAACAATGTATCTTAAAAGGTAACACGATGTAACCTTGCTCTCACTTGAAATGTGTCCCCACATTTAGTCCTTAAGGAAATTAACTGATGTGTGGGAACCCTCTATTAGTTTTGAGTTATTAGTGTGTGAAATCTTCACATGGCCAATAAGAATCAAGCATTCCAACGAGCTGTGTAATAAATGTGTATAGACCCAAGCAAACATTGTCCTTTAAGATGACTAAGCATTTTGTCCCTCATAATAAAATCACTATTCCAAATCTGTTGATTTATTTATTTGGTGCATTATCTCAGGCCTCAGTGTAAGTTTGCATGTGTTGCAGAAGCCTCAGGGTGTGCTGTGTATCATTGATGAGGAGAGTCAGTCCCCCCGGCCGTGTGAAATCAACCTTTATAAGCGACTGCAGATGCAGCTGGATTCCTCCTGTACAGACTCGGTCTCCCTCACAACCAAGGATGGCAATGGAAACCCACCACCCAAAGACCAGGGGCCATCGTTTACAGTCACTCACTACGCTAGCAAGGTGGGTTATGGGAAGCTTAACCGCACACACACACTGAGTTCCTGGTCATGTGACCTGGCCGGGGTCCCCTAGTTCACATACAAACACCAACACGTAGTCAGAGTCTTCCGAGAATCTCTCCTGAGAGTCAACACGCTATGTCATGATGAGAGAGAGGGCTTTTATTAGTGCTTGACTTACACGTGTTTGTTTGTCCTTTATTGCAGATGACCTATGACCTGACCGGCTCACTGGAGAGAAACAGGGATGTTCTGCCCCAAAACATCCTGTTTGTTATGAAATGTAAGAATCAAGCGTGCTATAGTCGACTCAGTCTGTACACAGTATTTGTTATGAACTGAAATTGTAACACAGACCTTTTACATAGTTACACAGGGATGATAATTGTATCCTACTGGCAGATCTATGAATTTGTGAAAAGTTTTGATGTGTTTTTGGGAAGATACTGGATTTCGGAGAGATGAGCGTAAATTTATTCATCATATGTTTATTTCAATTACAGTCACAGTCCTGTTACCTAAAACATAGCACAAGTTTAAAACATGGCACCAAACTCTTAGTAACTGTTTTAACATTGCCGGGTAAGTTGTAACACAGTGTATCAGGGGAAGTATACCTGTATATATTTAAAGGGAACATTTCACAAGATTTTTTTAAGATATAAAATAAATCTTTGGTGTCCCCAGAGTATGTAAGTGAAATTCTAGCTCAAAATATCATATTAATAATTTATTATAGCATGTTAAAATTGTCACTTTGTAGCTGTGAGCAAAAATTTGTCATTTTGTGTGTCCTTTAAAATGCAATGAGCTGATATCTGCACTAAATGGCAGTGACATGGTTGGAAAGTGCAGATTAAGGGGCGTATTATCCCCTTCTGACATCACAAGGGGAGCCAAATTTCAAAGACCTATTTTTTTCACATGCTTGCAGAGAATGGTTTACCAAAACGTTCATGATATGACCTCTTTAATGAATATATATATATTTTTAATTGTTATACCAAAATCTAAATGCATTAGGTTGTGCCTGTCCCACAAATCCTAAGGACCTATTGTGTATACCTTTAATGGTACAGTTAAAGTCCATGGAAATGAAGTTGGGTAAATTACGAGAGAATTTTAATATGTGGTTGAATTATTCCTTTAAATGAAACCTAAACTTTTACAATAAATAAAACCACTAAAACCTGTCGAAAAAAAATAATGCATGAACTTCAGTGAAACCATTAATTGCACAAAGTTTAACCACAAACTGATTCATTAACAGCTCTAAGACATATTTGATATCCATATGTGTCCAAAGTGACCTTTATAGTTTCCTTGCTGAAACTTGTTTGTCAGGGTAAACCCTATCTACATGTAACTCTTTATCCTCGCTTGTTTAACAGGTCAGAGGTCAACACACTTTGAATTAGCAAATGCGCACGTCAAGATGTGAATAGGTGCTGTTATTTTGTTAGTGCGCTGGTTCGGGAGGGGGATGGTGTAAATGAGGGGAGACAATTAGCTCTGGCGCCTGCCGTAATTAAGCCCTAAATGTGTGTAACCATGTGTTTATTTTCTCTATCTTCCCCCGTGCAGCTAGTGAGAACGTGCTCATTCATCAGATGTTCCAGTGTAAGCTGACTCAAACTGGATCCTTGGTTCCCCAGCACCAGTGGCTGAAGCTGCGTGGGCCCAAAGGCACAATGCTTACCAAGAGTGCTACGCTAACTCCTGCCAGAGACGCCAAAAAATACGCGGAACTTAACAAGGTGCCCGAATACACGTGTTGAACCATGAAGGCTTGTTCAGACAAAGTCCAAATTGTTTGGGAAACATCTGGAAGCACGTCATACAACATTCTTATTCCAGGCTGTTTTTACAATGTTGCAATGTTTCAAAGCAAAAAAAATATTTAAATGAATAGAATACATAAAGAATATAAGACATGGTACAAATCAACAAATCCAATTCAGAAAATTACAAATTTCTTTGAACGTTGAAATTCAGTGTGATTGTATTGTGTATTCACAACAATCACATTCTTTATTTGGACTTGTGTGCACAGGCTTTTAGATAATGTTGTGTATACTGTCTGTAGTTTCGTTTCCATTGCAGATTTGTGCAAAACTTTATCGTTATTTTCTAAATGTTGACAAAAGATTATTGAGAAATGACGGCGTTTCTATTAATTGATGATATGCGACTGAACATAGTAAGTCATTCCAAACATCACGCCGACTAATGTTGGTAGGTTTACTAATATCACATTATTTGCACTAGGCGTTATTTTGGACCGAAGGAGACATACTGTAAGAGTATTATCAAAACATACAAATGCCAATGAAAGCCTCTTATAGTTAGGAACAACAACGTGTAGGTTTTTCTTGGAAGTAATAGTACATTATTTTAAATCGAAAGAGATGTAGTAGTGTTATCCAAACATTATTGGCAAGGATAGCCTCTTATACTTGGGAGCAGACACCGTGTCTGTGCGCCTGGGAGGTTTTAGTACATACTACGTCAACGTCAACTAATAATTATGTCATTAACTCGCTAATTATAATAATTATAATTAACTCACTTGCATCAGGTGACAAAAAAATGCGAAAACACTTTTTCCATTGCAATTTTGCAAAATAAACCTTTTCTGAATTGCCTTTGGGAGTACAGTATACAGAGTTTCTCTGAAATTGACGTGTTTCCATTAGCCGCATTTTTTATTCACAACGCAATTTATAGAGTAATGGAAACGCAGCTACTGCTTTGTTTGTTATGTTTTTCATTTCATGCTTAGGTGATGCTTTCTTGTTTTGCAATGCAATTGACAAACTCCTGCACAAATGTGACCCTGGGCCACAAAATCAATCATAAGGGTCTTTATTTTGAAATTGAGATTCATACATCTAAAATATGAATAAATAAGCTTTGCATTGATGTATTTGTTAGGATTGAATAATATTTGACCGAGATACAACTCTTTGAAAATCTACAATCTAGCAACACATTACTAATGATAAATACATTTGATTATATTTACGGTGGGAAATGTACAAAATAACTTACATGGAACATGATCTTTAATCAATATTTTAATGATTTTTGACATAAAAAATAGATATTTTGATCCATACAATGTATTTTGGGCTATTGCTACAAATATACCCATGCAACTTATGACAAATGATTGGGTGAACAAGCCTTTAGGCTAAATAACTTTGTGTCTACTTTAATGTTTTATTCTGAGGATTGTTTCATCTCATCAGACGTGGTGTGAAAAGGTCTTTAGACTGTTTGACTTTGTTTGCTGTTTGATAAGTGACTGTCATGTGTAAATGTGGTTCCCCCTCTGCAATGACATAGATGTTACAGTGACGATCTCACACCACACGACTCGGCCACAAACACGCCAGAACAAACCTTGCAGCTGTATTTTTAGCCTACGGTATTGAGCTTGTGCTGGGAAGTGACCTAAATTAGCACCGTTACCCCAAATACATTCGGTCAATTGATCCGCTTTCCACAGCTACACCCTACATAGGAAACACAAGGCTTTAACCGATTTCCCACGCCACGCGCGGCAAAAACACATAGATCTGCCTCCTCTGCATTCGCCAACTCCTCTTTTCCCATTTAATTTTTTTCTGCTTTATTTCTAAAGTCAGGGCTAGGCCTAAAGTTATATTAATAAAAATGCCTTAGAAAAAGATGTTAAAAGACCGTATCTTGAGACAAATCAACTGGCATATTTTAAGATCTGTTAGTGCAAATTATATTCAGTTGAGACCGCTCAAACATGAATTTTTGTCTAGGACTAGTTTTAAGCCTTGTCTGTAAAACAGGGGCTTTATGTTTGGATTATTATTTTACTGATTGTCTGTCAGTTTTTGCTTTTCTACCTCACTTTACACCAAAAAAACAACAACATAGTTTTAAGTGAATCTTAGGTGAACCCTAAAGAAAAAATGTTGTCACAACATTTAAGATTATTTTACTTAAGAATTCTGGTTTTAATGCATCCATAACTCAAGTTTTATTAATTTTCTCTTTTAAGGGTGTTAGATTCTCATTGCCGTAATGCTGTCATTTTTAACTTTACTGTTGTGAAAAAAAATGCTGTAAGCAGCTGTACTTACAGGCAGTACAACAAATACTGCAATGAATACTATAGCTTAATCTTATATCGAATATGATATTTTTATTGCATTAGATAA
Source organism: Paramisgurnus dabryanus (assembly GCF_030506205.2). Taxonomy (NCBI): domain Eukaryota; kingdom Metazoa; phylum Chordata; class Actinopteri; order Cypriniformes; family Cobitidae; genus Paramisgurnus; species Paramisgurnus dabryanus. The sequence goes on from NC_133351.1 coordinate 27,596,710, forward strand.
AGAATTGCTCATGCATTTAACAACACTAAAACATGTGTCTGATGTAAGCATCAAGCATCAAAAATAATTAAAGGAATAAAACCTAAAACCTTATGGAACCAGCTAGGTGATGAATACAGTTATGTAGTGCCAGTTCACAAGTATTACTCAAGAAAATCCAGAGCATATTTTATTTATGACCGCAAACTACAGTAAAACATGAGTCATTTCATTTCAGTAATGAGAGTAAGATGTTTTGCAGTGCAGTAAATAGAATTGAGGGTAACCGTATGTGTCGTATTGTTTAAATATTTTTTCTTTAAGCAAAATGTTTTATTTAGGATTAATTCTAACCCGGACTTAATCTCACCAGGCTTTTTAGATCCCCCTTTAATTCTGTATTTTATCAGTCTTCTTTAACCAAAGCTTATTTCCCCCTGCAGCGCCTTTCTCTGTCTTTGTCTTATTTTTCATTTCTCCTTTCCATCACTTGTGCCTATATCCAGGTCAGGGATTTTATGTGTGTGTGTGTGTGTGTGTTCATGTGTGTGTTTGTCGTCTAACAGGCTCTTATGTAAGCCACATAGAACATGAGCCGCTGGCACCCCTGGTTAGCCACATCATGAGGACCAGGCCCACAGTTCCCTGCTTACATAAGCGCTAGTTTGATTCCCATAGAGTGGCTGCGACAGTAATATGAAGTCATATTATGAAATTTCTGCTGCGGTTTGAAGAGAAGAAACAGAAAAGTGGTTTAGTTGATTCGGTTAGACCTTTGATGAGAAAAGTCGGGTAGAAAAGTAAAAAAAATTAGCTTGTTTGTTTTTTGCCACTGTCTTTTTATTGTGTGTACTGAAAATGAGTAAATTTCTTATTGTGGTCATTGCATAGGAAATGCTTTTTTTCTGGGAATCGGAGCATCCCAGAGATATATTTAATTTAAGCCAGCAGTTTAGTGTGAAATGAGACCACTTTCTTTTGTACCAATTTGCCAAAGTGTTGGCCCCGTGTCATCTGCGTCTGCCTTTTTGCACAAGAACAGCTGTTCAGTTCAGTTGGTGTCATTTTAACAGTTTTAATAAAGGGGACATTGAATATTGACAATCAAACCTATTATTACAGTTCAAACGCAGTCATCAAACACCAGCAGATTATTGGGTATGAAAAAAACATGAAAATACAGTAAAAATACTTACTTAATACGGTGGTATTCTCTAAAGACAACCTGGTTTTGCAAGTCAATTCAACCTACTATTTTACGTTTTGACCTGCAATAAGTTGACATAACTTATGAAAACAAGTTGAAATTGTTTAACTTAATTTGTTTACCATTCCATTACCATTATTAAACTCTCATACCATCACAATACTTTTTTGTATGGTAAGATCTTCTACTCAGCAATAAAGAGGAAGAGAAGTTACTAAATGAACCATCTACTTAAAGGACAAGTTCGGTATTGAAACACAAACATCCGAAAATTCTCAGGGCAGCCGCATATGTCGAAATTTCAGTCAAAACCGTTCTTTTTCACCATAAACAATCTGAAAACAGGGCTTTAAGTGTAAAATACCGAACTTGTCCTTTAAATGTGTTTGTCGCCCCAAACTATTTGATAGTTGTAAATACAAGACACTTTGGGCCCTATATTAACGATCTAAGCGCATTGTCTAAAGTGCAAGGGGCATGGTCTACAGTACACGGCCTTGTCCAATTTAACTTTTGCTAATTTAAAGACGGGAAAAATGGTTTGTGCACCAAGCGCACAGTCTAAAACGGTTGTTCCTATTCTCGTAATGAGTAATCGGTCTGTTTTGGGCATAACGTGCAATAAACCAATGAGAGTCTTACTGTGCATTCAGACCGCCACCGGCGAGAGCGTCAAAGTGGCCGGAAGTCATTCATTTTCAATGAAAGCCGGCGGCGAGCTCCGGCGAACAGCGGCGCGGCGCGTCATGTACAGCGGGAGCGTCGAGGAGAGTTGAAATCAGCTCAACTTTATGGTAATGAGATATGACGCGGTTCTGCGGCAACCAATCGGAAGGCGGAAATGTTCACCGGCAACCAATCGGAAGGCGTAAACCTCCGCCTGAGAGGAGTTCAGAGAATGCATTCGAGCGTCAGAGCGTCCACTACAACTTTTCTTTAGCGTCGTTGTCAGGGCAGCCAGAGCTTTTATTGACGCTTTCGCCGGTGGCGGTCTGAATGCACAGTTACCTCTCATCCCATTTAAAAGACAGTTGCGCTGGCGCCATGCCGATTTCCTATTTAGATGGCGGAATTTGTAAACTGAAAAACTAAACTGAGACCACCAGTTTAAGATTGATATTATTATTATTTTTTATTTGTATTGAAATGGTTCTTTTGTTATTTTTGTATTAAAACCTTTTAAAAGTCGCTTTCTTTCAGTCATGGAAGTAAAATTTGCAGGCTTTTAATTGCTGTAAAATGTATGGACAGCCTACATGATGTGTAATCTCAAAGAATAATTTACAAATATGCCAGAAAAGGTTTGTACTGTAAAAATACTTTATAACAAACAAAAGATAAAGAATTTACAAATGTGTGGAGACGTTTCAGCACTCGGACAGCGTTTTGAAAGCATTACTTAAAAGGGTTTTCATCTCGTCATATCCAGAGTTACAAAGTCATCATGTACAATAAATCGGTGGCATGTTAAAAAAGTATTTCAAAGTAGATGCAATATTTGCATTTGTTTGAAGCAAAATAAATTAATACTTACCAGGTTACAGGTAAAGCAGCTCTTTAAGCTTTCTAATGTCTCATAATCGATCATCATTTATGTCCAAGAGACTCAATAATAATCTTTTACATTTTAATCCTTTAATTTTTCATATTTAAAAGCGTTTGTGCGCATCCATGTAGGACTGCAGCTATCGATTCTTTTTGTAATTCATTTATCTAGCACTGAATCGATCGATTAATCGAGTAATCGGATAAAAATTTTGTGTGTGTTTTTAAACAACCAACACAAATAATGCATAACGAAAATGACATGGCTGTAAAATGTTCAAACATTTGGCTTTTAAACAGAGGTATTGACATTTGGCTCCAAAAAATAAGCCTATTTATTTTAATTTTTACCCATTTAGTGTTTATAAGTGCCAGTGCCAACAATTAAGCAGTGCACTTTAATTTATTAATATTTATTAAGATGCTGAATGTAATGTAATGATAATGTAATGATCCCAAACTTTAGACATTCTCTCTCTGCCGTTTATGGACATATTTACTCTCCGCCATCACGCCAACCAAATTCAAAATGTATCACGCGCTATGATGTGCTTCCTGAACATTGAACGACGGTCCGTGTGAATCAGTTCTCGGCGCATGTAGTGCGCGTTATAGGAATATAACGAGGCTTCGAGGCAGAACTTTTGTCTCGAGGAATTTTTTGAATCGAGTTAATCGAGTAACTCGATGAATCGTTTCAGCCCTACATCCATGTGTGTGATAAGCAAACACACATTGTCGTCCCGTTCATAGGCACATATATTAGTAACGGGCTCAGTAAATAACAAAAACAATATTGCGCCATTGACTTTAGAGCAGGTTTTAGTTGGTCAATGGCATAATCTATTTTAGTTGCCTCAAAATAGCAACGCACCAACAATGCGCCTGAACACGCCACGTTTTCAGACCAGAACTCCTATGGACGCAAAATTGGGCGCAAATGCATTTAAACAACATGGCGCTAAACGTTAAAAAATTATAATTGTACCGGGTATAAGCTAGCAAAAGACACTTGCATCGCTCAGTGCGCTACATTTTGCCGGGTGTATGATAGGGCCCCAAATCTTTGATTTATTGAATCTCTTGGTTCTTCTAAGTTCACCCAAGTTTACCCAGTGTGTGTACTGTATGTGAGTACAAGTAAGAGAGATGCAATCCTTGAACCAGACATAAAGTGAAAAATTAAAATGCTATGATCTGTCACTGTAATCCAGAGTGACTTCAGTTTCCTGAACAGCCTCCCTTCAGTGTTATTGATACTATATCTGAACTATGATCTCTGTAACTTGCCAGCTCCTGAGTCGCCTTTAACACAAAAGGCAGAAAATTAACTAGTGACCTGGATCCATTAAACCATCTCAACTCAATTTCCTCAAATGGCATGTCTACAATTCAAAGATGAATTAAAGAACATAATGAAGATAACCAGTAAGAGGGTTCAGTTTTGTGTTATGACCCACACAGGCACATCTGAATCATTTTCATCAAATTCACTTCTGTCTGTGTGGTTTGTGATTCATTCATAGCTCTTGTAAAATCAGTTGCTATGCCAACGGCATCTTTAAAAGATGGGGATACGAATAGGCACGTGTACAGCACATATCATCCTTTGCATTCTCCACTTTTTCATACTGCCCACAAAGTTGAATTGCTGACCTTATTGCCGTTTTGCTATCTGTGCAATGAAATTTGTGTGTTATTGACCAGTGCTGTTTTAACAGCTGTTGCCATTCACAGTAATAACAGACAAACGTATGATGCAGGTTTATATAATATCTGTGGTTTAAAATAATGGATTTACAAAAAATGATCTAAAAAAAAGGGCACTTAGGTCGTAGGGCACTTCAAAGGCACCTATGCAACAAGGTATTAACTGGACACGCCCCTTCAAAAACAATCGAAACCATTCAAAGTCATAGTAAACAAGGCAAATTTAAGAAAATGCTTGAATCAGTGTCTTTTGGTGGCTTTTACAGCTCTTGAAGAAGAAGGGAGCAACGTCCTTCCTGCAGAAGCTGGAGCGTTGTGGACCGGTTACTGTGGCAGTTCAGCTCAGGGTGAGTAGAGTCATATGAGAACAACCCCTGCACTAAATCCTGACCTGACCCGACCCAACCCAAAAGATGTTCTGATGTCATTGTCCTATTTGCATCAGCTATGGGTTTTAATAAATACCTGGAGATTAACAGCACTAAAAGTTGCCCAGCGACAAACCATCATAGACCTGCCATGAAAACGTTGTGAAAATTATTATAAAAGTTATTGTTTTAGCTGAAATTTTTAATTCTAGACTTACATTTTTAAGTTGATTCAATTTGAAATTACAATTAATTTATAACTTTCCTGACTAGTGAGGAGTTGCTATAAACTATAAAAAAAGTTTAATTAACTTAAGCTAATTCAACTTTATTTTTATAATTTATAGCAACTCTTCACTAGTCAAGAAAGTTAAAATTGTAAATTCAAGTTGATTAAACTTAAAATATTAAGTGCAAAAACATTTTAGAGTAAATCACACTCAATTCAGACTGAAAAAAGTTTAAACTCGTCTAAAAGAGTATTTGCTGAGGTGCAAACTATTTCGGTACAGTGTTCAGCCTGTACTTTTGAGGGATTTAAAACATAAAAATGCATTTAGTGTAGTTCCTTCAAGTTTCTTTTTTATCTTTTAATGAAATTGGTTATGTAGAAGAACTTGTTCTCATTTGCAATCCCTGCATATGTCAACATAAGTCTCCCTCCACCACACGGCTTCCCTTCTACCAAAGTGAAGAGCTCTTTGCAGCACAACCACCTCATAATACAGCATCACATTCGCATGCAGATGCTGCTGTCATTATGACCTCTTTCTTATCGCAGAGGCATGCAGCTGCACATATGTGCCGTACTGTATGTGTACCTCACGCCTGCATCACGTCCTAATTTAAGACCCTGTTTCTGTGTTTGCTCGAGAAGATGGAAAGAGTACTGTGAGAGTTTATGGAAAAGGCACACAGTGTTCCTCTCTAATCTCTCCCCTCTGTGCTGGGCATGAAGCTGATTACATAATAAAGGACATTCAATGCCCAACGTACGCACAAACACAAACATTATTTATCCACGCCTGAATAGATCCCAGAAGAGAGCGGCAGAGGAAAAGAGAAATCCTCAACAATAATAAATAACATCGGGTCCTAATGTGTCTTTCATTAGTGTTTGCCCTCACGGAAAGATGGAACGGTTGTAATTGGCAGCTTTTTCAGATTAGTCCTCTGAATAGCTGCTTGTGTCTGTTACCGCCCGTCATCACGTCTCCGTGTCTTTTTTTTATTGGCTGGCGTCAGGAGAAATGTCATGTGATGATAACATGCACATTGGCGGTCGTGCTGACTCAGGCCCATGAGCTCTTTCTGTGCTATGACATCATGAGTACACTGTCAGACTTTTTATGTCTGTGTCTCAAAAGCAAAACCATATAAAAATCTGCGTTGAAAGGATTTTATTGGCCTCATTTTTATAATGCTCTCAACTGTCAGCCTTTTTAAGAGTTAATTACCACATTTGAAGGAATAGCTCACTCATAAAAAAGCATTAACTTTTTCCCCGCCATTGACGAGTTAACTCGTCAATTAAGAGAAAACGTTTCCCTGCCAATGACGAGTTTTTCCAGCAATCCGTATTTCAGCGGGAAAGAGTTAAATGGATAGGTTACCCGAAAACTGGCCATCCCATATGTTGGTGACATTTTTTTCTTTAGTAGAACAATAAAGAAGATATTTTGCAGAAACCCCGGTGCTTTGTTAGTCATATAATGCAAGTAAATGGTTTCCGCCACTTTTGAGAGTTCTAAAAGCCGATACATCCAATAAAAGAGTAATCCCCATTACTTCTGGTGATCTTGTGAAGACAATCAATTGTTTTTTGCAAGAAATTGAACATTATTAACATTATTAATATTTAATGACATTATTTACTGCAGAGCCTCTGCCAAACATGAGTCCGATCTTCTTCTTATGGTGTTTGGTGGTGGTTGGCAAACCAGCCTCTTACTGCCACCTATAGAGCAGGAGGGTAAAGCACACTTTATAGATAAACATTTTGTCTTACCGAAGTGAACCCGAAAATCACAGCATCCTTTTAACTCATAGTGCCTAAGGTGTGTTTGGCTTCACAGCGTTGTGCGGATCGGCAGGGTTGCCCTTTTGGGAGCGGACTCACTGTTTGCTTTTAAATCATGCACGGTACCAATGTCGCACGTGGGTCTGCGCGACTTCAAACACACACCCAGCTTTTACTTCCACAGGCACTTGTAACGCTAACCAAACTTCCAAATGCTGCCAAAACCACATAAATAAATAAACCCACCCGATCAACGTTTTCATGATTGGTCTTCAATGCCCTGTTTGAGTACTCGAGCAATCTAGTACTCGTGCCCATCCCTAATACATACACAGAAAGGAAATACAGAAATGTGCTTTACACAAATAATGTTGTAAATAACGTTCAATTTTTGGCAAAAACTAATTGATTGGCTTCACAAGATGTCAGTATGTCACCAGGAGTCCTGAGGATTACTTTTCTATTGGATATATCTGCTTTTTGAGCCCTTTAAGTGGCAGAAACGTATTATTTTTTATAAAATATCTTCTTTATTGTTCTACTAAAGAAAAAATGTCAACTTTTGATTTCTAAAGACAAGGGGAGATGATGATTATGGCTCACCATTATGTAAAAATGTATACACATTATAATAGTACACATTTTACACAATAATGTTAGCTCAGTGTAGTAAACGCTTTAGCTATGATTTTACCTACAGTAATGTACTTGTAGTTTATTTTGCTTGTTATCATTTAACTTTAAAGGTGCATTGTGTAACTTTTAAAAGGATCCCTTGACCGAAATACAATCTAATATAAATAACTATATTATTAGTGGTGCATAAAGACCTTTCATAATGTACCATTATGTTTTTATTACCTTAGAATGAGACATTTTTATCTAAATACACCGAGGGTCCCCTTACATGGAAGTCGCCATTTTGTGCTGCCATGTTTCTACAAATGCCCTTAACGGACAAACTTTGTTTACTTGGTTGTCCTGTGACGGCTACCGTAACTTCTGTATGCGTTTCAGAAGAGCCATGGACTGAGCCGTTGGTTGCAATTTGCAACCTCAGCACTAGATGCCGCTAAAATTTACACACTGCACCTTTAAAAGGACTAGTGTTATTGATTCTTTGCAGGGTTTACTAGAAGTGACGTTGTTTCCAAGAAAGCATTTGTTTATGTTATTACTTCTGAAACTGTATATACAACAGTTTTACCCACACATCTCACCCGTCTTATTCTGCCTGTCTCTCATTCCAGAACTCTCTATCTGAGATCACCAGTAAACTACAAGCATGTACGCCTCATTTTGTTCAGTGCGTGAGGCCCAACAGCGTCGGAAAGCCTGACGTCTTTGACAGCTTCCACGTTTCCTCTCAGCTCCAGTATGTGGGGGTTCTGGAGATGGTTCGCATGATCCGCTATGGATACCCGGTCCGACTGTCTTTCACTAGCTTTCTCAGCAGGTAAGATCAAACTTTCACAAGATTATATGGCACATTCCAGAACTGGATTATAAATCACAAATCCAATGTAGATTACATTTATGGCCCGGTTTCACCGACAAGGCTTAGCTAAAGCCAGGACTAGGCCTTAGTTAAGTTAAGACTAACCTAACGTATGCCATACGGTATTGGTGTGTATCTTAAGACAAATCAATTGCACTAGCATTTTTAAATCTGTTTCAGTTGAGAAAGCTGTATTTTAGTCTATAGCCTTAAGCCTTGTATGTGAAACCGGGGGTATGGGTCTGTAACCATCTCCTTTAAAACCTTCCACCACACTATTCCCATCTGAACTAGTAGATTACATTTATTTTTATGCATTTGGCAGATGCTTTTATCATTAGATGATGTTTTCCCTGTGGTTGAACCCATGACTTTGTGTTGTCAGTGTATTGCTATGCGAATTTAGCTACAGATTCATAGTATCATGATGCAACATAACCCCTGACTTTACCAAGTCTCTGATTTCATATACTGTCAATCCTGAGTAACTTACCCATGAGTACAGTGTAAATGCTGTAAAACAACACAGGATGATTTCAAGCCATCTGTGGAGTCGTATATTATGTTTATTTCTGCTAAGCAGCACGCTGTGTTTCAATGTTCTAATCCATTTAAGCAGCCGGGTCAAACGAGGTAAAGTGTCTTTCCAGGGGAAATATATAGTAAGTGCACTTGGTCTCAGATGCTGATATATGTCGGCCTGACTCTAGATGTCTGCACTATGAGCTCATGATGGGCTTTGAGTTCAGCCCAAGTGATGCAAAACTGTATACTGTGTAAGTGTGTGTGTGTGTGTGTGTGTTGAGTGTGACATTGCTCTCACACTCTGATTAACGGTTATGGGCCTCGATGAACGCCGTATTTTGTGAGCCCACTTTTAGTGATGGGATTATAATAGGGTAGTTTTAAAAAGTATGAAGTGTTCTCCGATGGGTCACCCTGATCTCAGCTCAACTCAGCTCTTCTTGACTGGAACAAAGAGAAATGGGATAGCGCGTCAAGGAGACAGTGCGGCGGGAAAGATTGGAAATTGGATTGAAAAAAGGGGCAGGATGTAATTTCTAGAAATCTTGCCCGCGCTTTTCAGAATGTGAAAGTGGAAGATAAAAGCGTAAGGGAGAATGTAAGGGGAGCAGGCTGTTCCTTCTGTCAGAGCGAGAGGTTCAGCGTGACTTTGGCTTCATCTTTATTGGGAACACGACGCCTCTTCTTCATGTCACATTGACACTCCCAAAGCAGAACAAGTCCTCAGCTCAGTGTTCCTGCTTATTTCACACTGTGCTAGAGAGGATCATAAAGTGCTCAATCTATATCTGACACTTTCTCTCTGTCATTGCATTTCTTTGTATCCTCTTTTCAACCCTGTTCAACTTTATTTCTCTCTTATGTTCCCTTAGCGTTATGCTGTAGTTTTGCATTTTTGTTTTTAAAAAAAAGTTTACTTAAAATTTAGGTTAGATCCATTTTATATTAGTATACAGCAATCAGGCCTTACTCTTTTAAACAAAAAGGTGCTTTAAGCTGTTCTTTATGGTGATGCCATAAAATAAATAAATAAATGGTTTCTCGAAGTACCTTTCACCAAAGATTTTTAAAGGAAACATTGCTTTTTTCAGCTAAAAAAAAACTTTTGTGCAACTGAAACTGTGGATGTTAAAGGTTTTTTATGAAACCATACAGCCTGAAACCATCCCCAGTAACATCCCCAGGCAGCTATCGTCTACTAGTGCTGTGTTCAAAATATCGATACGGCGGTACATCGTCACGAACTCCTGGTGATGTGCGCATCAATACAGCACCTTCTGTATCGATTCTTACACACTTTTTGAAGGCAGCGTGACAGATCGTATAGTTGATCCGAGATCATAAGGAACGTTGAGTGATATTTAAGGGGTATGTGCCTGGCGCGCACACACGTCTGTATTGCACACCTTTCCCAAGCGCGTGCTCTCTCTGTTTACTGTATCCGCAGATATTTTAACTTTAACTTCATGACTCGCACTTTGCATCAGTTTAAGTAGCATTGCACAAAAAGACTGCATGTCGTGTCTTAAGCAATCCCTAATTAACCTATTGCGTGCATGCATTTAAAATCAATGAAGCACACGCTGCTGGTCTTTTATCCGCTCTTTTATAAAACAGTAACGCATTTGGGAAAAAAGACGACAAAGAGCTGCAGGTGTAACGTGTGTCTAGGAGAAGAGATATAAAGCTACTTCAAAATATATAGCTGTCACATTAATAATCTGATTCCTATAGAGAAACATGTAGTCGGACTGCATGTTTATGCATATATTCATAGATATAGAAGAATTATTTAATGAAAGAAGCCCAGTAAAGCACTATCTTTGTAAAACTGGGTTAAAACAACAAGAGTTAAATACTGTAGGTCTGCCAGAGATGGATTTTATGCCTTTCAACAAGTTCCCCAAAAGCACTGCTTATTCAATGCACAAGAAACTTATGTTTCTAAATGAAAATGTAATTCTAAAATTTAATTCATCAGGATATGTATCGTATCGTGGCGATACACAGCCCTATTGTCTACTGTATGTACTGTAGATAATAGACTTCTTACTAAGTTTAGTTATTTTTATTCTTAAAAGGATATAAAAGTGGCGGAGCTGCTGGTGTAGTGGGCATTGCTTTAACACTTTTGGCGACCCAAGTTTCCTTTCTCCAACCTTTACTTTTCTGTCCTCCCTGTGCATGATTGACTGTCATTTAACGATTAACTTTTAAATAAAAGGATATAAAAGCTATTTACAGATGATTTTTTTTTTTAAATGAATTTGTTTCAAGTGATTTTTTTGCTATGGCAAGTAGATGTTTTCACTCAAATATTGATTATTTGTAAAGTAAAACATGTAGTGCTAGATTTACTAATAGCTTGCATCAGCGCAAACCATCATTTTGTCGTTAAATAATGACTGTCGGGATTTAGTAAAGACGCGCAGTTGGCAATTAGCGCTGAAAAGGTGTGGTCTAGTTATTTTTGCAAATTACCTTATTGCATATGCATTTCTAGCAGTTTTTTTTTTTTGGGAGGAGAATATTTAAATGATTCACACAACACGATTTACTAATGTTTGCACGTGTGTTATGACTGGTATTTGCGCTATTGATTAACGCCGAAAAAAAGCATGTCTTTAATTACTTTGCGCTTTAAATGGCTGCAATTATTGCTAAAAAAAAGAGTCATCACAGAGATCAGAGAGTGCATGGCACACCTTACAGATTTTTGGAATGCCAAAGGAACATATTATTCAAAATATAATTTGCCAAGCCATGCTATTTTTTATTTGTTGAAGTAAATAAAATAAAAGTCACTCGATACCAGATGTTTCAAAACTTCTAGTAAACCTTAATTTTTTCCTCCGGTTATTTTCAGTGTACTATTGCTTTTTTAGTTGGGATTACATACCCCAAATTTTCCGGTGCAATACGCACAACCGGCACAACGTCATAGAACGTTTCTGAACAGGTCCACGCCCACTTTTGGGGGAAAACAAACTAGACTCCCCATTGACTTCCATACAAAATAGCGGAACAAAGCAACGTACATACACATCCGGCAGGCATAAATAACTTAAGAAATCACTCAGATTAAACAAATTGAGTAATTATCTGTCCACCCTGCCTGCCATAGAGCGCGAAAGATACATTAACACATTTAATTTGGTCAATATAAAAACATGTCCCTTTCATTCTCACAACGCTCCCCATTGGCCAGAGGTGTCTTACCCGGACATTTACTCGTACCTCACCAGTTATTTACGCCTGCCGGCTGTGTACGAACATTGCTTTGTTCCGCTATTTTGTATGGAAGTCTATGAGAAGCCTAGTTTGTTTTCCCCCAAAAAGGGGTGGTGACGAAATTTACAGTCAAGTTCTCGGATGTGCCGGTAGTCCGTATGTCCGTGGTGCTGAACTCCACATCAGTTCTTCTTATTTGCGACCCTGAACTAATTTGCGCAGCTCTTAGTAGATAGCGTTGGTTAATATGAAAATCAGCTTTCGCATCTGTGTTATTTAATGTGCGCTTTTTTAGTAAATAACACGCAGATATTATTATTACCAGTCCCATTGGCGCTTTTTTGGAATTACGCTCTCAAGCTAATTTGCCCTGGTTAGTAAATCTGGCCCTTCTGAGATTGTTTACCAAAACATTTTGATCGTTTCATTATTATGTTGTTTGAATCCCCAATGTTTTTTTGTATTTCGTCAGAACACAAATGCAGATTTTTAAACCTTGGGTCTTTTTCAGTGCACATTATCTGTGTCTGAACTGTTGATTGGGCAGTTTTAGGATGTTTACTTTTAAATAATGTGTAACAACTAAAACAACAGTGATATTCACAACAAGAAAGAAAATGAGTAAATCTTCAGGATGTCTTTAGTGTCTTCTGGACACTAAAGTTGTTTAACGCCTTCTGGTTACTGTGCCAATTCGGTCCATCCACTTCCACAATAGTCAGAAAACACATTTTATCATTATTTTATTTTAATCTGTGTTTGGGTTCTGAAGAACAGCGAAAGACATTGGGGGTTCAGACGACATGAGAGTGAGTAAATAAATCATAAAGTTTTAATTTTGGGATCAGCTGTCCATTTAACCCTGCGTTCACACCTCATGTATTTGCATTGTTTCTGCTATTATGTCAGTCATCATCTGTTTTCATTCGTTTAGATTTACTATGGTGTCTGATCTAATCTCCTCCCTGCTGTTCTCCTGAGTAGCGTAATTCAGTGTGCTTTCATTAGAGCACATCATTCTCTTTATTTCTCTCGGTGTACAGGATAAAAGGATTACGGTAACATTCCAGTGTGATAATGAATCGGGACACTGCTGGTCACATGACACTAAAACTTTCCACTACTCTGCTGTAAACATCATGAATCTTTCAGAAAGAGAGAGCAAGAGTGGGAGAGAGAGATAAAGAGAGAGAGACTATGACTACTGGACATTTTATCCTTTATCCCTCATAGCTCCTAGACCGCAGCTCATGTTGACACTGGATTAAATGGCCCAGACGGGTTTGTGACATTGGCTGTGTTTAGACTGGGGATAAAATAGCTCAGATTCTCTTGTGATATTGGATTTTGTTTTGAAGCAGATAGCCTCCTGATAGGCTTAACATCGCTAACCGTGTTATGAGCGGTTCTCTTTTTAGTAGACATAGAAATGACATTTAGCATGACTTCACTTGAAGTGAGTATGCAATTTTAAAGTTATTTTCTCAGTGTTCAAATACTTGAACTTGGCCATGTAGATTAAACCTAAACAATATAAAACATAAATAATTATATAAAATACACCTTACCATTTTAATTGTCCCACCAGTGTATAAAATGCCCAACTTTCAATTGTTTACGCTAGTGGTGTTGAAATCACACAGTTCTCCTTTAATGAAAGGCAAGAGATGTTTATTGAGCGCTTCAGAGAAAGGTTTAGCTGTACATTAGGGGCATTTGTTATGTGTTGCAGGTTATGACACACGCTTTCTCTTTATTTACATAATCTGCAGAAAGACACTGAACTCCCCTTGATGTGTTGTGTTTCCCTGCCAGCGCCTTACTGGGTGACGTGGTGCCATGTGCACGGTTTGTTTTTGTTCGAGTGTGTACGATGTGTGTGTTAAAATCACAATGGGCCTGCAGAGGGCCAGACAGGGTGAGAGCCAGGCGGAGGGGTGGTAGAGGCCAGACAATTGTGATGGAAATTTAAGGCTTTTAGAGTGGGAGGTTGTCTTATACAGAGGTCAATTTTCATGGGTGATGCTCCACCAACACTGTGTGTGTGTGCTTTATCTGTCAGGCTGCTCATATATGCTGATGTGTGGAAATGAGGAAAGCAATATTTTGTGCTTCAGTGGTTCTGCAGTTGTTTACTATGTCCAAAGAAGTGGATTTTTAGAAGCCAATAAAAGCTTGCATGTACTAGAGGGTTTTGCAGCCAAAGACAAATTTGTCACTAAAGTGACATGCGATTTCAGTAACCGACTAATAATCTTTTCATTGCCATTAAATAGAAAATACTGAACCTGAACCTAAGAGCCTGATGAAAATGCTCATTTACATAAAAACATGTCAGACGCACTTAGAGGGTTTTGCATCTGAAATATACAAATATTTAAAATATATATATTTAGTATTTTATTTCGTATTAAGTTTAGTATGTAACACACACTCACCTAAAGGATTATTAGGAACACCTGTTCAATTTCTCATTAATGCAATTATCTAATCAACCAATCACATGGCAGTTGCTTCAGTGCATTTAGGGATGTGGTCATGGTCAAGACAATCTCCTGAACTCCAAACTGAATGTCAGAATGGGAAAGAAAGGTGATTTAAGCAATTTTGAGCGTGGCATGGTTATTGTTGCCAGACGGGCCGGTCTGAGTATTTCACAATCTGCAATCTTTTACAAAATTTTCACGCACAACTATTTCTAGGGGCTACAAAGAATGGTTTGAAAAGTGAAAAACATCCAGTATGCGGCAGTCCTGTGGGCGAAAATGCCTTGTTGATGCTAAAGGTCAGAGGAGAATGGGCCAACTGATTCAAGCTGATAGAAGAGCAACTTTGACTGAAATTATCACTCATTACAACCGAGGTATGCAGCAAAGCATATGTGAAGCCACAACACACAGAACCTTGCAGCAGATGGGCTACAACAGCCGAAGACCACACCGGGTACCACTCATCTCCACTACAAATAGGAAAAAGAGGCTACAATCTGCACAAGCTCTCCAATATTGGACAGTTGAAGACCGGAAAAATGTTGCCTGGTCTGATGAGTCTCGATTTCTGTTGAGACATTCAGATGGTAGAGTCAGAATTTGGCGTAAACTGAATGAGAACATGGATCCATCATGCCTTGTTACCACTGTGCAGGCTGTAGAGCTGAAGATCTTTGCCCGAACCCGACGGGACCCGTCGGGACCCGACGGGCTCGGGCGGGTTCGGGCTTCATTTCTAACATTTTACACGGGCTCGGGGCGGGCTCGGGCTTCCGCTCTGGCTTTGTGAGGTAAATGAGCGGTCAAGTTCAAATCAGTAGCGCAGGATCGCGCTGAATTCATTTACAATGGATTTAATGATTTTCCTCATCAAAAACATGTAGCCTAATCTTGGTGAGTACACAGCAAAATCACCAGTGTTAAATTTTCAGGGATGGTGTTAAATACACAGTGTTGATGCTGTTTTAACACTATCTGGTAATAAAATAACACTGCCATTGCTAGGCCAGTGTTATATTCACGACAGTGTCAGTGTAAAACAAGGGTGTTATCAGATTTCACTCTGAGCGGTGTAAATCAAGCCACGCCTCCACTAAACATTTCCTGTCAGGGATTTTACCGCCATTTTATTTCACAGGAGAACTGAAGAGATCAGGTAAATCAGTCTCATAATATTCACATGGTTTAGCTAAATTAAACTGTTATTTCTCTGTCTGACTCTACGCAGCCATATGCCAAAAAACCTAAATAAGATATTTTCCCCATTTTATTTCCCCTTTGTTCGTTATTTGGTTCAGTTTAATCAGAGCTACCTTGTGTTACGTTGTTCCCTTGTTAGTTTAGTATAAAGTTAAACTGCTAGCTAAAAGTTTAAAACCAAGAAGGATAATTTTAACAGGAGATATGAACGAAAGAATTGAACCATGATAAAACGCGACATGCACTACAAATTGAAGGTATGAAATTAAGTTAAATGAAAGCTCGTTTATTCACCATATGATGCTTGTTATAAGGTAATCATATAGGCTAGATACCGTGAGTTAACGAGGTCGTTTACATGCACGTGAGTGCACGGATATCGGTTAATTATTCAAATTGCTGAAAAACACGGAGAAAACCGCAACCGCATCGTCATATGTTTTTCTAAGATGTATGCAAACAGGGGAAATATCGCCAAACCAACAATTAATTTGACCAAAACCTCACAATATATCATCATTTGTATGCACAGATTGGATGCATTGTGTGTTGTAAGCTATTCGTGGCGCTAGATGTCAGACAGATGCAAATGGCAAATACATACGGAAGTGTAAAACGTGTATGGCGAACATTTTTTTTCTGTCATTATAGATGCTAGTTTGGTGAAAGTACACACTGAGTGCTTCAAATCATTCAGAAGAGATGCTGTTTTTAGGGCAGTTTATTAAAGAAGACCTGACATGGATGACTTCCAATGAGAAACGACTGCTAATACTTATATAAATTCATTACAGAAGGTAAGTTTACATATTTATACATATAAATCATTTTATTTGACATAACTGAACAGTTAACCAATCTTTTTAGTATATGTAGTTTTGTACATATTATTATTATTATTATTATTATTATTATTAATCTGGAAAGAAACTCACATGACCTGCTGCCAACTTTAATAAAAATATATTATCTTCTCATACATCGTTTTGCTATTGATGTCATATTAAATAGCAATCAAATTGATTACTATTTTGAAAATGTATAAATGAAGATTCATATTTTGTCTTGAGTGCTGTTTTTAATATAAAAAGAATGTTGAGTTTTCAGAGTCTTTATTGTCATTTTTTGTGATAGGACCCTACCAGACTATATTTGAATACGGCATGAATTCTGGAACTGTTATTCCTTAACCCAGTTTGGAGGATAAGAGCTTACCAACTAGTTATGTGAGTACACACAGTACATTTGTACTGTACACTGTCTCTAACATGATTTATTATACTGAGATGATTTTGATTCAAATAACGGTTAAAACTGCACCCTTTTTGGTATTTTCTTGACTCTTTTTGTCTTTGAAAATCTGCAGAAATATGCTGAGGTGATGTATTGCAAAATAGCCAACATACAACAATATGGATGACCCTCTGTCTGGTCAACAGGAGTTTAAATATGGTAAGTGTACATGGGTTTGCTACTTTTACGGTTTTAAAGTTTAACTGTATACTCATGGTGTTTAAATTCTGTTTTGCTAGGACGGGACAGTGATGTGGCAGCTCTTCCCTGCTCATTCACCTCTTGCCTTCATTTGTGAAAGGAAGAAAGACTGGAGAGGGTCAATGTGCAACTGAAGCTACTGATTGTGCGGTGTAAGTTTTTTTAGTATTTTGTTCTAGTTATTTATTCAGCAGTTAGTTTGCTTGCATTGTTCACCCCATGTAAATGCATACAAGTTCATAAATACACATCAAATACATTCATCAAATACACTCTTTTGAAACACTTAGGTGATGAGCATCAATCCATGCTTTGAGGGGGATGAATCAGCACAGCCCTGCCTGCACTGCGTTGGGAACAGAAGTTGCATCCAGAATTTTTGCATCATTCTGGACCAAAAAGCCATTCCCTCCATGATGAAGACCACTGATGCAGCCTTCCACTTCATCATGAGTAAAACAACTAAAGAACTAAATACCAGGTTGGAACGTATTTAAGAAAAATGAAACGTCTTTTGAATTGAAATGTCTGTTTTGTTATGGAAAAATCTTTAGTATTGTGAAGGATAAGCATTTCTGCCTGCCAGTAAGGTAATTGCCGTGTATTTTAATGTTCAAGTTTTGAGTAGGGTGGCTAATTTTTTTTAAACTCTCATTTGATATATTAAAGACCTTATAATAAGTGGTTTTCATGTCACTGCGCTGTGGTATAAGATAACTTTCATTATTCCATACTGTATTCTGTTTCTAATTGTAGCTGAGGTATTTAAATAAGCAGTGTTAAATGCAAAGTGTTGTGTGTATAAATGTAAATATTAAATGTGATGTACTTTAATAAAAAGAGGTTTTGCAATATTTCTTGTCATTTGTCTTTTATAGAAACAACCCATTAGCAACAAAAGTGGCTATTAATCAGTATTTTAACACTTAACATTGTTGAATTCACATTACACCGGTGTTGACCTTAAATTAGGAGTGTTAATTTTTAACACTGTATGTCTGTGCCAACACCAGTGTAGTGTGGAAACAACAATGAATAGTGTGAACAAAGTGTAAAATTTAACAATATTGAGTGTTAAATTAACATATAAAGAGTGTTGTTAAATTAACACTACACTTTTGACTAAATTAACACAGTGTAGTGTGGACACATATACACACTTTTCCAGTGTTAAATTTGACACCCTGGGTGTTATTTTAACACCAGTGATTTTGCTGTGTAGGTTTTTCAATGTATAACTAAATATGAATCGAGTCTTACATAATTTAGACAGAGGATAGACTAATGTTGGCAGTAATGGAGAGAAGTGCCGACGCAAATCCCGCGGAGCCTGCCTCTTAATTTCGTTATTGCCAAATACCCATCTTAATTCAGAATGTATTATCTTAATTTAATTCGTTAAGAAATAATAATTTTATTGGCATATTTATAGTGTATTGCATAAGCCTATTTAGAATGAGATGTTACAATGTTACAGATTACTTATTTCTTTGTTTCAACTTCCAAGTGGCGTGTAGATTATTAGTCATGAATAAATAATGTTAAAACCTGTGTAAATTTCTCATTCTTGACAAAAGCTGTGTGTGTGCGCACATTTAAATAATGTCGGGCTGTAAACGGGTTCGGGCTTTTAAAAAGCTGTCAATCTAAATGTACGTTCGGGTTCGGGCTGCATTCTGTCGGGCTCCGGACATTTCGGGCCTAACTTTTAAGGCCCGATTACAGCTCTAGCAGGCTGGTGGTGGTGGTGTAATGCTGTGGGGGATGTTTTCTAGGGACACTTTAGGCCTCTTATTGACAATTGGGAATTGTTTAAATGCCACGGCCTACCTGAGCATTGTTTCTGACCATGTCTGTCCCTTTATGACCACCATGTACCCATCCTCTGATGGCTACTTCCAGCAGGATAATGCACCATGTCACAAAGCTCGAAACATTTCAAATTGGTTTCTTGAACATGACAATGAGTTCACTGTAGTAAAATGGCCCCCACAGTCACCAGATCTCAACCCAATAGATCATCTTTGGAATGTGGTGGAATGGGAGCTTTGTGCCCTGGATGTGCATCCCACAAATCTCCATCAACTGCAAGATGCTATCCTATAAATATAGGCCAACATTTCTAAAGAATGCTTTCAGCACCTTGTTGAATCAGTGCCACGTAGAATTAAGGCAGTTCTGAAGGCGAAAGAGGGTCAAACACAGTATTAGTGTGGTGTTCCTAATAATCCTTTAGGTGAGCGTATAATGTAAAATTGTATATTCTTGATTAAAAATCAAGAATATACTCTGGAGTATCACAGCATCACAATATTTACAGTAATGGTTAATTATGTACCGACAGCATGCATCATCAATATGTTATTTTTTACCACTCATATCAAGCATTCAAATTCAAATCCTACACTGACCCAAGAAAACAAACCAATTTGTCGCATTTCACCCACCACCGTGCGCCGTGCTTTGTTTGAGCACACGTTTTTCTATTTCGTTGACTTGTGGATAAATGAAGTGACGTACTTGGATAAATGCTGCTTTGTGTTTGCTTACGATGTGGAGTCATGTGTACCCACCATTGAGCAAGTCTCTCCCAAGGACGCCTTGACTTCCCCAGGCAGAGAAGAGCTTGCGGTCACAAAGAACCCATTCATAGCCTCCAACAAACCATTCACGAGCTTGTGTGAGGAGAAAGTTATTATTTTTTTGAATGAATGTTGGTTTTGGACGTGCGTGATGTGCAGACGAGAAGGTCTTGGATTTTTCCTTATCATTTTGTCAGTTTCTCTCTCTCTCTCTACTACAGTATCTCTCTATAAAGTGTGGTGTGTTGCCTGAGGTCTCCGGTACTCTCTGGCCCAGCACTAATGAATATGAAACGCTTATTTGTCACGGTTTAGCTCAAGTCCTGAGGACAAACTGCTAATCCACTTTTCAACATAACTTTCTTGCTGTAATACACACCGTGATACAATGCAGCAGACATGCTCAGAAACCAATGGAGCTACAACACCGACAAACACAGCTCTTCATCTTTTCCCTCTTTGACGACAGCAAAATGTCGTCAGCGCTTGTTAATGCCGTACTAATACTTAAAATAAGCTATGATGGTATGTTGTCATCTTTACTGTTTTATTGTGGTTATTGACTGGGGATAGTGAGGTTGAAGGGACATTTGCTGATTGTTCCCCTTTCATAACCCCAATTTGGAGCTTAACCGGCAGGCAGTTGGGCCCTTTAGAGTTCATATGACTCAACTCCCAAAGGCCTCACAAACTCTGAGGGCATCGATAATTTTCATATTCATATACAAGAGGTCTTGGGTTTCCCTTGGCTCCTTTAATGGTTTATGACTCCTATGGGATGCTGTACGTCTTGGTCAGCGGGCATTACCATACAGAAGGGAGGTTAGGGGAAGTTCAGAACCACTGGGTTGCTGTAAATCACATTGAAAGTGAGATGCTGAGTTAATTCAGGATTATGCCAGTGTTTTACTGAGCTCATGGAGGACCTCACCCCCTACCCCACAGCATAAGACTTTCCCTATTGTTTCCACCCATCCATCTGTTCAGCGTGTGCTTATGCATCTGTATCAGTCCTCCAGGGCCTGGATGCGATTGTTGCCGACAGCAAGGAAATTTTCTTACAGGTTATCAATGTTTGAGGGAATAAAATTAAAAACCACTAAGAAAAACTTTTTTTTTTGTTTTTATCCGTTTACATTAAGTACTAAAAATAATTTTTTTTTAGACGGTTTCATCGGACGCACCCATGTTGTTGAGGTGCCTTATTTGAACCGTTTCTAGTTCTTCTATTCCCAAGACTAAGTCCTCTGCTAACATCACTTGTAAAAGTCCAAACTATTTGAAATGCTGCCACTTCATTCACAGACATCACTGCAGAGGAAGCCACACACTAACTAGTAAAGATACTAGTGTTAGACACAGATCAGTAGTCAGATCGTCGTGCGAGGGTCAGTCAATGTGAGCTAGTCTTTCCATTCAACCGCAACACAACTCTGTCTACTTTTGTTATTGTATACGCTATGATCACCATGAATGAATGTTTCAGCGAATAGATTTCACGTTATGAACCAAATATCACTATACTGTCGATCCCGTTATGAGGTCAGCTTGCATTTACATATTATTGAGCACATTAGTATGCATCATGCATGCGCCGTTCTTTTGTGAATTGCTTTTAAATACCATTCCCTCGTGCCAGATGTTCATAATGCATAATCCAAATGCACAAACACGTGTTCGAGGGGTGTGTCTGCAGCTTACCCGCATGCCACAGATGCTTGATCCCTCCGATCCAGAACAATGCTGCAGAGCTCACCAAGTTTGACCTTTTCCTGTGAATGGTTGCCGTGCCAACCCACCCGAGCAGATGCTGAGAAGTCACACAGACTCTGCAAACCCTTTGACCCTCAAATTGCATTTCTCATCGGGTTTTCCCACCAATAGAAGCCGCAGGCGTTTTCTTAAGCATCACCCTTAAACACAGTGTTTGTTGCTCTGTGGATGTGGCCTTTAATTCAGTGGCATCACATATAAAAATCCCAGAACTGATCTTATCCGTCGGATAGCTTTGTGGTTCATTCCAGAACAGGAATCGGTGGCCACCGTGCCACATTGAGATGGCAAAAATGGATGAATGGAGTTTAAAATGTGCATGACATGGCTGTTCTGTGGGTTTGTGGTGCAGATATAGAGAGCTGGTGGACACCATCCTCACCGACAAGAAGAAAGTGTGTGCGAAGGAGAAGTGTCGGCACGTTCTGCAACATTGTAAACTTCAGGGCTGGCAGGTGAGATATCGAAGACCTTTTGAAAAGTCATGTTTATAATGTAAAATCAAAATTGGTGTTTTGGTCCATAGCTGTCTATTTTATGTGCTAGTGCTCACTTTATAGTTGACAATATTAACTTTCAGCACATAAACCAAGTTCAAATTTATTGTCTTTACCTTCTGGGAAAACAAAACATTGATGACTGCACTGACAAATTTTGTGTAATAAAATGTTTCTAGACGTTGTAACATAAATTAAAGACTTATAGCCATAATAAAGTGATGCACCGTGTAATATGTCTGCACCTGTTTCAATTGAAATAATTGTTAAAGGCGGGGTGCACGATCTCTGAAAGCCAATGTTGATATTTGAAATCACCTAAAAAAACACGCCCCTACCCCAATTGAATCTGGACCTTCTTTTGATAGACCCACCCCACACATACGCAACCCAGGCAACGGTGTCAATTAGTAGACACGCCCCTTACTGCTGATTGGAGGGTTCCCACGGGTCCTTGAAATCCTTGAAAGTTTGTATATCTGGGGGGAAAAAATCAACATACATAGATGCAGGCTAATTAAGTGCTTGAATCTATTTTATGCAAGAAGTTTTCTGGAAAAAATCCATATTATTCCCTGTGTAGTGTAGGATAATATCATAAAAATTCTAGACTTTTTGAACACACGTGCTAAACTGTTTGGTTTAAATGCTTTTATCTTCTCTATGCGAATGTTGCTTCATACCAAAATGCTTTTTTGCATAGTTGTGTTTGACACATGAAAACGTCTTTGGTTACATATGTAACTTTTGTTCTCTGAGAAGGGAACGAGACACTGCGTCTCCCTTGCCATACTTCCTGCATCCCTGTAACGCCGTCTTTGGCAATATTTCAGATAGCAATATACTTCCTGGCTCCCGCGTCACCCTGTCTTTGTCGTTAAACCTCACCATTGGTTGAATTTGATATACACATTCAGACGCACTTACCCCTGGAGGCGCCGCCAAAGTTTCACCTCAGTGACGCAGCGCGAGTTCCCTCGAAAGGGAACTGTAACAGTTTATCTTAAAAGGTAACACGATGTAACCTTGCTCTCACTTGAAATGTGTCCCCATATTTAGTCCTTGAATTTGAGAGTATTGGACCTGAAAGTCCCTGAAAGGTCCTTGAATTTGAACTTAAATAAGGTGTGGATACCCTGTGATTGGCTTCAAGTGTGTTTTGGTAGTCGGCCCGACTCCCTCTTCCAAAGCGTTTTTCAAAAATCATGCAGCCCGCCTTTAAACAATCTCAGTTTTACATAAAGGCTGTTCCCAAAGTTATCAGAATTAGACCTATCGTTGCAACTAACCTTCAATTTCTTTCTCACTGGTTTAGATGGGCAACAGTAAGGTTTTTCTGAGATACTGGCAGGCCGATCACTTAAATGACCGCTGCCATCAACTACACAGAAAAATTATCATCTGCCAGAAAGGTAAGTTGCATTCCACAAAGTCTGTCACTAGGCACGTACTTTCATTGGGCTGACGCATGTTTTTATGGGTGTGATTCAGTGGTACGTGGCTGGTTGGCCAGACAGCGCACCCGTCGCAGACTAACCTCTCGGCAACAGGAGAAGTGCAGTGTCCAGCGCTTCCTGCAGGGGGCGGAAGACTTGGGTATGCGTGTCTACGACACCCTGGTCATCCAGAATGCAGCCGATATTGCACGGGAGAATGACCGCTTGAGGGGTCACATCACCGCACCACCGCTAGGCGAACGACCAGAACCCGTTGGTAAAGAGGAGGACTCGCCCAAGAGGTGAAACTCGTAAAACTTTATAAATGACAGAATTATTTTCTTTCTTTACACTTTTCAGCAGAATGTACAACAGACTCTTCTTGATTTAATGTCATTATTTAAATCTCTCATATGTCATTTTTTATTACTGTGTGTCTTTTCTTATTCCTGTTTAAAGTTAAATGAATGACATATTGCATATTCATTTTGTTTTCCTCGAACAAGAAATCACGTTTTGTTAGCTGAAATTCAATCAGATGGGTCGGCAGAGATCTGTCTGCATTATATAACATTTCCTCTTGAAGGATAATAATAGACACCCTAACTGTCCAAATTATATTTGAGTGTCTGATTGTATTAGACCCTGTGAAATGTACTTTTTCCACTTGAGTTCAGAGAAGCTATAAAAAAAATCATGGGTTTTATTAGTTCGCCTTGTTCTTTGCTGGGCAAACACAATGGGAACACCGTGTCTCAGTTTGTCATTGATGTCAGAAGCACTTGCACTTTGTGTGATGATTTTAGTGTTGTGAGAGCTCGGCAGAAAGTAAGAGTGATCTGAGGTCAGTTGCGGGCTCTATTAGAGCACTACATCTATTCTTTGTGCACTGAGTAGTTGAAAGGCCCAAACAGATTAATGGTCGGATCTGGGCTGATGTGTTCAATTGCTTTTCAGATTCTAAACAAGCATTAAACACTTTTAGATTATCCGTTTATGGATCTTTCATAACAGTATAAATAGATGTTGTATTATTTCTTAATTTCATATTCAGACTCTGAATGTAATATTGAGAAACCAATGTGGCAGACTGGCTGATATAAGCGCAATTACGATGTAATTAGAGTAAAAGCAAAGACTGCTATTGCTATGAATGGGGAGATGGCCGCCCTAGTCCCGCCTTCAAGTAAAAAGTGCATGCGCATTATCGGCCAGCTACAGTATAGCAAGACCTGGAAACTTTGCAAACATGGCAGCGCAGTGACATTAAAAAGACATTCCTTAAAATGAACATTTATTGTGCAGAATGAAAAGAAGATTTGCATGTTTGCAAACAGAGATGACGTTTTTTGTGGGCGGAGCCCTCCTGGTGGCAGAAAGTGGCAGCTCTGCAGTAGCTGTGTCATGTGTTTTAGCGTTAAATTGTGATTTTTACGGATCCGGTGTTCTGTCGGGGTCTGTTTCCCCTATGTTTACTTTTAGTGTAATGTTTCGTATAGCTTTATATCAATTTACGTTTATTTTTTTTGATAAATTTAAAGTTTAAATGACTTTGCTACTAATATATATGCATGTATGTAATGTATATGCATTGTTCTTTATTGGTAAATCAAAACAATATTTATTAGTAGGAATCGCTATAGTACATAAAAGCAATACTATCATGTATTCTATATAATATCATTTATTAAATATTTAATTATTTTCCTGTTTCCTATGATTTCTTCCTTAAATATATATAGCCTACATGTTTGTTCTAAACTAAAACTTTGTTATTATAAAACTATTATGTTAACATACAAATTAAATTTCATGGGCCTGTTTATATATTAATAACACTTTACTTCATGTTTTTATGTTATATTTATATATTTATTAAGTATGTAAACATAATAATTTTTAAACAAACAGGAAGTAGACGTAGGGTAAGATATAAGGTAAAAAGAAATAATAGAAAATGGAAAAATTATGAAATATTTTTTAGATATTATTGCTTTTTCAGTATAACCCATTCAAATCTTTAATCTTTCTAAATAAATTATAATTTTAACGTGATGAAAACGCTATAAAAAACACATAGAGGGAACAGACTTCAACAGAACACCGGACATCTTCTCTTAATTATTTTCTATTCTAATATTAAAAGAATTTCAGATGATTTCATCATTTCAGTCTGTTCGTTTAAAGGCTTATTGCAACCATAAACACTTACGTTTATCTTCAAATGGTGTCTTCGACGATGGTATTCTATAAAAATGAAGGCCATTTGTTTTTGGTATTCCTATTTTGACCCTCAACAGCACAACAAGACATTTTCTAGTGAGTTATCTTGCACATTTCACTTGTATGTAATTCATTTCCACTGTTTTTCTGCCACCGCGTTGCACGCGCAGCTTGCAGTGCCGTAACTGTGACGTCTACTCGCAAAAGGTCTATAGACCCTTTTACATACTTAGAAAAATATTTACAGGGCTTATTTACTGCGGATCTGACATCTCACAATACTGTTTGAATAAGACTTTGCTGCAAGTCAAAGATTTGTTGTGTGAAACATTTAAAAGTAAATAATGATTGGACATGTTGGATGTACATCAGAGTGTCTCTGTATCAGGGACGCTAATTTAAGGAGCATAAAGATTTATTTGCCAGTTGAAAAGATTTATTTGCGATGCCAATAAAAAAATCCATATATCGGATGAAATACTGGCTACTGCAATATATCAGTCTATCAAATTTTAGTTCATTATTATTATCATCGGATGCTTCTGGTCTGTAGATGAGAGGACAGTTTTATAGTCGAGACCCCTTAAACCGAGACCTAGACAAGATCAAGACCAGATGGTGTCAAGACCAAAACAAGTCCAAGTCTTTGAGAAACCGAGACCAAGACAACATCGAGACAAAATGAAAAAAATGGATGGAATTATTGGGAATGGACATTGTGGGCCTTTGTATTAATTTGCTGACAGATTTCTTTTTGAAAAATCCCCCATTCATCTCTTACCGACACAACAGTAACAAATGAAATCAAACAAGACATAAGTCAATGATTGCTTTAAAAGCCAGAGGTTTTCCATTCAATTACATTGTCTGATTTAAGTGTTAACATAATTATGCACCAGCAGTTATTATAATTCCCACAGTTGTGGTCTTGAATGGTCTTAAAATAAAATCCTGAGACCACTAAGGGCACACTCATATTATACCTAACCCAACCGAATCGTGCTCGAGCCCGATTGTTCCCAATCCCGACTTCCCCAGAAGTACGCACTCACACTGTACTTTATTGATCCGAGCACGCTTTCGCCATTAGGATGACATTGTTTTGAAGAACACAGGAAGTAAAGCACTCTCTTAACACTGGAGCCCATCGTAATGTTAAGTCTGTGTGTTTTATTTTGAGTTGTTTGGGGCACGATGACACAGCCCTCTCACATGCCTCATCCTATTCATCATATTGCTTTGGTTGTCAAACGCGCTCAGGTACAGTTTGGATTATGTAAGTGCGCCCTAAGTCTAAGACCAAGACAAGACCTAAGGCAGTCAAGGCAGAGACAAGACCATAACCCATCAAAAAATGGTCTTGAGACCGGTCTCGAGACCAAAACGTTTGTGAGAAAATAGCTGATTGCTTTGTGAATGGGCAGCCTTTTTCCACTAAACATTTATTTTAAAGTGAGCAATATTTGTAAATTATTTAATAAATGTATAAAATATACAAATATTTTATACATATGTGTGTACAAGCATGCATACATACAGTACATACACACACAAGTAAAAATGCAAACAGGTGTATTTGGTTGTATTTGGGGGAGCAGGGTAAACATATAGCCATCTGCTCTTATAAAGGGGGTAGGCTTATTGTTCTTCAAAACACGCACTCACATTCTTCACATACATTCAGTTCAATTAGCATCACAAATGGGGGTTGAGTTCAGGTGATTGAATGAGAGGGGATTCATAGCTAATCTAGATGTGGCAAATCTGAGAGATAAGAGCCACCCCCACTCTGAGCTGGTGAAATCTCCTTAGGGTATGTCACTGTAAACCCCACCACCCCCTTTTTGCTTAACACTAACCCCCCTCCAACATAGCTCAACGCCTTTTCTGCAAGAACAACAGATGGTAGATTCAGATTAAACGGGAAATATCAAGCAAGAGTGTATATGTCGCATTACAGTATTACAGGCTGCTTAAACCCAAACTATCAACAATGTAAATAATCTTCTGGGGTATTAGATCTGTGTATTATCTGTTAAGATAATAAGCATATAATGCTAATTTGTTGTTGAGGATTTATTGGCTTTATTAGATTCTTCAATATTATAGCATAATAAAATGCAAGCTTTTTAATTTTGTATATATGAAATTAGCATGTCATGTTTTATAGCATTGTGACATATTACATTTTTTTTCACATTGGAATGCATTCCTGGAAAAAAATGACATTATTTTTGTTGTCGGCCCATTAAAAACCTAAACTATAAACATATAAATAACTAACTAAAAAAATGAACCATGTTGTAAGGAAATAGACAACACCCATTCCAGTTAGTGTAGAGCAATGAAATGTTATTGGTCAGATTTGCGCGGACAGCTTGACACCATTATATTGATTTCATAAAGGCTGAGACTGATCGTCTCATGTTTGGCAGATGCTTAGCACCTTCACTGCATCATACATTGAGACAGGACATATGTTTGCTTCTAGTATGATAGTGAGTGAATGATTGAAAAAAATAAATGTGTGAATAAATGAATAATGGCTTAAATTGGAAAGGGAAAGAGAGATATGTCTTATGGCGATTGAGGGAATCCATTTAAATCCATTGCATTACCATTTAAATCCATTGCATTATTAATTTGATTATTCTTTTGTTTAGGGTTGTGGAAAAAAGTGGAAGAGTTAATGATGTGGCAGGCCGTGGGGGGAGTCGTACAATCCGACATTTCCGCTCCAGCTCGGTGCCTCTCCCCCTGGTAATGGACAGTTTGGTACATTCCAGCATTGGAACATCAATCAAAGCGGCTCTTCAGCCTGCGCCACACTCCATTGAAGAGGGGAGTGGAGGAAACCTGTCCTCACCACGAAAGCAACCTCCTCCCAAACCGAAACGAGACCCCAATACGCGCCTGAGTGCTTCGTATGAGGCAGTGAGTGCAGGGTTAAGTATTGCACCTAAAGACAGCCCTGCTGAGGGGCAGGCATCTCCGTCTGGTAGTCCTCCAAAAACTCAGCTTTCGCCTTCTGATCGTACGTATATTTACTGTCATAATGCATCAAACATGAATTACATTTCCAAAGGTATATGGTCACCCTTTTCTAAGTAATATGTTTAGGTATGTGATTCACACATGTTAGTAACAGATGCATAACATTTTAGACAATCAAATTTTGGGGGAATGGAGAGTACCTTTTCTGTTCCAGTATCCAGTATTCTGGTCCAAAATAAAATGGCAAGTGTTGAAGTCTAGTGTGGCAGAATCAGGTGTCCGCATATCTTCGGCTATGTAGTGCATATTGTACATACCACAAAAATATCTCTATCTACTTCAGGGTTGCAATAAAAATGTGCAATCCTGAAGACTATCTTGCCCTCATCTTTTGGCACTTACTGGATTTTCTTTCCATCCATCATTCTTCTTTGCATCTAGCTCTGTCCAAACCACGCCCTCACAGTGATGACTACAGCACCATGAAGAAAATCCCACCCCCCAAACCCAAACGCAGCCCTAATACCAAATTGACAGGCTCCTACGAGGAGATCTCGGTACCCTCCCCTGCACGCCCCACAGACATGAAGCTGTTCAGCTTGGCACGAGGGGGCCACTGCTTGGGCCTCATCCAGCGAGCAGCATCTGTGGATGGGCCTCACTCTTCTGTTCTGAGCCTCTACCCCTGTCAGGATGAGGAGGACGTGTACATAGAGATGGTGGGGGCCTCGCGAGCCCTCGCCCTGGCTGACTCCCACAGCCCAGAGCTTAGTGAGGCAGTTTACGAGGAAATGAAGTACTTCACTCCTGATGAGGTCGGCCCAGCTCCGGTCGCCAAGCCTGAAGTAGTCAATCCAACTCCCCTACCTGCCCCAGTGTTGGAAACCAAGAGGCCTGTTACCTTGATGGAGCCCCCCAGTACATTTGGGGTAAAACAACAGGCCAAGGATGGGACTTGTGACATTCCAGCTCCGTTCCCCAATCTCCTTCCCCACCGGCCCCCACTGTTGGTCTTTCCCCCATCCCCTGTAACCTGCTCACCTGCTTCGGATGAGTCACCCCTGACCCCTCTGGAGGTGAAGAAGCTCCCGGTGTTTGAGACCAACCTCAATTACACCAGCCAGGATGGAGGCAGCCCACTCTCACCTCAGTATGCCCGCCAAAGGGCCGACTCCTCCCCTAGTCTGTCCGTCTTAATGCCAGACAAATCAACGCCACCCTTGACTCCTCCTCCACCCCCTCCTGCAGCTCTCCCACCTCCTTACCGCCCCCCTTCCCATTTCCCTTTCCCCCCTGAGCCAAACTTCCTGCCCCATAACCGTGCATCGTCTGTGGCTAGCACAGATTTGCCTAAAGTTTCTCACAAAACAGGGCACGGTCTGTCAGAGACTCCTCCAAGTAGCGCAAAACCTCCCTATTCCCCAGCAAAGACCTCACGTCCAGAACCACGCAGAGCTCATTCATGTTCATCCTCTCCTCTGCTCTTTAACCCTGCCAATGGGCGACCCCTCACCAGCCCCCTAGATGAGCTCAACACCATTTTCAGCACAGGGCGCAGCTTGCTTCGTAAATCCACCACGGGAAGAAAGATCAGAGACAGCGGTGAGTAAATGTTCACATTTCTTTGTGTGTGTAAGGTTTATGCACCTTTTGAAGGTGAAGGGTGTTGTTTCTGTGTAATTGGAAAAGGTTGCCACACCCTGGGCTTATGTCATTGTTTGAGTCAAATTTAGCTGATGTGAGGCTATTTTGTATTTTTTTTTCTTGTTTTAAGCATAAACCTCAAGAAGATTGCACGTGTTTTCACACTTGCAGTTTAGGTCGGCCCAAATGAGCTTTGGGTCCAAGTATGGTTCGTTTGGGTCGGTATGAACACAACCGCCGCACTCTGGTGCGCATTAATCGGCTGCTCCGAGACCGCTCGAAACTGGTGGTACATATTAAATGGCACCTATTAGGACATTTAAAAGGGTAAGGCTCCAGTGACAGCTCTTGTACATTTTTACGAGAGTGTAGAAAAAGACATTTAGTGGTGCACCGGTGTTAAATACTCAATCGAGCCATCGTTTTACAGTTGTTTTGTCCACCTCCATGGAAATTTAGCATATAAATGGCTTACTTATAATTCTCTGCAGTTTTAACATAGAAAATGAAACAGCAGCGGTGTTTACCAGCTACAGCTAGTTGTTCTCCATAACAATCTTTATAGGCCATTAGAAGAGTGAACTTTTGCGGTCATGCTTAATTTACAACAGGAGGATTGAAATAGTCTGGTCAAATTATAGAAACTTTCCCAGCACACTTTTGGTTAAATGTCATCTATGTGGTTTTTGAAAGGCACATCCTGTTTGGAATGGTTTTTCTTGACTCATCCAGTGCCAGTCTTTGTCCAAAACAGTGAGGTCGGTGCTGATAAAACAGATTTACCATAAAAGCCACAGCATTCTTTCAGAAAGCCATTCCAATGAAGACAAAGTGTTTATGTATGATTGAAGGCTCAGTCTTAGATGTGTGCTGCATCTGCTTTACATCAGTTTTGTCCAACAGCTGCCTTTAAAGAACAGTTCACCCAAAATGAACAATATATCGGTGAGTAAATAATGACAGAATTTTCGGTTTGGCAGATCGTATCCCTTTAAATGCAACTGTGCAATGGGCCTCCTGTCATTGATCATGGTCCAAAAGAGCGCTCGTTCACCCATGCAGACAAAAATATATCAGACACATGAGGTGCATATCCATGTGGAGAGAAAAAGAGTATTTAATGTCACATTAAAGCAGAAAAATTTGTCTCTTTGTTGGACAGAAACCCACAGGGACAGCGGGACTGTTTAAAGAAGGATATCGGGTCTGTGTGACCGAGTTCACTTGCTGTGCCTTAAGACTTAAGGCTTATTTTAATTGCATAAAAAAACAAGATGTTTTCTTAGTGATATTTCATGTGTCATTTTCAAAAAAAAAAAAATTTTGGGTATAGTTTGGATGTGATGGTTTGTATTATATAGATGTATAGTCACACTTAATAGAATCATTTTAAAATTATGCTATATGTATTATACTGTACGTAGCCTTCGTTTGCCTTGGGTGCTTTTATGACAGAAAAAATATGCTTTTGCCATTGGGAAAATGAGGCTTAACACTCTTTCTTTCATCTTAACCTTTGTATTTAATTAAATGTTGCATTGTATCTAATGATTTAGCGTTTCATTCCAAGCATGTGACCTCTGTCCATGTAAGCTTGTATATGAGTGAAAGTCTGCGTGCCGTTTCGCGGATACACAAATGACAAGCGTAGTTTAAATCAGACAAAATTCAGAATTGAAGAATTGGACTAATTTCAAGTCATGAGATGGACGTTGAATTTAATTGGTCATGCGCCACAGGATGTTAAATTGTAATGACAGGAAGTTGAATTAATGAACTGTGATCCATATAAATTCAGCATTCACACAAGAGAAGATTTTCATTAGTCCAACACAAGATTTGCAACAAACCATAAAACATAATTCATTTTGACTAATTATGCTTATTTATTCATGATATGTAGAATGTTACTAATCCTTTAAACCTGTTATTTAGACTTTCTATTTTTAATTAAAATAAAGGCAATTTATTAATCACAAAGAAATATGTAGCTATATACATTTATATTAAGAGTATGTCACAAGGTGACGATCTTTTAGGCGGAACCAAAAATCTGGAAAGTTTTGGTTCCGCCCGGATGTTTCCGCCCGGACCGGTAAGAGAAAACACCGGACATCCGGTAGCGCCGCGAACGCTGTAATCAGTCAAATTACATACAGCTGAGAGTCATTAAGAGGAGCGCCGGGTGATTGGACGATGGCAACACTCAGGAGAGTATTTTAGAGCAGTTTAAACCACAGTTGAGCAGGTCACACGAGAGACTCAGACACGAGAGGCGAGTGACACGGGGAAGCTCCTTTGCCAAAGGCAGACAAAGACACGCACCTTTTGAAGAGCCCGAAGCTCTGTTGATCCGGCGACCGCTGAAGCGGGCGGAAAGAGGACAGAGTCACAGAGGGTGAAAGGAAGGCAAGCGGTGGATCTTTTGAAAGGAGCACCCCGAAATCGCTTATTATTCCTGTTGGTGGTGTGTATCGTAGCGTTGAGTTGGGCTCACCGGGTACGCTATTTTGGATTGCTGTATTTGCTCTCTCTCTCGTTTGGATTATAGACTTACATTGTTGAAGATACCGAAGACCTTATAGGTAGAAGAATTAAACGAATACTGACCTTGGATGAAAGAAACGAAGAAAGTACAGCAGCTGTGAGTAACGGAGTCTCTTTATGGATGTGTTGTACATAAATTTGACCTGTATATTTCTTTGAGTGTTTTCGGAAGAGAGTGGGTGGCCCTACCCCTGAACCAGCGCGGTGGGTGAGCCAAAGGGTCTTTGTGCTGAAACAGCTCCAGTGACGAAAACAAACACTAGGCCAAGTTACCATCTCCATATTCTTCGTCCAGAGTGAGGTGAAGGAAGACGGGCGTCTATTGTGTGCACTGAGCGTGGTGGGTGAGTCTTGGATGTAGAAATTTTCACTTGAAGTGGTGCTGTGTAATGCTGTGTATTGCAGTGAGATTGCTGTGTCTTGTCTGACGTACCCTCGCCTCCAGTCACTCGTTCTTGAAACGACGAAGAGGAAGAACGGGTCTAGAGTAAGACCTGTATATAAATATGCTGTGAGTGTGTTCCAGTCTTAAAATCACGGAGTGGCGTCTCGAAGTATTTTCCCAGCCAAAACGCTCGGCGGATTGGAGTTTAGGAGTGGCGGTGAAGAACTGTGCTATTGACGGTGTGAGAGTATTGCCTCTATACTGCTACCTTACCTGTACCCTTTTATCATCACAGAGTTGGAGGCGAAGGAGATCCGCCGCCCCGAGGTCTCGACGAAAGGGCGCCCCGGTCCAGTTTTCGATTGACCAACGGGTCTCGAGGAAAGGGCAGCGCTCGACCCGGTGTGCCGGCGTGACGTCCTCGCCCCTCTGTAGACCAACGAGCTCGCCGAGAGGGTTTTGGCCCCCGGCGTCACATAGGAAAACACTGTCTAGCTGACGCACCGCGCAGCCAGTTACCGTAAGTCCGCCACCCTGTTAAAATAACATATGACCTGTTGAAACTGCCAAATCAACAGGGAAGAGGAGTGTGATGTGAGAGCTGTGCAGAGAGCCATACCTACCTCGAAGCGGTAGTCAGCAGTCATCTGCGGAGAGAGAGAGAGCCAGCGTGAGCACTGAGATATTGAACTGTGCAGAGAGCCATACCTACCCAAAGCTGTAGTCAGCGCAGAGGTGAGAGAACCATTGGAAAATCGATTCATTGTGCCTTGTGTCCCAGCAGTCATCTGTGGAAAGAGAGAGAGAAAGAGCCAGCGTGAGCACTGAGATACTGAACTGTGCAGAGAGCCATACCTACCCAAAGCTGTAGTCAGCGCAGAGGTGAGAGAACCATTGGAAAATCGATTCATTGTGCCTTGTGTCCCAGCAGTCATCTGTGGAGAGAGAGAGAGAGAGAGCCAGCGTGAACCCTGAGAAACCGAGCTGGGAAGAGAGCCTAGAGGGGCCGTTATTTTAAGTTCCCCTTTCCCCTCCCCTATTTAATATTTTTAAGTAATTTAATAAAGTATATTTTAATTTTATGCCTACCTTGTGTGTCTGGTCATTGGGGTGGCTTTGGGAATCTCCTCGAGGTGGAGAAAGGGGCGTGGCCTTATTTACACCTGGGTCCACCCCTACCTGTGACAGATTTGGCGTAGTCGGCAGGGCACCTCGGGTTGAGACCAAGGTCCCCCAATGACCTACCACGGGTTTTTAAAAAAAAAGTAAAGTTCCCCCAACACATTATCAGTCCCCAAACAACGCGTTCTCGGGACGAGAACGGATTGGTGGGGGAGGATGTCACAAGGTGACGATCTTTTAGGCGGAACCAAAAATTTGGAAAGTTTTGGTTCCGCCCGGATGTTTCCGCCCGGACCGGTAAGAGAAAACACCGGACATCCGGTAGCGCCGCGAACGCTGTAATCAGTCAAATTACATACAGCTGAGAGTCATTAAGAGGAGCGCCGGGTGATTGGACGATGGCAACACTCAGGAGAGTATTTTAGAGCAGTTTAAACCACAGTTGAGCAGGTCACACGAGAGACTCAGACACGAGAGGCGAGTGACACGGGGAAGCTCCTTTGCCAAAGGCAGACAAAGACACGCACCTTTTGAAGAGCCCGAAGCTCTGTTGATCCGGCGACCGCTGAAGCGGGCGGAAAGAGGACAGAGTCACAGAGGGTGAAAGGAAGGCAAGCGGTGGATCTTTTGAAAGGAGCACCCCGAAATCGCTTATTATTCCTGTTGGTGGTGTGTATCGTAGCGTTGAGTTGGGCTCACCGGGTACGCTATTTTGGATTGCTGTATTTGCTCTCTCTCTCGTTTGGATTATAGACTTACATTGTTGAAGATACCGAAGACCTTATAGGTAGAAGAATTAAACGAATACTGACCTTGGATGAAAGAAACGAAGAAAGTACAGCAGCTGTGAGTAACGGAGTCTCTTTATGGATGTGTTGTACATAAATTTGACCTGTATATTTCTTTGAGTGTTTTCGGAAGAGAGTGGGTGGCCCTACCCCTGAACCAGCGCGGTGGGTGAGCCAAAGGGTCTTTGTGCTGAAACAGCTCCAGTGACGAAAACAAACACTAGGCCAAGTTACCATCTCCATATTCTTCGTCCAGAGTGAGGTGAAGGAAGACGGGCGTCTATTGTGTGCACTGAGCGTGGTGGGTGAGTCTTGGATGTAGAAATTTTCACTTGAAGTGGTGCTGTGTAATGCTGTGTATTGCAGTGAGATTGCTGTGTCTTGTCTGACGTACCCCCGCCTCCAGTCACTCGTTCTTGAAACGACGAAGAGGAAGAACGGGTCTAGAGTAAGACCTGTATATAAATATGCTGTGAGTGTGTTCCAGTCTTAAAATCACGGAGTGGCGTCTCGAAGTATTTTCCCAGCCAAAACGCTCGGCGGATTGGAGTTTAGGAGTGGCGGTGAAGAACTGTGCTATTGACGGTGTGAGAGTATTGCCTCTATACTGCTACCTTACCTGTACCCTTTTATCATCACAGAGTTGGAGGCGAAGGAGATCCGCCGCCCCGAGGTCTCGACGAAAGGGCGCCCCGGTCCAGTTTTCGATTGACCAACGGGTCTCGAGGAAAGGGCAGCGCTCGACCCGGTGTGCCGGCGTGACGTCCTCGCCCCTCTGTAGACCAACGAGCTCGCCGAGAGGGTTTTGGCCCCCGGCGTCACATAGGAAAACACTGTCTAGCTGACGCACCGCGCAGCCAGTTACCGTAAGTCCGCCACCCTGTTAAAATAACATATGACCTGTTGAAACTGCCAAATCAACAGGGAAGAGGAGTGTGATGTGAGAGCTGTGCAGAGAGCCATACCTACCTCGAAGCGGTAGTCAGCAGTCATCTGCGGAGAGAGAGAGAGCCAGCGTGAGCACTGAGATATTGAACTGTGCAGAGAGCCATACCTACCCAAAGCTGTAGTCAGCGCAGAGGTGAGAGAACCATTGGAAAATCGATTCATTGTGCCTTGTGTCCCAGCAGTCATCTGTGGAAAGAGAGAGAGAAAGAGCCAGCGTGAGCACTGAGATACTGAACTGTGCAGAGAGCCATACCTACCCAAAGCTGTAGTCAGCGCAGAGGTGAGAGAACCATTGGAAAATCGATTCATTGTGCCTTGTGTCCCAGCAGTCATCTGTGGAGAGAGAGAGAGAGAGAGCCAGCGTGAACCCTGAGAAACCGAGCTGGGAAGAGAGCCTAGAGGGGCCGTTATTTTAAGTTCCCCTTTCCCCTCCCCTA
This sequence comes from Paramisgurnus dabryanus, assembly GCF_030506205.2. Taxonomy (NCBI): domain Eukaryota; kingdom Metazoa; phylum Chordata; class Actinopteri; order Cypriniformes; family Cobitidae; genus Paramisgurnus; species Paramisgurnus dabryanus. The sequence goes on from NC_133351.1 coordinate 27,633,352, forward strand.
TTTAATATTTTTAAGTAATTTAATAAAGTATATTTTAATTTTATGCCTACCTTGTGTGTCTGGTCATTGGGGTGGCTTTGGGAATCTCCTCGAGGTGGAGAAAGGGGCGTGGCCTTATTTACACCTGGGTCCACCCCTACCTGTGACAAGTATTTAAAATATATTCTATTTATATTATTTAATATTAAGACATATGTCAAGAAAACATTTAAGTGACTTTACATTCAAATTTTTTGGAATACAATTCTAGATTTATTTCTATTTAAATCAAGTAATTTATTGAAATTCAATGCTAAATGGTGTATAATCATAAAGGACACTATAAAGGTCACGGTTATGAATAAAATACTTTATTTTAATGTCAGACATTACATTTATGGTAAAGACAGGCCGGTCCCTGCTGATCTATATGGCATTTTTGCTTGCTGCCGGTCCAAGATTCCCAAAGATCAATACAATTAACTTAGCAGCCACTACTGCTAATTGCATCAATCAGAGGTTGAAAATGATAAACACAGCTTATTTCAACAACATGAACTCTCCTTTAAGCACCTTGAAGGATTGAGATGTGTGATATGTTCAACTTGTGTGAAAAGCAATACGTGAGGTGTTACAAAGGCATAATCAATGAGCTTTAATTATCAGGTGCATGTGTAAGGTGATTGTTGATCCTGAAGCCCAGGTTAATTCCCAGAAAAAGAGAAAGTCAATATTCATATACTTACAATGTGTTTTTTTTTTTTCATTAAGAATGATAGCAGTCATACAGGTTGGATGTTAATTCTTCATCAGGCATACGTACTGATTGCCATGAAGATCTTGACCTTCATGTAGAAATGTTTCATGTTTGCAGTGTGTAAGCAGAGCAGCTGTATGCAGCCGTTGCACTTTTACATTGAGAGTGGTTCTGCTGAATAACAGCGTTGCAAATTTTTGCAGAAAATAAAGTGATTTCTGGTTGTTATACTTCATGTTTTCTTTAACAACAGCTATAAATTATAAAGTAGTTATCGCAATGTGGAACTACTTTAAACTTGATAACAGATGTGAAAATATAAACATAGGCTATGTTTTTCAGCTGTTTAACCCTATAATCACGAATTATTATATAAAAAACAGTATCTACAGTAGCATTGTCACATTCAGCAGTCAATGCAAATATCCATTCTGATACAGCATCAGAAGCAAAAATGTTAAAAAGGACCTATTGTTCGATTCACGTTTTTACATTTTCTTTGTTGAGTGTGTATAAGTACAAAAGGTACAAACCCCAAAGTAAACAATGATGCAAGTTATCGTCTCCAACGTTAATCTCTTTTCTTGGACTACAACAAACACACAGATTGTAGGCAACAGTTTACTTCCTGGGATTGGTGATGTAGTAAAGACCGACATTATCATAAATCCTCCCGCTTCAGACTCACTGAGCAAATCTTTTAAACATGGAAAGGAGCATCACATTTCCTGCTTACGTCAGAGGTATTTAGGCCAATCACAACGTACAGATTAGCTGGCCAATCAGGGATGCAGAGCTTTTCAGATCCATGCATTTCATGAAGAGAGTGAAATCTGGAGCTACAAAAATTTACGGTATGTGGAAAATAATGTAAAAACCATAATAAACCACACAAACACATTGTATTATACTAAATACACAAAATAACATTGTTTTAGGATTTTTAGCATATTTTCACATTTTGGCTTCTGATGCCGTATCTATCTATCTATCTATCTATCTATCTATCTATCTATCTATGTATCTATCTATCTATATATAATATATATATATATATATATATATATATATATATATATATATATATATATATATATATATATATATATATATATATATATATATACACACAAATATATATATATATATATATATATATATATATATATATATATATATATATATATATACAAATATTACAATAAATGTTAACAAATTGGTAACATTATTTTACATTGTCATTTTCACACGTAATTAATATACTATATTACTAATATACTATTGCTATTACTATAGTAATAACAGTAAATGATTGCATGCAGCTAACCCTAAACCTAATCATACAACTAACCCTATATAGTACAATCAATATTACTTACTACTTAAATGTTTTAATACACTGTAACAGTGACAACGTAAAAAATAAAATAAAAATACAATGGCATCTAAATGTAAACAATATGAAGAGTTTGAAAGACATGAGGTCGGGATTAAGCGGATTTGATGCAGAAGTACTTGATGAACGTATAATACATGCAGAGAGCATTTGGTTTATATTAATATCTCATTTTAGCGGCTTTTGCATTTGAGCTCTTCATATGAAACCAGTAGTGAAAAAAGCATAAGTAAAGAGTGGTTTAGGTTATATGTGTTTTATAGTCAACACGCATCATGTCAGATTTTCCATACCAATATCATTTATATCCCCCAATATCCTCTATATTGATTTATTTGTGTTACATGTTATCTTTAATCTCTCTCTCTCTCTCTCTCTCTCTCTCTCTCTCTCTCTCTCTCTCTCCCTCTCCCTCTCTCTCTCTCTCTCTCTCGGTTCAGGGGGTATTAGGTACAGACCCATAAATATTATATGGACAAAAGATGATGTAGTCATGAAATATTAAATATCAAAGTCTCCAGGTCTGCTGACGAGTGTGAATCATTGTGATGAGTATGAATCCCCAGAGTAAAGTGTGTGTATAGTTCTTAACTATTCTTATTGAGGGCAAATGCTGCTGACAAAGCCTCATCCAAAACGTGTCAGTTTAAAGGGGGTAAAAAGGTTCATATAGACATAATCATTTGCTTGTGAATCTTCTGATTTACACACTGATATGAAAAGAAAAGTGTGTGTGCCACGTCATCCACACAGTGGGAAATGTGCATGTGTGTGTGCGTAATGAATGAAACATTAACCTGTCATAACATTTGTGTTTGAGGAATTTTTAAGAGTGTGTCTCAAACACACCTGTTTTCCACATGGCATTGTATATTTCTAACATTAGCATTTCTTCTACCGCAGATATTCTTTAAAATATGAACCCTTCATATCTGTTTACATGACCTGCTATATGTTGTCAGCTCATTGGATTAAACATATTCATATTATGAAGGGGGGTTACTACAGTGCAGAATGTGGCATTCATGTGCTCTGCCAGTCTGTCAAACGGGTGTCATTTTCATTTGCATGTTTGATCTCTTAACAGCAACTTAACAGTGCAGTTATTTTGAAACTTGGTCCTGAGGTCATTTTTTAATAAACTGTACTTGGATTTTAAAACATAAAGAAATCATAATGTGGTAAAATTGAGAAACATTTTTGATTCTGCACAATTGCTAGATCACTATTCAAAAGTACACAAAATTGATTATTTTTTTTAACTGTGTCATACAGTCGATCAGATGGGTAACACAAATCATCAGTTTTTTTATTTCTCTATTAAGTACACCAAAAATGTTATACTATTCAAAATTAAATTTGACTGATGGTGCCATTGGACCTTATATTAGCATGACTTAATAATATTAATATAATAATAATTTATTAAAGTAATAAAAAATATTTAATGTATTATTACTAATTGATTATTGATTGTTTATGTAATTTAATAATAATATTTAATATTAATATTTCTAGACATGCATTTACTTCTCTGTATTTCCTATACTATATGTCAATATAGATATACAGCATCATAAGACCCAATGTACAGTGTAATAAAGTGTAACTGCTTTGCTCATATGTATGCATAGTGTAGTGCCTAGTGATAGTGATAGTTCGCCCAAAAATGAAAATTCTATCATCATTTTCTCACTCTCATGTTGTTACAAACCTGTATAAATTTCTTTGTTCTGAAGAACACGAAGGAAGATATTTTAAGAAATGTTCGTATACAAACTCATCATGAGCTTTAGTGCCCTGATGAAGGCCTAGATGTAGGCCGAAACATGTTGGTGGTATTTTTAAGTTCTATTATGAACTAGCACCTTTATTAAAGCGGTTTTATAATTTAGAAGAGTGCCTTGGTTTCCTTTTGTTGTTTTTGAAATTTAGCTTATTTCCCAAAGAGCACCTTCGATTTACATATATTTTTTTGACATTTTGTATACTGTTTTGAACGCCGTAGCCCTCCAGCCCCTGCTTTGTGGGTGATTGTTTTTGTGGTCATCATGAGCTTTATTCACTTTCATAGTAGAAAAAAAATAATAATATGGAAGTCAATGGGGCTCATGAACGTTCCTTCGTGTTCATCAGAACAAATACATTTATACAGGTTTGTAACAGTAAATGATGACAGAATTTTCTGTTTTTGGGTGAACTATCCATTTAATAAATGTCTGATAACCCCAGACGCTGCTGGCTGTTGTAAAGTCAGATGCGTATGACCTGAGTGAGATCATGCTCCAATGGAAAAATAGATGTAATAGAGTTTTAAAGGGACAGCTGACCCCTGTGCTATATCCATCTCAGTGGCGGTCAGATCCAAGCAGACCAGCATGCCGTGAGGCTTAAACAACCCCTCGTGCTTCCGTTCTCTCTCCCGTTAACGTCATCGCAAGACCCCATCATTCCCACAATGCCTGGCCAGGGCAGCTGCAGAGGCCCCGGACGTAATGTTAGTGACTCAAGGTGGCAGGTGTTAACTCACATGCCACATCATCACCCTTATTTTTCATAAACCTGAAACGCACGGGTCAAAGTTGACACTTCCATATTGAAACCTGCAGGGCTTTGCCGCGTATCATGCATTATAGATTGCCTTGAAATTAACTTATGTATTTATTGAATGTTGTATTCTTTTTTTTCTGCCATAGGACTCTCAAATTCCAACATAAACCTACCAGGTCGAGAGGATCAAGGCACCACCGCTCCATTGTCACAGTTACAGGACAAAAACGCCAACAACCACACCTCTCCCAACTCTTCAAACCCTGCTCCCGTTGAGAACGGCAACCAAATTTCTAATGGTAATGGGGCACAAGGTTAGGACTTCTATCGAGAAACTTGTATTAGCTACTAGCCTAGATTTTTCATCACTAGTACTAATCCATTACTAGTCTACAATTATAATTACCGTGCCCTGCTCACGTCTTAAAAACAACACAAAGCATCATAAAATTATTATGAGTAATCATATGGATTTGAATGACAGAAAATTTCATGTATGAATGAACCCCTTTAAGAAATATTAAGACTGCACCAAACTCATGAGACCATGTTAGATTAAAATAAGGAGTAGAATGTGTGCACATCCAAAAATATTTTGAGACAGGTGCTCGCTCACAAAAACACTAAATCACGAAAAAACAAAGAACGGCACACTGCTACTATGGCTCTCAATATTTATTATTTAAATAATAGTGTGCCGTTCTTTGTTTTTTCGTGAATTACCATGTTAGATTAAGACATTGCCTTTTGCATGGCTTAATGTACATTCACCCAGTTATTCAAATGTCAGTCGCATGTCATTAGTTTGCCCAGTCTTCCCCCAAGATTTGTTTACCAGAGACGGCACCAACAAATGTGTAACCTTGGCCTATTACAGTCAGCCTATAGAGAAAATGGAGGAAAGCATTGACTTCATTTGGGCGAGTGACACGAAAAGCAAGTCATCCCGCGAGTAATCTAGATTGAGTAACGAGATGAAATATTCGCTTTGCTTTTGGTGTATACATTGCATAACATTGATCCTTGAAATTCACTTTTACTTGCTCAGTAAGATTAATATCTGTGTGTAAGACGTTATACAGTAGCATAGGATGGGTGGAAGTTTTAGACATCTAGTTTGGTGTTCAAACAGTGTACACTTTATATGTAGACTTGCATTTACTAAAGAAAATATCAGAGCTATTTAAGCAATGAAAGAATGACATTTGATGTGTAGGAAAGTTAAGGATTAGTCAATTTTCTTAAAAAAAATCCAGATAATTTACTCACCACCATGTCATCCAAACTGTTGATGTCTTTCTTTGTTCAGTCGAGAAGAAATTATGTTTTTTGAGGAAAACATTCCAGGATTTTTCTCATTTTAATGGACTTTAATGGACCCCAACACTTAACAGTTTTAATGCAGTTTAAAATTGCTGTTTCAAAGGACTCTAAAGGATCTCAAATGAGGCATAAGGGTCTTATCTAGTGAAACGATTGCTATTTTTGGCTAGAAAAAAAAATACACTTTTAAACCACTTCTCGTCTTCCTCCGGTCCTGTGACGCGCCAGCATGAACTCACGTAATTACGTAATGACGTAGAAAGGTCACGTGTTACATATATGAAACGCATATTTGCGAACCATTTTAAACATTAAACTGACACAAAGACATTAATTAGTATCATTCGACATACAACAAAGTCGAAACGGTCCTCTTTTTCCACACTTGTATACACTGGGGCGGAGTTTCGATACGTCATCTTTGACCTCTTGACGTGATGAGGTATTATGTGGGATCGCAATTGCACGTCACAGGAGCGGAGGAAGATGAGAACTTGTGGTTTAAAAGTGCATATTTTTTCTTTTTCTTGCCAAAAATGACAATCGTTTTGCTAGATAAGACCCTTATGCCTCATTTGGGATCGTTTAGAGTCCTTTGAAACTGCAATTTTAAACTGCATTAAACTTTTAAGTGTTGGGGTCCATTAAAATGAGAAAAATCCTGGAATGTTTTCCTCAAAGAACATAATTTCTGCTTGACTGAACAAAGAAAGACATCAAAATTTTGGATTACATGGTGGTGATTAAATTATCTGGATTGTTTTTAAGAAAATGGACTAATCCTTTAAGGTTCAAGGTTTCTGAACACATAAGGAAAGACAAAACTTGATAAACTGTGATTTGATTTCTTTGATGCTTTTCACAATATGTATTGTTATAAAGCGGCTTTATAGACTGGATCACAAAGACAAAAAGACAAATGATACAGAAAAAAAAGTTAATAAAAATTACATGGAAACTTTGTAATAATATCACACACTATCAGACAAAAAGAGTCAAAAAATGGCCCAAGCTGTCGCTGGCACAGTATCCTTTAAAAGGACCTAATATGTACCATTTAGGCACAGATATGTATATATTTGGCATCAATATGTAACTTTGGGGTACTAATTTGCACTCTTTAGGTACACTTAGGAGTCATTTTTAAAAGTGTACTGCTCCAGTGACAGCTAAGGACCATATTTTGACAAATTTTTTTTGACACTGAGTAGATGTTAATTTGACAGGTACAGGCAATTAACTGTGTATAAAAAAGTTATCAAACTGACAATAGTAAGTATTAAATAGCACACAAAGATATCAGCTATAAATCAAAGGTTTAATAGAAACTGTGTTTTATTTTATCTATTTTAATACTTCTCAATTTTTCTTGAAACAGGGACGTTGGAAGACGAGGGGCATCCGAAGTCGAACGCATCCAGCACCTCAGTGTTACACAGGCACATGGATAGTCACCACACTCAGGTAAAGCTTGTAAAACACACGCACATATATATGTACACGCTCTCTTGAGGCATCTGTCATTCGTTCTTCCATTGGGAGGAGTTCTCGCATGACCCCGAATGGCAGATGTAATCATAGGTAATGAAAGCGAGAGCGGGTCTCGTGTCATTCCAGACTCAGCACTCTGCCAAATGAAATGAGCAGAGGCTTATCTAGAGATCGTATTCGGGGGTGCATTAGAGAGCGCTGTGGTGCTCTGGCCCGGCTCTCCTCAGCTGTGGATCCTCCGCAGGAAGAGGTCGAAGGGATCGCTGTGCGCCACTCTGTACTTCTCAACATCTCAGAGTGTGTCCTGAAAGCAGGGTTACCCTCACGAGCCATAAAAACTTAATGAGGGTACTCTGAGAGCTTCTGCAACATGAACATTATCTGTATCTCTTTCCGGCTTGTAGAGCCGGGAGATCAACAACCGGTTCTTGTTTAGACATGTGCATTGTTTAGAGTATGAAAGATCCTGTATGATGATTCAGAAATTTGGATATGAACCAAAATGATGAAATACCTTATGACTCACGATCTTCATAATCCACAATTCTGTTTTTCTTTGCTCTCTATTCAAAGATTTGTTCAAAATGCAAATTAGTATAGAAAAAGATGTACGCATGGTACGTCACAAATCTTTTTTTTTTCAATGAAAGGATGCATATGCTCTTTTCTTGTATTTAATGCAGAATATATGACCCTGACCGTAAATAACACATCTGCTGCCAGATAAAAAGCTCTGAAGCTGAGTCAAGGCTGAATCTTTCTATACGTCTAGTTTATAGATAGCTATGACCGTGACATTTATGGCATGGCACGGGTAGGATATAATGTACCTGACTGTCAGTCACCAGCAGGAAGACCATATTAGGATTTTGGAAGTGCTCAGGATTTGCATGGTAGCTATACATTGAAAAAGACAATACGCGTGCACGCGTATGCACAGCCGCTTCTGGAGCGGACACCATCTGTTAGGTTGATGGGATTTAGGGACAGATATATGGCAATGTCACATGCTGACAGCAAAGAGAGCAGTCTTTGATTTATTGCAGTCAAATGCTCAGTTTATAAGCTTATGTGCTTTGTGGTGAGATCCAATACTTTTAACTATGATTGTGTGTCTTATAGACGGTTTCATCAGAGGCTCGCGCCTCACATATACGCACCTGTTTTAAAACCTAGTGAGTTGCCTATCCAGACAGCATTATAAAGCAACTACCAACCAACATACATCTTATTTTGGCCAGAAAAATGCATGGATCCCTGTGAAAGGCAATCCCAGAATGCACTGCAGCAATGTTTTGAGAGTATGATTCAGTTCTTTGCTATGCATATATCAGTTTACTGAACAAAAACATCGTCATTTTGGGTAAAAGTGTCTCCCAAATGCGTAAATGTCAATCAACTGTGAGGTTCCAATTCAGTTCCGGGATTTGGGACAGAGCTTGCATTTTTCCCTGGCCTCATAATTGCTCCATGCCCGAATAATCCCACCGCTTTGCTCACCAAGTCATACGTGAGTTACAATAATGGAAATGCGCTTTCATAATAATTGAAAGTGCAAGAGAGGGTGTACGTGCATGGGTGTCTTATACACACCACAGTGCACCTGTCAGTCCCAATACGTAATTTGTGGACCCAACATTACGTGACGTACCAAAATGATTTATGAATTTGTATACACCGTGGCCCTGAGGTTCTCCTCTGTAAAATCCATGCACTCGGATCGGCCACTTGTTATTAAATGCAAAACAAGCCGTTGTCATCAGTCCGAATGGTGAACATTTCCTCAGGTCCTCTCTGGCTTTGACTCATGCATTGTCATATTACCCAGCGCTGAGAGCTGTAAATTGTTTACCTATTAAAGGATGGAAGCAAGATGTGTCCCATTTTCTCTATAATGGCCTGGGTATTCTGCATTTGCGATCCAGCGTGTGCTGGCACAAACTGAGAATTGAAAGAAGCTGGTCATTATCCTAATGAACACACAGAGCACTCATTCCCACACCTTATGTAATCTGTCAGAGCGCTTTATTTAAAACAGCTGCGGTGTTATTTTCTCAAATGGTTTAGGGGTGCAGTGAGCCGTCGCCTACGTAAAATTGAAGTCTCAAAATGCATGAGGTTTTTCGGAGGGGAGAGCAGACATGCACTTTGCATTTCACTAGTGATACCCGAGACACTCATACCTCATGTAGCATTGAACGCCACAATCTCTCTGTTACCGGATCCCATCCTATCCTCTGTTTCCTGCATGTGTCACATGATAGGGGGTCAAGGTCATTGAAATGTGGAAGAAGAAAGGATTTAGACTGGGTTTGACATGGAATACTAGTTTACTGTATATTGTACTATTTTTTAGAATAGTAAAAAGTAGGCAGTATAGAGATGGGCTCATTGGTAGCACACAATATCTTTCACAATAAGCATGTTGTTGTATAGATGGACCCATCCTCTACAACGTAAATAAAGCTTTAATTATTTAAATGGATAATGAAATATTCACATGTACAGAATTGCCCCCTGCAGAGGAAATAGAGCTACATGCAAGTGCTCTCTGAAACTGGACACTAACCTTTTAAACCACACATCAATTTAAGGGTATATACTCACTCACTCAATCTAAAATGTCAGTGTAAGTTACCAGAGGGCTGAGTATTTGAAGTTACAAAAACAAACCAATGCTTAAACCTGAAAGAAAGTGCACCCTGAAGGAAAGCAGCAGCAGTTTGCCCCAAAATGCACCCTTATGGTGTTCTAGACAACTAGACGCTGTTTTTGAAGAATCCTCACATTGATATTTCCCATCCAAAAAAATTGTTTCATAACATAAACAAAAAAGCAATATAAAAAGACGGTCACACTGTGACTATAACTATAGTGGGGTTTCCATCGAAACGTGATGCGAATACTTTGAATATTCGTGAAAACAAACAAATGTGAATAAGGTGCGTTTCCATCAAGTTGAATGATGTGGGATTGGTCATAGATATGTATATAAAGGCTAGATGGCTCGTCCGCGCTGATGGCCAATTGAGTTGAACGTCCGCATTTTGGCGGCCATCTTAGAACAGGGCGCACGCTCACTCGTAGCATTGAGTTTTAATGATGCAGGTACTTTTAAATGACCATAACTTGCTTAATTTTTTACCGATTTTCAAACGGATTGGTTTGTTATAAACGTCAAAGATGTACCTATGACACTGAATACGTATACTAAAAATAAATAAAAAAATTCATGAAACATGTTAAAGCATCCATAATTATAGCCACGTTAATAACGTTTGTAAAAAACCAAACCGTTTGTAAATCCGTCAAGAATTCAGCAAGTTACGAGCATTTTAGTTGGCGTATGTCACTCACCTTCCGTCCACAGCAGCAGGGAGCAGCACTATGGCAGCACTGACCTAAGATGGCCGCCAAGTGACGACACAGCTGACTCCGCCTTGAGCCATCTAGCCTTTATATACATATCTATGGGATTGGTAACCTAGTAGCCAACAGTAAATAAAACAAGGGACGCTTAGAAAATGGAGACAGGACTGCATTTAGTTATGATTTGGCAAGTTCTACATTTACTAGCAGTGCAGCTTGTAATTGCCAAACTGAATGCTGTGCACAGAAAAAGAAATGCAGAATTTTTTGATGCAGGCGCTAGCAGCAAAAGCATTGCGGTGACGTCAAACCCTATAGATGGAAAGACAACGTCAGGTCATACAACTCAACTTTCAGTCACGTGGGTTTCCATTCCCCATTATTCGCATTAACTTTTTTTGCACAAGATCCAAAAAAACACCTCAAGCGAGCTTAAATTTTTTTTGTGGATTAGTTGTGCGTAGGTCCTACGGCGTAGGTTCTGCATCGGTTTTCATTTATACTTTTGCGTCGTCGTCCGCGTCAACGTGCAAACACGCGCAGACCACTGGTAGGCAGTATCCACGCGTGTAATCCCAGTAGCAGCGCGATCGTCAGTGAAGAAGAAGCTTGACAAGTTAACAAACGAAGAAGAAACGGCAACTTGTTGTGTATGATTTGAGAAGACCAGCAATGATGGAAGTAAATAAACAGCGACTTTTGTTGCAGTTTGAGTTGAATCACTCCTCAACTTGGCTCATCTTTGTTTTCACCGTCGCAAACGGAAATACCTTTGATGCAGTTTTTTTGCCTGACGGGAGGGGTTCTGGTGGACCAATCAAAGCGTTTTCGGTCCACGTAGAACTGATCCGCTGTTAACTCTTTCACCGCCAGCGTTTTAAAAAAAAGTTGCCAGCCAGCGTTTTTCATAATTTTCACCAAAGTTTAATGCCTTCCAGAAAATGTTCTTCTTTAAATATATAAACATACAATATACCAAATGAAAGAACAGACCCTCTGCTTTCAAACAAAAAACCGTTTGATCCTACCTTTAGTGGTTCTTTTGCAATCAGCTTTTGAATATGGGTAGGTTTTTGCAAAAACACCACATTTTGAGCAAAAAGCAGAGATAATTCCATTTTTATGACGGACTTTTCATAGAGATCTGATTCAGAGCGATCTTTAAAACAGACACGGACATGCAGCAGCTTGCCATAGGGCAATACTTCCGGTTTTAAAAAGTTGCGGAAGGGTGGATAATAGCGGTATTGCGGAAAGACGGAAAATCTCGTCATTGGCTGGGAAGCGTTTTCTCTTAATTGACGAGATATCTCGTCAATGGCGGGGAAAGAGTTAAAATATTTGCGAGGTGCACGTCAGGCTACGCAGAGCTACGCAGAGGCTACGGATAACCTACGGCGTAGCTGTGGCGTAGAGCTTACGCACGACTATAAATCGGCTTAAGGATTTGTTTTTATTTTTTTGGTGTTTTTATTACTCGTTTCTTGTGTGACACTTCAAAATGCGCATAAAATGAGTGTGATGGAAACCCAGCTAGTAACTATAAACTATATTAGTGTCCACACTAATGGACTATGACAGTAATGTTATGTTAATTCTGAACCTCAATTACAAAAATAGGTGTAGATGATCTGTTGTTGCTTTATGTTTTAAATGCCGAACATTTTTCCTCCAAAATGTGACGGCAAAAGCTGAATGTTTTATCTGAAAGCTGATGGTGCACTCGCTGGCATTCAAAGCATATGAAGAGTTTGGTTCCAGAATGAGATGATTCTCGAGAAAAAACTGGAGATAATTATTATTGTTATCATGTTTTTAGTTTTTAGTTATGAAGGCTTAAATCAAAACAAAGTAGGGCTGGGTATCAATTCAGATGTTCCAGATCGGATCGGATCGATTCGATTTCGATTCACAAGCTTTCGATTTGATTTCTATTCTCGGTCCGGTTTTTGATTCAGATTCTCGACTCGATACTTGATTCTCGATTCAACTCAATGAATATAGATTATATAGAATATTATATTATTGTATATTAGAACATAGACTGAATGAATGAATGAATGACAGGCTCGCCTCTCGCTCCTTGGTAACATTGCGCAAGGGAAAAACAAGGGTGAAATCAAATAAAATTGGAAAAAAATTGATTTGTGGCCTTTGAAAATCGATTTTGAATCAACCACGGGGGAAAAAAATTAATCGAATCTTTTTTTGCCCAGCCCTAGTCATAAGCAGAGTTCTGTTTGAAATATAAACCGAGAGCGCCTCTGTGATAACTAATCTCATATTTAAATACTACAATACTAATTTCCCTTTAAAATGCCATCAAAAGGTGTAAAAAGTGAAAATATAACCTTATATACACTAAATTTGTACTATAGCTGCTTTATAGGCCATCATTTTATTTTTTCAAACTTGACCAGGCTCGACCAATGATATCCTTCGCGCACACCCATGCATAGAATTGTAGGACAAGACGAAACCAAACATTGGATTTGGCCGTGCCTTGATGCATTCATGCCTCCGAATGCGGCATTTGAGAGATTTTGGATGCAGACAGCATCACACATTTAGAAAAGTGTGGATGACATGAATTTTATATAATAATATAATAATGACATAGCAGTAATATAAAATCAACACAAATATTATGTCATTATGAATAAATAATTAAATGTTTTTTGGAAGGGCAACTAATTATGTGATTAGTACCCATGATCTTAACCAGAGTATATCACAGTCTTAACATATTTATCAATGTGGCATCAAACAACACAACCCAGCCCTGAAACAAGGTTTCATCTTATCCAGTAACAGCCATCCTTTTATCTAAGGCCTGACTTGAAACAGATGGCATTAAAGATGTGCTCCCATCCCTCAGATGTAACCCCACCACGGGTCATCCTCAGACGGACACTCTACCTCTTAATGTCCTTATGGCATTCGGAAACAGGAAGAAGCCATCTAATGCCCCTTAACATGTATTAGCGCCCATCTGCTTCATATTTCCCTGTCTCCTCTCTGTGCATCTCGGTTCTCCTCTCGTAAAGGTCCATCCGCTCTTTATCGATCCGCATCACAATGTCCCATAACACGCGGAAGATCGTGATGTTTAATTATTGATCAGCTTGGTTTCGCCGGAGATTGCGATTGAGAGCGAGAATGTGTCGGACACATTCCCGTCTTATCGGCATTCCGATCCGGCAGGTGGAGAAAATTGCTTAGGGAACGACAGCAGAAGTGTTCCCACACTGGCGGTCTGGTAATGGAGCGTTCTTGCCCACGTGTCTGTGTGCGATAAGATTGAAGAGGTCACAGAGGAGGCCATCTCTTCTGACAGGACACGATCCTGTAGATGGTTACTGACACGTGGTGATACACTGACACCAAGAAGTATTTGGACACTTGAGACACATTGTACTATGTATGAATGTCATTGGATGCGATATCAAAATATCAAACGTAATGGCATTTGTTGTAAAGAAAGAAAGCACATGGACTGCAAAAGTACACATAAAGAGTTCATATTAGTACACATTGTACCAAATGTATACACATATGTACGTAAATGGTAAACATTAGGATCTTTTAAAAGGGTACCGACCCAGTGACATCTAGGGACCATATTTTCATAAATTGGTAGTATTTATAAATGCTACTATACTAAAAAGTAAACACAATTAAACTGTTTAGCCATTTTGTTGCCGTAATAAATCCTGAGTATGCCTTCGAAATCAGGACTTCTAATCTTCTAACAAGGACTAAATTCTTACCATTTTACAATTTATTAAATTTTCTTTGGCTACACATCCCCACACTTATCACATCAATTCATGTTGTAAAAACAATGTATGTAATGTAGGGGTGACCCCGAATAGTCGAAGATTCGATGCATCGATAGGAGAAGCCTAATTCGACTACCAATCTCATAGTCGAATCGTCGCAGATGTATTATGAAATGAGGATCATTCAATTTTGGCCGTATATGGGTGCACACATTATCTGATTTCACATATAACAGCTTTCTCCCATATATTAATATACTGCATATTATGATAATGCTGCAAATAATATGTGAAGTAGCAGCTTTCAATAAATATTTTTAAAATGCGTTAATAAATCCAACAACCCCTGTGACCGGGCTTCACGTCCATAAGAGGTTTCTATGTTAATAAACCATTGCCTCTTTGTTTCTACATTTAAAAGACAAAGCTGGCAAATTAAACTATGACTTTCGTTCTTTTAATAATTTCTATATTTTATTTTATTTATAAATCACTTTGGGTTATCTGATTTAACTATTTGGCTTGTGTTTTGTTTCCGTGCACTTGAGGCATTTTGCATATTTGTTCTGCACTTTGTTACTTCTGACCTTATTTTATAAAAAAAAATTTATTTATTATAAACGTAAATTCTGATCTAATTTAAGTATGTAAATTTTGGATAGCTTTTCGTTGTATCGATGTTGCGCTATTGCGTGCTGGCCATGCTTGCGCATGTAATTTAGCCGAACGGGCTAGGTGCTCTGCATCTCATATTTAGGAGTTAATCAAACTAAACATTAAAAAACTGATGTTTTTCGACGAGTATAAGTTTTTAAAATGTATTTAAAACAGAGTGGTTATATTGTCTATCTTAAAGTTAAACTACAAAACAGGTAAGCCGGTTTTTTAAATTTCGGCGATGAAACGGAAACTAGTATCTGCACCGAACCTATTTCTGCCTGACACGAATGTCTTTCTTGTGATTTAATATAATGGTCAGTCGGTGTTCACTTTCAAATGATAGCAAAGAGATTCCTGAAATAAATAATATCATCCGGTCTTTCTGTATCTAAAGTGAATACAGAGATGATCAAAGTCAAAGCAAGCAAGCAGGTATTTCTGTGCTAAATAATAACGCGAAGTGTCTATAAAATCATTAATTTGAGTGTTTTTCTTGTTATAAATTAAAGTTTAATGAATTGTATATAAAGATTAGTTTTTATCATTTACAGTCACAATCACAAATTATTTGTCATTTCTCATTTGTCGTTTTTTTTTGGTCATGACTGCTTTGACGCGCTATCTCCAAATTAAATAAAAACACTTAATTGTAGCTGGAGTTTCCAAGGCAGGATCACCTTTGTTATTTTTTTAGGTTTAGTTATCAAAATGTATTTTTGTGTGATGTTCTGTAGATCGTGGCTTTAAAATGTTATGAGGAATAATTAAACAAATGTTGCCTTACATTTTACCTTAAAATATATATATATATAAATGCATCGTCAGTTTTGTCTTCGTTTATTACTTGAAAGACAGTTTTTGTCACTTTAGCAGACAGTTGTTTATGTGTGCTGCTTGTTAAAGAAAATAAAAGTTACCAATTTGTACCTGGTCTGGCCCCCTCCCAACCCATGCACACAAACATAGATGATTCGACTATCGGTCGACTATGGAAAGATTCGAAAATTCTGATTCGAATATGTAAATCCTTAGTCGAGGACACCCCTAATGTAATGTTGTATATGTGTTTTAAATGTCTCTTTCTCTCTCCCTGTCTCTCTCTCCTCTCTTTCAGAGGGGTCACCTCAACTTCTCGCCCTTCGGTGCAGGGGCAGCGCTGTAGGCTAGGGGGCTGATTAACCCCCTGGCCTATGTAGGGATGGGGTGAGTCCGGTCTTTAGCACAGTACCTCACTGGCTGCCCTTCACCTCGCACTTGCCTTCTTTTATGTCTTCTTTTTTGCCTTCCATGCTGTTGATGGAAACTGCAGCTCAACGCAAAATTCATAGGAGCAGCTCGTTAGAAGTGATATGAAAAACACTATTAACTATTATTATGATCTAGGATCATGCGTGATGATGTCTCACAGTATCAATCAGTGTTAACGGGATAGTTCACCCAAAAATGAAAATTGTGTCATCGTTTACTCACCCTCATGTGGTTTCAAACCTAAAATTATATAAATATTTGTTATTTTCAACTCCTCGTTGGGTCAAAAAGGGACGAGTCCAGCAGCTAGGTGAAAATGTTTATATTTAACCCAACAATGGGTAAAATAACACAGCAAGGGCTCGTCCCTTTTTGACCCATTTTTTAGGGTGTTTGTAGATAAGAAGATATTTTGATACATTTTGGTGACCACACAGTTGACGGTACGCACTGACTTTCATGGTATAAAAAACAAATGGTATGGAAGTCAATGGGTACTGTGCACTGTGTGCCATAATTTATCAAAATATTCTTTTTTTGTGTTCAACAGAATAAAGAAACTCACATGATGGTGAGTAAATGATGACACAATTAAAAAAAAATTATAAACTATCCCTTCACTGCAAAAAAAAAATGGCTTTCTTACTTAGTATTTTTAGTACAAATATCACAAAATTCTTAAACTATGAAGCATTTTCTTGATGAGC
This sequence comes from Paramisgurnus dabryanus, assembly GCF_030506205.2. Taxonomy (NCBI): domain Eukaryota; kingdom Metazoa; phylum Chordata; class Actinopteri; order Cypriniformes; family Cobitidae; genus Paramisgurnus; species Paramisgurnus dabryanus. The sequence continues at coordinate 27,650,614 of NC_133351.1, forward strand.
AAAAGGACCTAAGAAAATAAGTATAATTTTTAGACAAAAAAAATACAATTTAAGTGAATTTGTGCTTAAAACAACCAAAAATATCTACCAATGGGGTGAAAAAAAATCTTGAAATAAGTTTACTTCTTAAATTCTTAAACACTTAATTCAAGAAAAACTTTCTCACCCCATTGGCAGATATTTTTGCTTGTTTTAAGCACAATTTCACTTAAATAGTATATTTTTTGTCTAAAAACTAGACTTATTTTCTTAAGTAATTTTGCTCATCAAGAAAATACATCTTGATTTAAAAAAAGAGATTTTTACTGAAAACAAGACAAAAATACTAAGTAAGAAAATCTCTTTTAGTTCTGTACACTTCAAAAAATGATTTTCAAGAAAAAAAATCCTTATTATTTTTGTCTTGTTTTCAGTAAAAATATCTAAAAATTCTTAAATTAAGATTCTTTTTCTTGATGAGCAAAACGACCAAAGAAAATAAGTATAATTTTTAGACCAAAAAAAAATGTATATATATATATATATATATATATATATATATATATATATATATGTATATATATATATATATATATATATATATATATATATATATATATACAAAACAAGAAAAAATATCTACCAATGGGGTGAAAAAAAATCTTAAAAATAAGTTTACTTTATTCTTACACTTAATTCAAGAAAAATTTTCTCACCCCATTGGCAGATATTTTTGCTTGTTTTAAGCACAATTTCACTTAAATAGTATATTTTTTGTCTAAAAACTAGACTTATTTTCTTAAGTCATTTTGCTCATTAAGAAAATAAATTTTGATTAAAAAAAAGATATTTTTACTGAAAAAATACTACGTAAGAAAATCTGTTTTATATCTGTACACTGCAAAAAAAAAAAATTATTTTCAAGAAAAAAATTAATTTTGTCTGGTTTTCAGTAAAAATATCTAAAAATTCTTAAATTAAGATGCTTTTTCTTGATGAGCAACACGACTAGTCTAGTTTTTAGACCAAAAATAAAGTTTAAGTGATTTTGTGCATAAAACAAGCAAAAAAATCTGGCAATGGGGTAGCAAAGCAAAAAAAATCTTTTTTGCTTACCAAATTGGCAGGTTTTTTTGCTTGTTTTATGCACAAAATCACTTAAATTTGATATTTTTGGTCCAAAAACTAGACTTATTTTCTTGGGTCGTTTTGCTCATCTTAATTTTAGAATTTTTTGATATTTTTACTGAAAACAAGACAAAAATACTAAGATTTTTTTCTTGGAAATAATTTTTTGCAGTGTATACTTTTTATTCTTCTGTGAAACACGAAAATTCTGGAGAATGTATAAACAAATTGTAGTAAAAGCACGTTTTGCATTTTGTTCTTCACAGAAAAAAAGACAACAACAATCAGGTTTAAACCCTTGTGTGAGCAAAAAATTACACAATTTCAAGTTTTGGGATGCGCTTTGAATGCAAAATTCTTGAGAATCAACTATATATCACCGTCAGTTAGCATGTAATGGAGCTCATCTTTTACAAATACTTTCTTAATGTGTTAAAGACAGAAGGACACGGTCACAGTTTTACAGTTTACTTGAATTGAGCTGCAGTTTTTGCCGAAATCCTTTCATTCCTCAGTGCTGATCATCTATTTCGTTCCTGTGTATATTGCAACCCTCTCGTCTTGATCCTTCATTCAATCCGTTTCCTTTTTGTGTTCTTTCCTTTTCCAAGTTTTGCTTATTGATTTTCTTCTGAAACAGAGGTTCTTTATGCAGTTTGTCCTCATGCTGACATGCTCATTGTTTGCTGCTGAATTACGCCTTATAGGGTGTATGGAGCTGAGCCATGGCTCTGCACTGAATCAATGACTCCCGCTCTAATGTTTCAACCACAAGCAAATGTTCACATGTGCCACACATGCGGCCAGAGGGAACGGTGTGTAAATGATGCGAACTGAGAGGTACAGTAGACACATTGCGGTTGATATCACATGGCTGGTAAACTGAGAAGTTTCTCTCTTATCCTTGAGCTTTGTGGCACATCTTACCCCAAGTGTCCTTTACCTGCTGGTTTTAGGCTAATTTAGGTTTAGGAGTCAACCAGGGCATCGGATCAGCTTGTTAAACTCTCCAATTATCTGGATTTCCAAGGTTTGCCCTGCCTCAACCTGGTTTGATGTGCCTGTAAAGATTGTAAAGAGTGTTTACAGTAGATGACATCGAATGCTTTTTGGTCTGAAGGCTTTTCAGAGCTGTGAAGTTTGTTAGAAGATTAACCATTAGTCTTGTGGTTTCAGTCATCTGTCCTTCTGTACCCATAGGAATTTGTTTACTGTAAAATGCACGTACTTGATTTACCAAACCCTGCATTTGGGCCCATATATATATGAGATGCTTAGCATTGTGTCTTAACATTGCAAAATGAATCTGGGGGCAGCATCATTCCAATACCACTTAATAGGACCTGTAAATCTGTTTCCTTACCCTAAAGATGTGATCACGTGATCATCAATGCTTTTGCTGGGTCACTTCCAAGCTCGTAAAAAAAAAAAAAACGTCATACAGTAAAGGCTACACAAGGCCTTGCAAGTACACACACACACATTTTTTTTTACAAGCAGACCTTTATCCCATTCCAAGTCTTTTGTGAACACACACAATTGTGTGGCGTCCGATCAAAACAAACTAGCTGGTTTGTGTTTTTCTCTACCAGTGGCTTTAATCAGATCTGAATGCGCACAAGACTCTCACAGCAATGCTGGTCCATTATCATTTGTTCAGTTTGTCCTTAAGTTCCACTGCTTGTGGATGGACTTATCTTCAGTAAACACAGCTTGCAGAATGATTGAATGAGAGTTGTTCAGACTTTCATCTCATTAGGACATAATGAGAGGATTCCCCGTTCCTCGAAAGAGTTGAGACAGCTGTATTCCCAATGTGGCTTTTAATGATCCTCTACCCATGAAACACTAAAGCATTATGAAAAAAAAACAACCTAGAGTAATTTGAATTAAAAACCATGTGAGACAAAGAGATTGATTTTTATTCAACTAAAGGACAAAGGAGCTGGAAGTGTGTTTAAGTGTTATTTAGTGAAGAAAAGCCTTAAGGCTCGGCAGAACTTATATGTAAGCAATTTTAATTTAATTATTAAAATATTTGGCATTCGGTAAAACCTTAGTTCAGTTTAAAAATATATGCAATTTAGTCGGCACAATATGTTAAGAGACAGAGATCTTTATACTCAAAAAGCCGGATTTAAGAAACCATGAAAAATGCTGTATATTAATACATTGTATCTAGAAATGTTTACATGATTTTTCTGGTCAACTGGTTTGGTCAAAGATTTTACATTTAGTCGGTTCAACGTTGTACAGCATGAATAAATTTTAAAGGGGCCATGGCATGAAAATCTATTTCCATGTTTAAGTCCTATGATTGGGTCCCCAGTGCGTCTATCAACCTAGAAAATGTGAAAAAGTTCAACCCAGTAACTTAGTTTTGGTAAACCATTCTCTACAAGCACATGAGAAAATAGGTCGTTGAAATTTGGCTCTCCTTATGATGTCATAAGGAGCTCTTTTTTATAATACCGCCCCTTAATCTGCACTATCCAATCACAGCACTGCCATTTGGTGCAGAGAAAAGGAGAGAGAGAAAATTATTCACAGCACAATTGAGTTTCAATTAAATTTCATCAGTTCATTTGCATTTTAAAGGACACGCCCAAAACGGCACATTTTTGCACACACCTACAAAGTGTCAATTTTAACATGCTATAATAAATTATCTGTGGGGTATTTTGAGCTAAAACTTCACATATGTGCTTTGGGGACACCAAAGATTTGTTTGACATCTTAAAAAAGTCTTGTGCCATGGCCCCTTTAATGTTTAATTGAATGGGTAAAGAAAGAGAAACAAAATCCAACATTATCATTACCTGTGCTGACATTTTTGTTACGAGTAAAAACCTATTTATTGCAATCTTGGTCACATTCTTCTTTCTTGTGCAGATAATAAAAAATAAAGGTGCTTTCATAATGTCATAGTAGGGCTTCACGATTCTGGGAAAAAAAATTGAATCACAATCTTTTAGTTATTAAATGAAGATCTGGATTCTGAATGCCAACTAAACAAAATAACATAATTTACTTGATACACTTTATGAATTGCTGCAATATCTTTAAAAAAATGTTGTTTGAATAATAAAAAAAAATCTGAAATCTGATTCAATGACTCCCTAATAAATATGTGTTTTATTACTGGATGAAGTTTACCCTTGATCGTAAACATTAGTGTTTATATGTAAACTGTTATCGCTATGATAATTTAAATATTTTAAATATATAATGCAGAAATAAATAATGATAGTGTGTGGCTAAAAGGAGCTGTTTGGAATCTATACATCAGGGATTCCCAAACCTTATTAATCCAGAACCCACCTAGACAGGTAAAATCTATCTTAAGATAGAATAATAAATCCCTTTTGGTAGAATAAATTAAATTTTCTTTAATTTTCCTCAAAACAAAGCACTAGTAAAATAAGCTTTTTAAAGAGTCGTCCTTAGTTGTTAATTTTAAGAACTAAGGAAGTCTCTTACGCTTCCGTTACACTTAGCATCCGTAAAAAAGCACATTAAAAATCCGCCGCTTGCACATCCATAAAAAATAATGGCAAAGCAAAGCTTGTGAGTGTTTAAACACCATGTTCTAAGTGAAGATGAACCTTGGAGTGAACCAATGAATAATTGTCATTGCAACTCACTGTTTAAAAATCTCCTTTACATGGGACTGCTCTGACTCTGTGACAGCGGCCATGCAAATTGCAGTAAGACTTCTGCCAAATGTTTAATAGACAGAAGAATTGTTATAAGTTAGGAATAAGATTGCGTGGGTTCTTGAATCAAGAATAGGATATTTTTACAATTAAATGTGTAATAGAAGAACCATTCTTTGACTAAATGGAACCCAAAATGGTTCTTTTACACTGTAAAAAAATTCCGTAGAAATTTGCAGCTGGGTTGCCGGTAACTTACCGTAGATTTAAATTTATGTTATTACTGGCAACATTTTGTTCAAAGTTAAATGAACATTTAACATTTACAAGTCTTTGTCTTTACAGAATAAAACTAGAAAAACAGCATCAAGCAAAACGTTCTGGGAAACAAAATCTGAAGCAAAAAAACAGAAAAAGGTTGATAAAGATTTCTGGTTCCTAGAATGCTTTGCATGAGGCTGTTATTGTATAGTTTTATTCTGTAAAGATAAAGACTTGTTAATATTTAAAATTTATTCAACTTTGAACAAACTCTTGCCAGTAAATAACATAAATGTTAATCTACGGTAATTTACCGGCAACCCAGCTGCAATACCATTGTAATTTCTACGGATTATTTTTACAGTGTACGGCAGTGGTTCCAAAACATAGTGGCCCTCTTAAGAAAATTCATGACATAAAACAATCTCAAACTTAGGGCTCTATCATACACCCGGCGCAATGCGCGACACAAGTGTCTTTTGCTAGTTTCAACCCGGCGCTAAACGTGAAATTGATAATTGCGTCGGGTTGAAACTAGCAAAAGACACTTGCGTCGCGCATTGCGCCGGGTGTATGATTTAAATAGCAAATGCATTTGCGCCCAGTTTTGCGCCCATGGGAGTTCTGGTCTGAAAACGTGGTGTGTTCAGGCGCATTGTTTGCGCGTTGCTATTTTGAGGCAACTAAAATAGACTATACGCCATTGACCAACTTAAACCTGGTCAAAAAGTCTAAAGTCAATGGCGATTTTTTTTTTGTTTGTTTGTTATTTAACTCTTTCACCGCCAGCGTTTTTAAAAAAAGTTGCCAGCCAGCGCCAGCGTTTTTCATGATTTTCACCAAAGTTTAATGCCTTCCAGAAAATGTTATTCTTTAAATATATAAACATACAATATACCAAATGAAAGAACAGACCCTCTGCTTTCAAACAAAAAAAAACGTTTCATCCTACCTTTAGTTGTTCTTTTGCAATCAGCTTTTGAATATGGGTAGGTTTTTGCAAAAACACCATATTTTGAGCAAAAAGCAGAGATAATTTAATTTTTATGACGGACTTTTGATAGAGATCAGATGCAGAGCGATCTTTAAAACAGACACGGACATGCAGCAGCTTGCCATAGGGCAATACTTCCGGTTTTAAAAAGTTGCGGAAGGGCGCCACCTGGTGGATAATAGCGGTATTGCGGAAAGACGGAAAATCTCGTCATTGGCGGGGAAGCGTTTTCTCTTAATTGACGAGATATCTCGTCAATGGCGGGGAAAGAGTTAAAGAGCGCATTATGCGCCTATAAACGGGACGACAACACGGGTTCGCTTATCACATACATGAATGCGCAGCAGCACAAAAGCTTTCAAATATGTAAGGGATAATCCACGGCTAGCCATGCATTAAAGGGTTTTAATGCACGACGTAGAGGCGAAGAACCACCCGACGTAAAAGCTGTAATTAATGTTTACAGTGTAATTTTTAACAGACAGGTAAAAATGACGGTCATCTTAAGGCTCGCACTCCATCCGCTTTAAATAAAGTAGTGCCATTGTATTGCTTTTATTTAAATGAATTATCATATTTATTTAAATTCATTATTAAAAGAGAGAGACAGAGAACTGAAAGAGAAGAACCCGAGGGAGAGAGAGGGAGGGAGGGAGGGAGAGAAAGAGAGAGAGAGAGAGAGAGAGATGCGTGCGCGAGTTACCTGTGGTTGTGTGCGTCTCTTTTTTAAAGTCTATCCCCTCGTTGCTTAAGCATATAGCTAACTTAATGATTCTTTAACTCTTTCACCGCCAGCGTTTTTAAAAAAAGTTGCCAGCCAGCGCCAGCGTTTTTCATGATTTTCACCAAAGTTTAATGCCTTCCAGAAAATGTTCTTCTTTAAATAAATAAACATACAATATACCAAATGAAAGAACAGACCCTCTGCTTTCAAACAAAAAAAACCGTTTCATCCTACCTTTAGTGGTTCTTTTGCAATCAGCTTTTGAATATGGGTAGGTTTTTGCAAAAACACCATATTTTGGGCAAAAAGCAAAAATAATTCCATTTTTGTGACGGACTTTTCATAGAGATCCCATCCAGAGCGATCTTTAAAACAGACACGGACATGCAGCAGCTTGACATAGGGCAATACTTCCGGTTTTAAAAAGTTGCGGTATTGCGGAAAGACGGAAAATCTCGTCATTGGCGGGGAAGCGTTTTCTCTTAATTGACGAGATATCTCGTCAATGGCGGGGAAAGAGTTAATTGATTTATTACAATCATTTATGAATGACAGCCAACACTGACAGTGACAAGGCAATCTTTATTTGAACTAATCATTTATTTAAATGAATTATGTAAAGTGTGAAATAAAACCGACGTCTCTAACCACGATTACTATATAAGGATACATTACATTTATTGAAATGGATTAAATTAAATGAAAACAAAAATCAAACAGTTGGAAATTTTGAAGCGATTTTTTTAAAGAGATAGACAGAGAACTGAAAGAGAAGGACGAGAGAGAGACTCACTGTAAAGAGAGACGCTCTCTCTCTCGCTCTCTCTCTCTCTCTCGCCCCTCTCTCACTCTCTCTGCAAGTGTAACTGTGTTACTATGGTTACCAATGCTTATAGTAGCGGATTAATTTCTAACTTTAATCAAACTGACTGGAACTACCTGTGCGTTAAACGGTTTTAATGCACACCTTCCAGCCAATCAGAATCGAGTATTTAAACAGACCATGGTATAAGAACTATTAAAGCATTTAAATGTAAAAGATTATTATTGAGTCTCTTGGACATTAATGAGGACCGATTATGAGACATTAGAAGGCGCAAAGAGCTGCTTAACCTGTTGCCTGGTAAGTAAATAAATTCTTTGCTTTAAACAAATGCATCTGTTTTTAAATGTTTTTTTAAATGCTACCCCACAGATTTATTGCATATGATGACACTGTACCTGTGGATATGGTGAGATGAGAAACATTTTTAAGTAATGCTTTAAAAAAAAACATGCCGCTGTCCAAGTGCTGAAACGTGCGGAGAGCCGTTTGTAAATTCTTTATTTCCAGTTACAAATAAAGTATTTTAAGAGTACAAACCTATACATACTTGTAAATTATTTTTTAATGATATGGGATAGCCATACATTTACAGCAATTAAAAGCCTGCTTTTTTACTTCCATGACTAAAAGAAAATGGGTTTTAAAAGTTTATAATAAAAAATAAAATTTTCAACACAAGTGAAAAACAACACAATTATTTAACATTAATCTTAAACTGGGGATCTTCTTCCTCCACTTAGTTTTTCAGTTTACAAACTCCGTCATCTAAATAGGGATTAGACATAGCACCAGCGCAACTGGCTTTTAAAGGGGATGCGAGCTGAGACTCTCATTGGTTTACTGCACGTTACGCCCAAAATACTCTCATTACTCATAAAAAAATAGAACAACTGTTTTCAACCGTGCGGTCGTTGCACAAACAATTTTCCCGTCGTTAAATTAGCAAAAGTGGATTCGGACACGCCCATTTAGACGTTGTGCTGTGTGCTTTAGACAATGCGCTTAGATCGTTAAAATAGAACCCTTAGAATTGAAAAACAATTTAATGAAACAAAACATTAAATCATACAATTTCATTCAGTGGGATAACAGCCTTATTTTGTAGTTTTTAAATTTCAGATTTTATGATAAATTAATGTTTTTTATAAAATTTCATAAAACTGGGGCCCCCTGGCAACATCTCGCGTCCCCCAAGGGGTCCCATCCCCACTGTTCCAAACTGTTCTATGGCATCACTGTGAAGAAACCTTTTAATCAAGATTAGTTTTAATTGTGTAGTACATGCTTTTAAAGGATGAAGGTGTCACACAATCTGCCATTGATCTCACCAACAACAACATTTTTTTTTTTTATTAATCTTTATATTTGGCAGTGATTGCAGGCTTTGTTAAATTTTATTATTTGCCTTGTTTTTTTCTGTCAGTTGTTTTTTTCTCTGCTGAAATCCTATCGAGCCCCAATTTTGGGTTCACAACTCACCAATTGACATCCACTATTATGTGTACAATATATATATAATGTTGAACACATAATAGTGCTAAAGACAGTTTGACCCGCTAAAAAGCTATTATTAGACTATACAGTACTGCAAATAGCATAGATAAGCGAAAAAAAGACATATTCTCTGACAAATAAAGAAGAGAACATTACAGAGAGAGATTGTGCCAATTACCCCAGCAGAGTAAAAATGTGACTTGCCGTCTCATAAACCGCTTGTTAAAGTCGCCATGAAACGGAAGTAGCGATTGCCTTATTTTCCCCGTGGTGACGTATATCCGAATGAAACGGCTTTTGAGATGAAATAAGGCAGGGCTGGATTTGAATTTGTCCATCGAGATCTGATTGGATCGTTTGAAGTTGGGTCGTGTTGCTAATTGCTAATCACTGCGATCTTCTCCCGGACCCCGCCCACCTGCCATACTTTTGACCGGAAGTGAAGAGAGATCGTTTTGAGGAGGGGAGGAGATTTGCATTTTTGATTAAAGATTATGAGCACACACGAATTTTTAAAAAATAATGAAGCTCACAAATAAGTCATTTGTTAATAATACCACACTATTAAAAATACATATATAGTTTTTCATTTCAATTTCATTGCGACTTTAATAATGATTCGCTTGCCCTTTGCCCTTCGTATCACGATTGCTTTATTTAGTGGTGGGGGTTAATTCGGTCCAGTCTTTTCTGTTGAAGCCTCATGCATGATAAGACAGCGATGTTCCCGATGTCCCCACTGAACTGTCGCTGAAGTGACATTCAGGCGTGACCTGTATTGAGTTCCAGCCCTATATATCCATGAAAGGATGAGCCGGTCTGAATGTCAGGCCACGGGCCACTACTGTCCCCAGGGAGAGGATATTTCCATGTGTCCTCCCTTAACTCCTCTGATCATGCTGACCAGGTGATCTTATTTACATGTGGCTGTGATATCTCTTATGTTCGACAAATGCTGTCAGTGTGTTGTCTATGAGTTTTAAAAATGTCTGCAGAGCTAACCGTTTCACTCTGCCCTAAGATATGAATTGAATGTGACGTTATTCAGGTGCATTTATCCAGGTGTTTGAAATGGATTTGTACATGGTCCCTCAAATTGTGTCTGGTCGTCATTAGGAAATCTCAAGAGATTTTCTGCACTTAGATTTGAATTGCAAAAACTGCTTCCTTTAAAATTATTTGTCAAGAAGTCGCTGGTTTAATGGCTAAATCTTTGCACACAGAATCCAGCTGCGGGTACACACAACACATTTAAATCTGACACGAAATGCACGTTACATTGTGTTTTATTTAAATTAAATAAGTGCTTTTTTTATGCGTAAACACATCTTCTTTATGCACAAATTTTATTGCTCTTATTCACTATTATATGCCTTATCTACAAAACTAAGCACTCGTTTGCCTACATATAGAGGAGTGCAATAACCGTTTCCATTAGAAAGCAGATGGTTAGTTAATAGAGATGTTTGTATACATTTTTATTATTCATGGCAGCAGATGTTTATTCAATTATGAAAAACATTATATCCAGGCTTACATTCAGATGTGCCGTCAAACAATCTTTTTGCATTTTAAAAGCGCCAAATCAGCCTTTCACCCTGCAAAATATGACTTTCTCACTTAGTATTTTTGTCTTGTTTTCAGTACAAATATATTAAAATTCTTAAATAAGTATTTTCTTGATGAGCAAAATGACAGAAGAAAATAAGTCCAAAAATATACAACAAAGTGAATTTGTGCTTAAAAAACTGCCAACGGGGTAATACAATTTTTGAATTAGGTGTTTAAGAAAAAAGTTATGTTTTTTTCTTACCCCACATTGCAAAAAAATGACTTACTTTCTTACTTAGTATTTTTGTTTTGTTTTCAGTACAAATATCTTAAAATTCTTAAATCAAGATGCAATTTCTTGATGAGCAAAATAACTTAAGAAAATAAGTCTAGTTTTTAGACAAAATGTATAAAATTTAAGTGAATTTGTGGATTAAACCAGCAAAAACATCTGCCAATGGGGTAAACAAAAATCTTGAACTTTTTTCTTAAAAACTTAATTCAAGAAAAATGTGCTTCCCCCATTGGCAGATTTGTTTGCTTGTTTTATTCACAAATTCACTTAAATTTGATACATTTTGTCTAAAAACCTGACTTATTTTCTTAGGTAATTTTGCTCATCAAGAAAAAAAATTGATTTAAGAATTTTTTAATATTTGTACTGAAAACAAGACAAAAATACTAAGTAAGGAAGTCAATTTTTGCAGTGAATTGGGAGACATTTCTTCTAGTTTTAAGCCCAAATTCACTTTAATGTTATGCTTTTAGTCTAAAAACTAGACCCTTTTTCTTACGTCATTTTGCTGATCAAAGAAAATGCATCTTAATTATTATTTTTTTAGATATTTGTACTGAAAACAAGACAAAAATACTAAGTAAGGAAGTCAATTTTTGCAGTGCATTGGCAGACATTTCTTCTAGTTTAAAGCCCAAATTCACTTTAATGTTATGCTTTTAGTCTAAAAACTAGACCTTTTTTCTGTAGTCATTTTGCTTATCAAAGAAAATGCATCTTAATTATTTTTTTTTTTTAGATATTTAAAAATAAGAGAAGTGCAAAAAACGGTGCACGTGCAAATAAACTGTGCTATCAGTAGATGCAGTACGTTGGTAGTGAACCCTCTTTGGGTGTCCCTGATGATGGCTGGGCTAAATTTAGAGTGTTAGTGTTTATACAGGCTGTCTGTATCCACAGCTCTAAGCGCGCATGTGTGCCCTTTGATGATGTCCATAAATAATGCAAGGTTAAACATAATGGTCTTTTGCGTGAATATGATCCGGATGCTTTGTGTGTCTCTTTGTTTAATGTCCGGATAGCATTACGGGCGTGAATGCACTGATTAACACCAACGTCATGCTTGGTCTTTATAAGTGCATATGATTGGGTAAGTGACTGTGTGTGTCTGATTAGTTCAGCACACTCTGTGCCATCTTAAGCTTTCTGCTCAGCTGACGTACTGATGTCACAGCCAAGTTCTTAGAGTGACCAACAGACACCAGAGGTGTAAATTATGGATCAGGCTTTCTAGAGCTGTGCGTGTCTCCCTGGTTCTCCCTCTAAATGGCTTGAATTCCATACACGTCTGCTCCACTGTAACATCACCACTGCATCCCCGCAATGTTTATGGATGAGTTACTGTACCTCTCAGTGCATGCAAGTAGCTGTAAAACAAGCCAGGGGCATCCCATTACATCATCAGGGATGATCCAGTTGATACCCCACAGTAGTTTACTAAATGTTCTACTTATGCAGAGAACAGGAAGATGAGCAGCTTTAATAAGATTTAATCCTTAAGGTTAGAACCGTACGTTGTTATACAATTTTCTACTGTGAGTTATTTAAGCCATTGCAAACTATAGATCCCCCTATTTATGACATAAGGGGCTGGTGTCGGGACAGGGCTTATCCTAGTCCCCGACTACAATGCATATTTGAGCTGCCTCTATTTACAAGCATTTTGTTCTGACAAACAAGGTGTGATTGCAGGGTTTGAAATTAAAGGGATAGTTCACCCAAAAATTTTAATTCTGCCATAATTTTGTAAATTTCATGTTGTTACAAACCTGTACACATTTCTTTATTTCAATGAACATAAAGGAAGATATTTTGAAGAATGTTTGTAACCAAGCCGTTCGTGAACCCCATTCACTTCCATAGAAGGAAAAACTAATGCTATAAGTGAATTGGGTTCATGAACGGTTTGGTTACAAACATTCCTCAAAATATGAAGAGTTTCGTGTCAAAATGAGATAACTCAGTTTTTAAAATCTTTGTCAAAACATATTTATTATATATTATCATTCATACAGGTTTGTAACAACATGAGTGAGTAAATGATGACAAAATTTTAATTTTTGGATGAACTATCACTTTAAAGTCGCCATGAAACGGAAGTAGCGATTGCGCTGCAAAAAAAATACTTTCTTACTTAGTATTTTTGTATTTTTTTCTTGATGGGCAAAAAGACTTAGCAAAATAAGTCTAGTTTGTAGACAAAAAATATAAAAAAAAATCTGCCAATGGAATAAGAAAAAAATTCTTGAAATAAGTTTACTTTTTTCATAAACACTTAATTCAAGAAAAACTTTCTTATTCCATTGGCAGATTTTTTTTATTGTTTTAAGCACAAATTCGCTTTAACTTTATATATTTTTTCTAAAAACTAGACTTATTCCCTAGGTCATTTTGCTCATCAAGAAAATACATGTTAATTTAAGAATTTTTTGATATTTTTACTGAAAACAAGAAAAAAATACTTATAAAGTAAGAAAAGTCATTTTTTTGCAGTGTGCCTTATTTTCCACATGTATCAAATCATCACTTTAATATCAAATTTAAGTGATTTTGTGCATAAAACAAGCAAAAAAAAATCTGCCAATGGGGTAAGCAAATTTTTCTTGAATTTAGTGTTTAAGAAAAATGTTTTGCTTACCCCATTGGCAGATTTTTTTGCTTATTCTATGCACAAAATCACTTAAATTTGATATTTTGGGTCTAAAAACTAGACTTATTTTCTTGGGTCGTTTTGCTCATCAAGAAAATACATCTTAATTTAAGAATTTTTTTATATTTTTACTGAAAACAAGACAAAAATACTAAGAATTTTTTTTCTTGAAAATCATTTTTTGCAGTGCATGAATTTAAAAAAAATTAATGAAATTCACAAATAAGTCATTTGTAAAGAATACCACAATATTTCAAAACAAATTACAGATTTTTATTTTATTTTTGTGGCGACTTTAACACCCGCCGAATGCTGGTAAATATCAGTTGAGGCGGGTAACATTTCAAATCACTAGCCAATTTGGCAGGTTACTTTTTATAAATTGTCCAATCGTTAATTTCTTTGAAAAAGCTCATGTAAGCCAAATCTGCAAAGTTTTAGTGTAAATACTTAAATTGTGACTCATCGTGGTATACTAAATACAGCATTACTGCACAGCTTCTACACATCTCTAGCTTAAAAAAACACCCCAATCGGGTTGGGAAAGGGTCATAAAAACCACATACAATGATTTGGACATCTGCATTTGTTTCTTTACCTTACACTGTAATATAGTTATAATAAAGTACTTTGTACTTTTGTTGTTTTGTCATTTAAATCAAGACACATTTCCTTAAGATGCAAAAATGACCTAAGATATTAAATCTTGTTTTCTGACACATAAGTCTTGTTTATGCTTAAAATAATAAATAAATCAACTTGAATCACACTGGGTTTTTTCAACCCATAGTTGGGTCAAATATGGACAAACCCCACTGTTGGGCTATAAATAACCCTATGCTGGGTTGTTGTTACCTAACATTTTGGGTTAAACAACCCAACATTGTTTAGAGTGTAAGTACTTAATAAAGAGGTAAAACTTAATAGAATAGGATCCTTATTAAATAAAGCACTACAGTTCTGCTTTTACTCACTCATAGTGTATTATACACAAAGAACAAATGGTCAGAGGTTTCTCATTGACCACAACAAAGCCATGTGACTTCCTCTCAAACCCAATATCTGTCATGAATGAATCAGAGGCATAGCAGAGCTCCTGATCAATTGCTGGCATTTACCAGCTGGAGATGATTGGGATGGATTGATTGGAATCTGTGTATTGATTACTTTTGCGTGATGAATGTTAAGCCCATGGGTGGGTTTTGTATAGTTGTCAGTTGTGTTTCATTAGGCAGCAGCTGTCATAGAGTTAGGCCCTGCTTGACCAGATGTTCGCATTCACTTCTCCTGGGTGCTATACAGTAAATGGCATTTCGGTAACTTATGTGAAAGTGAAAATGACAAATCCGCCATTTCAGTATATACCTGAACCTGTGCAAGAATACTGTAGGTCATAGAAGACCACTGTGTTTTAAAATGTTACTACACCCAAAAGTGAAACTTCTGTTATTATTTAATGTATGACAAACCTTTTTGAATTTCCATGACATGCAAAAGGAAAATTTATAGTGCATGGTCTCTTACAAAGGAAACCAATTAGCCAACTTTAGACTCAAATCAAACATCATTGGTTGTGTTATGTGTCATGAGTTGCAAATTTGAGGATAGTGGGGGGACAAAATTTTGGCTTGTGAATAACACAAAGCCATTGGATTGATTTTATTGATGGATTTTAGATGTACATTGGACTGAATTGGAAACTTGAAATGCTTTATGGTCACAAACTGCTATATCTTCGCTCATCCACCTTTCCACCAAATTCTGTTCACATTTCATTCCCTGTTTAGATCCTTTTTGCTGTTTGTTCATATTATTTACCTTCTTATGAAATCCAAATTAAATTGTAATTATAATTTGGATTGTTAAATTCTATGCTTGTCGTATTAATCGTTGGTAAGTACTGTAGATACCTACAGATAAATTCATATCTCCACCATACTAAAACCTTCATCCTGCCTTTTTCCTCAGGTGAACCAGAGGTCACGTGTGAGTTGGGACCATCGGGCCACCCTGCAGGATTTATTGCGTTGGCGGAGAAGTGTTTGTGATGGTCGACCCGACTGGCAGAACGCATGGCTCCACGCAAACACCTCACCCACCTTAACATTGAAGAACAAGAGATCCATGACCAAAAAAGCATCGTCCTAGTGATTGTGGTCTTCCTGAGTCAATCTTCGGCTATCCCCACCTCATTCCTTAGGCCAGATGGCCCTTTTTACGTTAAACGCTTGCCCTTATCTATGCAGGGCTAGACTTTGAACTCAGGTAAGAAGGGCATCCTAATGTGAAGGTGAGAAGGTAGATGGCCTGGCTTATTTCCTCTACCTTCTTTCCTCTCTTCTTTTGAGAAAATAAAGGGACCCATGGAAACAAGATTGCCCCACAACTTTCGCTCCAACTAATGGCCAACTGGGACCAAAAACTTTGGGGTTAGTAGCCCCAAAAACTACCAACCCCAAACCTAAAGGATGAGAATCATCACTGGGCAGCCAAAAGAGGCACAGCTATTTTTAACCTTATTCAAAGTGACCTACAGTAACTGTTGTTCTGTTTGAAAGATCCGATCACATTGCCTTGATTGCAACACATCAACGCTAATCTTAGGGCTGTGCAAACATCTATTTCCTGTGCTACTGCGTGCTATAGTTTAAATCTACATAGTTGGCCATATTTTAGTTTGAAACTCTGGTGCTGGTCCTCCCACATGTGATTGTTGTTGCCTGGGTTGGGTGAAAAGTGCCAGTTCTGTCTCAACTCAAGCACTGCAAGGCACACAGTTGTGACAGACATCCTTAAAGTTTACAAGATAAAAAGACCTCCGCGGTCTAGCTTTGTGAACAATGTCCTTCAGGTTCAGAGAAGCAGCTACACCTTATGCTTTCTTCAGGTGCTTCGGTTACCCTCCATCAGTGGTGGCAACCATCACACACAGGTTGTGACCTTCAGAAGAGGTCAGGGTTCAGGGAAATAACCAGTAACATCCCAGGTTCATGACCTTTCCACCAGCTTCTGGAATATATTCATGTGTCTGTGTCAAGCTTTGCACACCGTACGCCAATATACACATGGAGATCTACAACTCAAAGATTTTTGCAAGCGTTCTCGGTGCTCTGACGACAACCGTTGAACAAACCGGGGATGGATGCTTTTATCAAATGGTTAAAGAGCACAATTCTCCAAATACACCTGAAATCTAAACCTGGAGTCTTACTGCCAATTTGACACAAATTATCCGAAAACTCTACAACATCTCCCAAGATTTAACTTCAAAGGTGCTTATGTACGAATGCTGGGTTTTGTGGATTATGCATGTCAGTACCTTGCTAGATGACCTTCTGGCCTCGCAGAAGTTTCAGACAATCCATCTCTCTCGTGGTTTTCCGTGCTTGAACGTTCACAGGCGGCTCCAAACCGAGGCGTGGGAGATTTGGTTTGTACATAAATTGGACAGGTGCAGATTTATTGCCTGAAATGACTACAGAATAAATATTTTTGAACATCGAAGATCAGGCGACCGCACCATAAGCACAGCCAAGTACCTGATGTACAGGCATTTTTATTTTGAGAATGAACAGGACTCACCGCCTGGTGCTTCACATGTACTGGTTATCATCAGTATGATTGAATGGGTAATATACAGATTGTGAAGGCAGAATGTATTATGAGTATGTTGACAAATTATTGTCTATGTAATGGAAAGAGATTGTTTAATGTGTTTGATGAGGTACTGCAGTGACAGAAATGCTAAGGCGGTTAGTTTTATAGTGTGAATATCATTTTAGTACAGAATGATTGTCTTTTTTTCATGATGAACTTTATGCCCATTCTCCATCCCTGCAAGACTGTGGTCAATGTTCAGTATGTATAAAGATCTATAATGTGTTGTACAGATTGTTTGTGTTTGTGCAGATATGTTTGAGTTGCACTTTTGCCTCCGCGTTTGGTTTTAGCTTCATGAAGATGAGCTTCTATTCATTGCTGTTTGCTTATTTTGAAGGTTGGATCCTGTCTTGCTTTAAGAGGGTTTATACGGAGTCCCTAATTTAAAGAGCGATGTTACACCTTCTAAAAACAGCCCATTATGGTATAGTGACTGATCAGATCCATGTTAAAAGTTGAATGTACATACATGGTACAGTACTGTGCCAAAGTCTTAGGCCACCATGCCACCAATAGATCCGTTGTTTTACAATGGTATAGTAAAAATACTCTTTTATTAGAATACAACTAGAAAATACAAGAAATTGTATGCATTAATAAAAAAACGGAATAAATGTATAAGCTAAAGTGTCAAGTATTTAGTGTGACTTCTCTTATACTTGAGCAATAGACCAATTTCGTGTTTGCAAACAGAGATGACGTTTTTTGTGGGCGGAGCCAAACTGGTTGCAGAAAGTGACTGCTCCGCAGTAGGGTTGTGAAGTGTTTTAGCATTAAACCGTGATTTTTATGGATCCGGTGTTCTGTCGAAGTCTGATTCCTTTATGGTTCCCTTTAGTGCAATGTTTCCTATAGCGTTTTAATCACATTACGTTTATTTTTTTCTAGATAGATCAAAAGTTTAAATGGCTTGGCTACTGATATGCATGTATGTAATGTATATGTATTGTTCTTTTTTGCTAAATCAAATATTTTTACAGTCTGAATCGCTAAAGTACATGTAAAAGCAATACTATCATGTATTATATATAATAGCGTTTATTAAATATTTCATATTTTACAGTTTTTATTATTTCTTCCTTAATAAATTATAATTGTAACATGATAAAAACGCTATAAGAAACACATGGAGGGAACAGACTTCGACAGAACACCGGACATCTTCACTACTTATTTTCTATTCTAATTATTAAAAGATTTCCAGATGATTTCCTCGCTCCATTCTGTCCGTTTAAGGGCTTATTGTATCATAAACACCTACGTTTATCTTCAAATGATGTATTTGACGATGGTATTCTATAAAAATGAAAGCCATCTTTTTTGGCATTCTTATTCTGACCCTTAACAGCACAACCGGACATTTTCCAGTGAGTTATCTTGCTCTTTTCACTCGTGTCTAATTCATTTCCACTGTTTTTCTGCAACTGCATTGCGCGCGCAGCTTGCAGTGACGTAACTGTGACGTCTACTCTAAATTGGTCTATAGCAGGAACCTGCAGATCTAAAGAAATGTACCCAAAACTTTTACCCGAACCAGCCATGCATAAATATATTTTTTTCAAACTATATAGACAAATACGAGAAAATATAACCCGTGTTCGACCCCCGACTGGACCCGTATGGAAACGTGTGTGTATACAGTCTGCAGCCCGGCACCCTTTCAACCAATTCAGTGCGCCGCTCCATTTATTTTGATTTGTTTTCCGACGACAACGCCAAGGTAGCCACTAAAATGTTAATTACCTACCAACGAAAATTACCTACCGCCAGTTTAGGTCTTCTCGGGTCCGTTCGGCAAAAAAAAAACGGAGACCTGATGCCGCTAATATGATACCCGACTCGTGTCAGAGGCACACGTGAAACTTTTAGAACCGAACCTGCTTGGGTCTCGGGTAGGGCCTCAGGTTTTTGGATCTAAGTGGACCGGTGAGGATCTCTACCTGCAGACTCTCTTAAACCTAAATTAAATGAATTTCTAATTCTAATCTAATGACTTCAGGACTTCAGTCACCTTAAAAGAGGTCACACAAAATACTGGCCTGACTGAAGCTGCCATTTTGTTCTGAATTTGTTTGCTTTTTACATTTTGTGAACAGATTTCTTGTATTTTCAATTTGTATCTTAATAAATATGAATATGGATAGTCATTAAAACTGCTAAACCAGCAAAGCTGGTGGCCTAAGACTTTTGCGCAATGCGCTATATGTCCAAATTTGTGAAAACAGCTACAACTTATAATGCATTTCCAAAGCCAGCTTTTTATTGATTGTATTGATCCAATTCAAGTCATGCAAGTAATTTATTTAAATGTGAAAAACTATCTTTGTGTCATTCAGATGAATTCAAATGTAGTACAAAGCTGAAGTGTCTGATTTTTCTCAATGAACAGACTCAAACAAAATCAAACATTTTAATCAAATTTTGTCTACCAAAGTCTACCATTGGTTGCTCAAGCGGACAGACCCTCCCCAACCTCAAGGCTATTGGATCAGTGTCAGCTTGGGATGTTCAAAAGTAATAAAGCAAGGTTTTAATAATGCAAATCATTCTACCAATAGCCTACTTCTAGTTGTCTCTGCATATTAAAGGAAATATGTGAAGTATCTTAACATTGGCAGAATCTATACACTTCAGCTGTAATGTGTTACTACGGGCATCAAGTCATAAAGCGGGGGAAATAATATTGAACACATCACATAAGTATTTTTTAGTAAATACCTTTCTAAAGGTGCTACCAGATGTTGGTAACAACCCATGCAATCCACACATTCAAAGAAATAAACCATAGATGTCTATAAATTATGTGTAATCATGTCAAACGAAGGCAAAAGTATTGAATCCCTGAAGAAAAGGATGTGCAAAAGGCATAGAAAGCCACGACAGTAGGTAATAAAAAGTAATGCTGCCCTTTGTCAGTGCAAATAACAACAGCTGGTTCAGTCCCAATTGATGGCATGTCAATAGCACCTTTAGAAAAATGTTAAATGAGACAAATGGTAATGTGTTCAATACTTACTTTACCTGCTGTTTAAATGTATGTATTTTACCAGTACATTATCCTCCATTTAAACTTACGAAGTGAACAAAACACAATGTGAATTTTGAAATCACTCTTATGATTTTAAAGCTGCTACTGTATTGCGTACAGTATTTGTCTCTAGAAATGTGAATATTTTCCCCTTCACCCATTCCATTGATTGCTTTCAGGCAGCAGACGACTCCGAGCCGGATCCGCACTGGATCTGCGGCAAAGTCAGCAGGCCGATGGAGATCCGACCCGGAGTTGTATGCTGTGTACCAGAGACATTAAAACCACTGTGCTGTTTTATCAAGTACAGTAGGGTGACCATATGTGCCATTCTTCCCGGACGCCTCCTGGCCAGGATTTCGGGTTCGTCTTCCGGAAGTCGTATTTCTCGGCCGCATACGTCATAGAGGATTATTATGATTATTACAGAAAAGCAACCGTTAAATTTTAAGGTATAATGAAACTACAATTGTATGGTGAATGCTGAATGGTGTATGCGGTCAACAAATACGACTTCCGGAAGATGCACCGAAATCCTGGCAAGGACGTGTCCGGGAAGAATGGCACGTATGGTCACCCTAAGTACAGACCAGTGCTATACAGGCCGGGACAAACTTGATGGGCTCAATTCACAATAGTCACACGTGCAACAAGAACGTCTCGGTTACGGATGTAACCCTCGTTCCCTGAAGGAGGGAACGGAGACGTCACGTCGTGACCGACGAATTGGGAACTCGCTTAGAGAGACCAATCTGCTTCGAATACTACTAAAACGCCAATGAACTTGGCATTGAGATATTTGCATAATGCTGGCGCCGCCCCGCCAGGTGCGTATATAAGCAGCAGGTGCAAATAGGGAAATTAGCTTCTTTTTCGCTGAGAAAGCCGGAAAGTGTGACCGGCCGTAACAGCAGGTGGCAGCACCTGTGGCGACGGGACGTGACGTCTCCGTTCCCTCCTTCAGGGAACGAGGGTTACATCCGTAACCGAGACGTTCCCTTTCAGTCGGTCACTACGACGTCACGTCGTGACCGACGAATTGGGAATCCCTACCAAAACGCCACTAGGGGCTGACCTCTTCCAGTGTCTGCGTAAAGCCCTCCGGTTCCACTTAAGGAGGAGGAGATAGGTTTTAAGGCAGAAGGCCGGGCACTAGATGTTCCATAACCCCACAGTAGTGCCAGCGACTGGGAAGCGCCCTACCTGAGCGGGATAGGAACGCTGCGGAAGCCACCGCCCCTCTTAAGGGCTAATGGTGGGCCAAAGTCAACCGTAGTTGAGGAATAAAGACAGCCGTGGCTGTGTAAGCAAAGCAGTGCTCTGCTAAGGGAAACGTGGGCTGGTAGGATTAACCCCACGGAAAAATACTCACAAAGGAACCCGGTGGGACACAATGTGGAGCCCGAGCCAGACACGTAGGTTCGCGAGGATACAGCTAGTGAAAGGCTGACAGCCAATGCTCCGCAACAAAGGCTGCCAAGGCAGCGGAGGAAGAACAATTCAAACCATTACGCATTTTTGTTCTGAAGGCCTTCCATACTGACACAGTTATGAAGCATCAGTTGGAGGCTGCAAGCCGACCTGCGAGTCTGCTCTCCGTGCCCTCCCTGGTGAGGAAAGAACACGAGAGGATACAGGCTCGATACGAACACTGTAAAATCTAATGAACGTATTAGGTGTCGCCCAACCAGCAGCTCTGCAGATGTCTGTTAGCGAGGAACCACGAGCTAAAGCCCAAGATGAGGCAACGCTCCGTGTGGAGTGCGCTCTCAAATTAAAGGGGCAAGGAATACCCTGAAGATTATAAGCCAGGGCGATAGTATCAACTATCCAAAGAGACATCCTCTGCTAGTGACAGCTTTCCCTTTCTGCTGGCCACCATAACAAACAAAGAGCTGGTCTGAGGTCCTGAGGCTTTGCGTGCGAACCACGTAGAGTCGCAGTGCGCGTACGGGGCACAACAAAGCCATGGTTGGGTCTGCGTCCTCCGGGGGCAGCGCTTGCAAGCTCACCACCTATCTCTGAAGGGAGTGGTGGGAACTTTGGGCACGTAGCCTGGTCTGGGTCTCAGTGAGACAGCAGGACCAAACTAAAAGCACAAAACGTCAACAGAGAATGCATGTAAATCCCCTACTCTCTTCATGGAGGCCAATGCTATCAGGGTCAGAGTTTTCATTGATAAAAACATCAGACTCGTAGACTGCAAAGGCTCAAAAGGGAGACCTGAAGGCTTCAGCACCATGGACAGGTCTCAGGAGGAAAGAGGGAGGGCGCGAGGGGTTTAGCCTGCGAGCGCCTCTTAAAATGTAATAATTAAATCATGCTGGCCAACTGATCTGCCGTTGATAAGTGAGTGATGAGCAGAAATAGCGGCGATATCAACTTAAATGGAGGAGGGACAGCCTACCATCTAACCTATGTTAAAGATATAAAAGCACAATGTTAATGGGCATTCTCTGGGGTCCTCGCGTTGCGAAGAGCACCGGGTGACGAAAAAGGTTTCTTTAAGCGCGTAAGCCCGTCTTGTGGACGGTGCTCGAACCGCGTCGATGGTGTTAGATACCGCTTGCGATAAATCACCTAAACCTTGCGCGCGCTCAACGACCATACATGGAAATCCCACAGGTCGGGGCGCGGGTGCCATAATGTGCCCCTTCCTTGAGAAAGAAAGTCTTTCCTCAGGGGAAATCGTCAGGGAGGGGCTGTCACGAGGAGCATTAACTCTGAAAACCAATCCAGTACGGGGCGACTAATAAAAGGCTCTCCTCGTCCTGCCTGACTTTGCACAGTGTCTGCGCAATAAAGCTCACTGGAAGGAATGCGTATTTACGCACCCCCCGCGGCCAGCTGTGTGCCAACGAATCCACGCCGAGGCTGCCCTCGGTTAGTGAATAAAATAGGCGACAGTGGGTATCGTCCGGCGACGCAAACAGATCTATCTACGCACAACCGAACTTCTTCCAAATTAGCTGGACCGTCTGGAGGTGGAGTCGCCATTCGCCGGGGGCGCAGCTCGGGAAGCGCGTCTGCCGCTGTATTGAGCGAACCCGGGATGTAAATGGCACGAAGGGACCTCAGATGCTTCTGACTCCAAAGGAGGAGATGACGAGCGAGATGCGACAGGTGACGAGAGCGCAAAACCGCCTTAACGGTAAATAACGCAACAGTCGCAATGTTATTGGTGTCGGCTAATACACCCTTCCCTCGCATCTCCATAGCGGAGCGTACAAGTCCCAGATATACAGCGCACCGCTCGCGGCAGTTGGGGTGCTATGCACACCCCTGAGACTGCAAGCCCGTCATACGTGGCTGATCATCCCGTGCTGAGGGCATTGCAATATACAGAATGCCAGGAGACCCCTCAGGGGCATATCTTCTATCGGAAATGCCGGGTCTACCACGGGGAAAAATTTAAATGACACGCAGGTGCAATGTTTACACGGTGTATGTCGGTGTGCCACGCTCTCCTCGAGACTCGATCGTAAGCCAACGCTGAAGCGGTGTCATATGAAGCAGCTCGGGCGGCGTCACAGTCTCAGCATGCTGTCATATGTCCAGGAGCTTCTGAAATTGTTTCAGAGGGTCCGCGTACTTCCCTCGAATTAAACCGAGGCAAGTCAGAACTGACTGGTTGCGCGCTCTTGTTAAACACGCCAATTAGTCGATCGAGTCTTATTTCCATACTGAGAAAAAGGATCCTCTGCACGGGGCAAAGTTGCTCTTTCCCAGTCGACCTGAAGACTTAAACGAGCGAGATGCCAAAGCATTAACTCTCTGTGTTCGCACACGTCTGCCAAGAACGGGCTATTATAAGTCGACGTAGAAAAAAGCAGAATGCGAACAACACTCTCTCTCTGACATTTTAATGCCGTGACTAGCACATGGAGACACGGAGAGAGAGAGACAGCTCGAATGGTGTACTTCGTATTAATATGCCCACCCCACGACGCAGAGCGAAAAACGGTCTAAAGCGAGGGGAGATGGACACAAAGTACACGTCTACAGGTCTAAGGCTGCAAACCGATCTGAATATTGAAATACGAGCCTCGGCGTTATCATCCAAAAAGAACACCTTCGTAGAGCCGGTGCGTAAATCAAATCGGTCGTAACCCGCCGCGTATTTTGGGTACTATGAGATAAAGGCTGGAAAAACCCTATCATCATCATCTCGGTAAGAGGGACCGGCTCGAACATCCTTCGCCAACAGGATATCGACTTTTGCACGCAGTACATGTGCATCGGACGCTTTCACTACAGTGAAACGAAAGCCCGAATTTTGGGGTGTGCCGGATTCGTAACCGAGGCGGATCGTGCGTAAATCCCAACGAAACGGGCTGGGAACTGAAGCCAAGCACCCAGGCACCGTACGAGGAGAAATAACGACACTACCGAAGTACCCGCGGTGGGGCAGCGAAGCGAGACAGGTGGGACTGCCGGTGCGTCTGCTGTGACAGCATAAACATCTACAGTATGTGTGTGTGACACTGACCTGAGCCCGCTGAGGGTGACGGTCGTCTGGTCTCCTCTGCGGAGAGCGCAGACTCCGATAAGGGTGCTGGTGGTCCGGTCTCCTCAGCGGGGAGCTCGGACTCCTCAGGTCACCCGCTGGCGATAGAGGAGAGGTAGGGTGAGCTGGTGTGTGCCCGCTCACGGCTCTCTCGATCCTCTGGAGACCTGGAGAGGGAAGAGGAATGCACTCTATGTGTGGTTAGTGGGTACCGGCTAAACAGCCGGTGGAACATATGCAAACCAAGGATTTTCCACCCGACCCTCTATCGGGGGAAGGAGC
The DNA here is from genome assembly GCF_030506205.2 of Paramisgurnus dabryanus. Taxonomy (NCBI): domain Eukaryota; kingdom Metazoa; phylum Chordata; class Actinopteri; order Cypriniformes; family Cobitidae; genus Paramisgurnus; species Paramisgurnus dabryanus. The sequence goes on from NC_133351.1 coordinate 27,675,649, forward strand.
TCCATCTCCTGAAGAGTGATCCTCTGCCAATCCGGGTCGCCCTTCACTGGCCACTTAAACTCCCGATTTTCACGGGAAGCGGCTAAGCGGGCGGGGCGAGCTGCTGACGACCGGTTCCCCTGCGCTGCCGAGATGGGGTCCGAGGAGGGGAACGGAGGTGGTCGCCGCAGGACGCCGACGGCGAGAGGCAGACTGAGGAGCCGGCGTGGTGGACCAAGGGCAGCTCTGTTCCGCCGGGGCATGACCTAGGAGATCGCCTCAGTCTGTGCAGCGGAGCTGTACGACTCCCCTGGCTCGCCGAAGAGGCCGGTCTGTGAGACAGGAGCATTCAAGTTGTTCTCGTCTGCGTCCGTCATGTCAGCCAGACACAGCCAAAGGTGGCGATCTTGAACCACTGAGGTGGACATCGCACGACTGAAGGTCGCGGCCTCCCTGGTAAATCCTTTGTGAGCCTGCAGCAACGTTATTACGTGCAGGGCTGAAGCCGCCTCTCCGGCATGCCTGATGGGCAGCGTCCGTAACCGGACGACTGTCTACAAACACGGGAGGGAAGGGTTGGGTGGTCCCTCCAGGAACGCATCCCGCTCCACTGAAGGGGTCCCCGCCCTTAGCGGCTCCGTTGGTGAGGGAGGTGAGGGGTGAAAGCTGAACGGCAGGACGGCCGCAAATCACGTCAGCTCTTCGTGCCGTCGGGGAAGAAAGGCACAGGAGGAGAGGACCGAGAGGCCCGAGCAGCTCCAAAGTACCAATCATGTGGGCGGGACGGTTCGGGCGGAGAGGGGTTAACCTTTCCAACTCTACCGTCTCCGCCGCTCACGGGCACGGCCGCCATCTCCGGAACGACTCTGCCTCGGAGGAAAAATGGACACCCCTCTGATGCTGCAGAAGTGACGGGACCAGAAGGAGGTCCAATGGATTCGGCAGACATCGTAGAACACGACTCTGCAGTCTCCACCGGAGCCTCAACCGGCTGAAGATGAGAAGGCCGGTAGGTGGAGGACGCATCCTCCGTCCTACTCAGCGTAGTGACGCGAAGGGCGCCCTGCGAGCGCTTGACAGCCGCACCATGGCGGCGTCAGCACTGCAAAGGCGCGGACAGCGTTCCCGTAGAAACGACAGTCGTCTCCGCAATCCAAGAGGGTTATGCTCTCACAGAGAGAACAGAAACTCTCCACGAACGCAGCCCCGGAGTGCTCAATGCCTGAGCACGAAGACAGCGCTCGTGACCGTCACTGGAACCCTTATACTTCTCGCATCCAAGATCGCACGGGCGAAAAGCTATCCTGAAAAGGACGCTGATCCCCGCATATACGAGAGAGTGGCTGCCTTTAACAAGGCACAAAGCTCTCTCGTATCACTCTTTTAGGGAAATTCACTCAGATGCTTAGTTGATGAGCGCACAGGAAGGCAACGCACACACTAAACTCAAAACAATAAACAGATGTAGAGCCGTGGAATAAGCGAAGCGTCCGCTGTGATACTGCTAGTTCAACCAACTTCAGCAATCAAATCCCAACAGAGTAAAGTAGCTTCTCAGTAGCAGATACTGCCGGCTTTCGAAGCGAATAAAAGCTAATTTCCCTATTTGCACCTGCTGCTTATATACGCACCTGGCGGGGCGGCGCCAGCATTATGCAAATATCTCAATGCCAAGTTCATTGGCGTTTTAGTAGTATTCGAAGCAGATTGGTCTCTCTAAGCGAGTTCCCAATTCGTCGGTCACGACGTGACGTCGTAGTGACCGACTGAAAGGGAACATCTGCTTAACAGGGTTAAAAAAACTAGTATTTAAACCATTTGTTTCTTTATAGAAAATTAATTAAAGCATTGGCTAGGCATCAAACCTTTAAAGCAGATAGAAAATGAAAAGAATTGTACAGTTTGAGCTCATTTTTACTGGCGAAGGTATCTAAACGCATGAGAAGTTTCTTAGCTCTATGGCCGTCATGTCTATTTTGTTGTGCTTAGTCTGCTACAGTGTGGAGATATAGACTTCATCCAATCTAACCCGGTGCCGTACAACCATCCAAACCCCCTCTTTGAGAATTTTGTTATTTGTTATGTTCACCAGACGCGATTACAATTTCTTCCCAACCCCCAGTTCAGTCTGTTTTATTTTCTTGTTTTGGTGGCAGAACAAAAGCCAGAGTAATGGATTGGCTGAGTTCAATACAAAGAGATTGTTGAATACATCTGTCTTAAAGATGAGAGGAAAACTCATTCCGGTTCCTGCATTGGCTCAGATACACAGAGCTCGATAAAAATGTAAAATTTATATAGCTGTTGCCATCGTTTCTAGTCAATGTGTTATTTATTTTTCGGATCATTCTGTAAATTACAAATATGCTTAATACATATATGTCTGTGGGCAAAGAAAAGAAAACTGTATGTCTTGGTACATATTTTGTTTCAAAATGTTTTATAAAATTCCTGTACAGCAATAAAGCACAACTGTGTCAGTCTACTGAAGTCAAAGGAAACCTCATTTCTGCGTGAGAAAAGATACTTTTTGTAACACTGTCCTGTTTACGCACAACAACTGAAACCAGATGCGCACATATGGTCTAGGTCAGCTCGATCTCATGAGAATTCGTACGTATTTTATGAGTTGGCTAATTTGTACGAAGGAAATTGTACAAAAACATACAATTGTCATAAAAATGAACAATAATGAAACCCCATGCCTAACCCCAACTGGGGCAAAGGAAATCACACAAACAGCATTGGTTCAAAAAGGGACGAGCCCAGCCTGCTGGGTTGTAATTTAACCCATGCTGAGTTGTTTAAACCCAAAATGCTGTTTTTAACCCAATGTTGGGTAAAATATAAATATTTTCTGGGTTAATTTAAAGAGTTTGGTTTCAAATTACAGTAAATCCATTTTGACTAATTTCGGTAAAAAAGCGTGTTTTCAAAGTGATGAAGATGAAAAACACTATTTTCTGTTACAAACTTTCACATAGCATCTTTAGGTTATAATAACATAAAAAAATCAAATCCATAATTTTATTTTCAAAGATTTATTATAAAAACAGATAATTTTTTCCGCAAACTGCAATAAATCCAACAGTTTTTTTTTTTTTTGCTATAAATCTATTGAATATTCAAAAATGAATCTAATATTCATTTAGTTGACTAGTGGTATACACTGATAAAATAAACATTAATGGAATTAATCAAAACACTTACTCTGTCATATTATTAACACTGTCATTGCTGCTGTCGTCCTTGAGACGTCGTCGCTGAACTTTTTTGACAGCGATCAGCTATAAAATGTTTTGGTCCTGCTTGATTTTTGTTGACTTCGAGTAAAATAATGGAAAGTTTTTCATAAGATCCTCTGAGGTCAATGTGTCAGCATGACAGAAGCTTGATGCTGTCGTGTGAGAACAAACAACAGCCGGCATTTTTCCGTCCCCCGAATGGCTTACATTTCCACCACAGGTTTATCAATGCCATCAAAATTATTATTTAGTTTTTGTTTGTTTGTTGATCATGAAGTACAAAGTAGATGAAGAAAACTAGGATTTTGTGTGCATTCAAAGCGCCACCATTGTTGTTTACAATACGTGGAATCGTGCGCTGTGATTGGTTGAGCGGATTTATTGCATTCTGCAGAGAAGGAGTTGCGTTTATTGAGTTCTGGGAAAAATATGACAGAATAACACGGCGGATATCAGATTTTGCGTAAAATTAAGAATTAACTTTTTAATACTGACCTGATACAATACTGATTTTGGTGGTAACTGTTTTTTTTTGTTATGGCGTTTATGTACCAAACTCTTCTTGTCCCTTTTTGACCCAATGCTGGGTAGAAAATAACCCAGCATTTTTTAGAATGTATATAAATGTGGTCATACATATTAATAGGAATTAGGCACCTCGTAAAATACGTACGTTGTCTAAGCTATTATGTTAAATATGTATATTTGCAATAATTTGTTTGTGACATAAAATTAAGTGAATATCACATTTTAATGTGCTTTTGGGGCCATTAAGTTGATAAATGAAAATGATTCATTTTGCTTATGATTATTTAGTGACAAACGGTGTGCATTGATGCTTTAACATTTGCATCTTACATTTATTTTGCAACAGTGGCTGTATTGTTGAAATGATGGTTTTTCTAATTGAAAGCATATCACCTTCCCAAGCCATCTAAAATATTTAAAAGATGTATATTGAATATCCAGCTTGATCTCAAGAGAATTCATATGTATTTTACCAGTTGGCTAATTCATATGAATTCATACGGAGTAAGTTGTGCAAACTATAACAAAACCCCACACATAACCCCTACGTCACAGGGGCAAAGGAAAATCGTACAAAAATGTAGAAATGTGGTCTATGGCGTATAAGCGTAACACTTGGCATTAACATGCGTTTTTGTCAATCGGATAACAAGTTGACGACGTTAATGCCAGGTGTAAACGGTGTTCAAAACGTTTTGAGCTCGTCCACTTTCGACCACTTTCAACCACATCCAGAGGCAGTTGAAACCCCTTTCGATCGGATCGCTTTGGAGTTGCGGAACGCATAATGTGGTTGAATGTGTTCGAACAGCCACACGCGACCGCCTTTTCTCCGCCCATTTATCTAATCTGAGGTATTAAACACAAGTTTTATGTCTTTTTTTGACTTCTGGCGTGAACATATGGTAAACGGTGAACAGCGCTATTTTTAGCCTTTCATTGATAAAACTAAAGCGGCTGATCTCCGTAGTTTAGTTTTGAAAGCGTGTGAAAGTTGCGCGATCCTATTTCATCAATTGCGCTGAAAATTCAGAGAAAGCTCTTACATACACACGTACAAAACTCTTTGCAGCATTTTTACTTGCTAAACAAGCAGTGGACTCCGACATAATATTAGTTTGCGACATCCATATAAAATATATCTCCCGCTCGGGTTTGAATGACAGCAGAGAGACTCGCCCACCGTCTCACAGACCACCCCCTCACAGTATTCAGGACAGATGCGGTCGAAGTGGACAAAAGAGAAGGATTTAAATACCAGGTGTAAACGTAATGTGTCTCTCCCGTCCACTTGTGATCTGATCGATGAAAACACATCTTAATACCAAGTGTAAACAGCCCCTAAGAATTAATACGAATTAGCCACCTCGTAAAATGCGTTCGATTTGCCATGAGACAGCGTTTGGGATATCCCCAAAAGACAAAAAAAAAAAACATGACTCAGTATATCATTTTCTTTGAATTAGCACTTACAAACCTGTTATTGTACATTTCAACATCAGAATGTTCAGCATGCACAGTAGAGTAGATTCAAATCTAACAGACAAGCCTAAATAGAGGCTTTCCTTGCATGACTAAAACAGCAAACATCCGGAGCTGTTCCTCAGGACACAGGGTGTGTAACAGGCGTTTGTGTGTGTTGTGTAAAATATTGCATAATGTGAATGAGAGGTGCATGTGTGTGTATGTGCGTGCTTACTGTTGGATGGTGCTGGCTTGGGTACAGCGCTTGCATAAGCTGATTAGACTCTTATCGCTCACCGGGCCATAAAGACAAGCAAAGACTCGTAAATCAGACCACACAGTGGGGCGCACGCCATCCGAGTCACATGTTCAAAACAACTCGGCATGCGTGCTTACTGTAAACAGTGTTTGCTATGAGCCCGCTCTTTCAATAGGGGCTACATAACATAAGTAACAATACACAAAGAAATGCAAATATGTGACCCTTTCGTTAAAATCCAGGCTAAGGTCGTATAATCTCATCATGAGATTAAGAGCATCAAAGTTGGATTTCACTCATTGATATCACATTCATTTCAATCTTTGATGTGGATTTAGTCAGCATTAAAGATATCAAGGTTATATTTTCACAAAATGTTGGGTTTTCAAATGGAGGTTCACATATCTGAAAAGATACTGTTACCAACTCTCATATCATAACAAGCATGTGTTTATGATGGGAAGCATGTCGTATGGTTACACCAAACATATAAATGTAGTTTATTTGCTTTTTGCCAATAATAAAGGTGCAGGGTTAGGAGACCTCCGTTGGTTCTTCATTTATATGGAAATCCAAACAGCTGTGTTGATTACACATTCATGCATTGTACCTCTCTTGTGCCCATTAGATCCACTCTTCTTGTTTGAAATGAAATTGTTGTGACTTTGGATTATAATGTGAGAAATATTACCAGCAGCTGATGTACGTGTGGTTCAGTCTTTTTGAAAAGACAGAGCATTCCTAGATAGCAGAACACCTATTATAATGGTAAGAACATGATTTCCTCTCATCTTCTCCTACCATCTGCTTGTGTTGACACGTTTAACAGGTTGAGAAGGAAAAACGTCTCTCTCTCTCTCGTTCCGGGTAGGAGCTGGATTTCCAAGGATTTTCTTCCAATCAGTTAGAGCTCAGGGCTGAAATCAACAAGGGCAGATGGTGAGAGCAATCATGGCTATAGATAACCCACACTAAAAATGACCATTTCATTCAAACTTAAGGGAAACACCTTTAACCAATGATATGGATGGGATTATAAGTGTTAACGATTTAGATCACTCAAATCTGCTTTTTTTAGGTTTTTAAGTTGCCTGGTTGCATTAAAATTCTGAGTTAATTCGACTTAAAACTTTTTTGAGTTAATAGACTGTAAAAAAGTTATTTAGAAATGACAGTATTACTGGCAGCTGTTTGCCAGTAACTTAAAGGGATAGTTCGGCCAAAAATGATATTAAACCCATGATTTACTCACCCCCAAGCTGTCCGAGATGCATATGTCCATCGTTTTTCAGACAAACACATTTTGGGATATTTTAGAAAATGTTTTAGATCTTTCAGTTGATGAAATGTAATGTTACGGGGTCCTTGACCTACAAGTCCAAAAAAAGTGCGTCCATCCTTCACAAATTAAATCCAAACGGCTCCAGGATGATAAACAAAGGTCTTCTGAGGGTAATCCACGCGGTGTTGTTGTAGAAATATCCATATTTAAAACTTTATTAACAAAAATAACTACCTTCCGGTAGCGCCACCATCTTAGACTCCTCTGTATTCAGGAGAGAGTATTAGCGTAGTGTACGCACTTTTCTTAGTGACGTATGACAAATTCGGAGAGCGGGGGCACAGAGCAGCAGCAGAGTAGCCTCCGTAGGCTGCGTAAGCTCTCATCCTGAATGCAGACGCGACTAAGATGATGGCGCTACCGGTAGGTATTTATTTACGTTAATAAAGTTTTAAATATGGATATTTCTACAACAACACCGCACGGATTACCCTCAGAAGACCTTTGTTTATCATCCTGGAGCCGTTTGGATTTAATTTGTGAAGGATGGACGCACTTTTTTGGACTTGAAGGTCATGGACCCCGTAACTTCACATTTAATCAACTGAAAGATCTAAAACATTTTCTAAAATATTCGAAAATGTGTTTGTCTGAAAAACGATGGACATATGCAACTCGGACACCTTGGAGGTGAGTAAATCATGGGTTTAATATCATTTTTGGCCGAACTATCCCTTTAAGGGGCTGTTAACACTTGATATTAAAAGATGTGTTTTCATCGATCAGATCACAAGTGGACCAGAGAGACATATTCTTTTTACACCTTGTATTTAAATCCGTCTCTTTTGTCGACTTTTGATAACCTCTGTCCTGATTTCTTTGAGGGGGTGGTCTGTGGAGACTGTGGACGAGTCTCTCTGCTGTCGTTTAAACGTTAGCGGGAATAATGATGGGATTAAATGGACAGGAACTAATATTATGTCAGAGTCCGCTGCTTGTGTTTAAACATACTGCACAGCAATTGATGAAATAAAATCACGCAACTTTCACACGTTCGCAAAACGAAACTAATGAAAGACGCGGAGATCAGCCACTTTAGTTTTATCAATGAAAGGCTAAAAATAGTGCTGTTCACATCACCTTGTGTTCATGCTAGATATCAGAAAAGACATAAAACATTGTGCTCAGTGCCTCAGATTACATAAATAGGTGGAGAAATTGCAGTCTCGTGTGGCTGTTCAAACACATTCAACCACATGCGCGTTTACACCACTGTAAAACTAATTCCGTATAAATTACAATTTTATTGCAGCTGGGTTGCCAGTAATTTACCATAGATTTAAAAGTATGTTATTTACTCGCAAGAGTTTGTTCAAAGTTAAATAAATTTTAAATATTAACAAGTCTTTATCTTTACAGAATAATACTATACAATAACAGCCTCATGCAAAGCATGGGAACCAGAAATCATCATCAACCTTTTCTGTTTTTTGCTTCAGATTTGTTTCCCAGAATGTTTTGCTTGATGCTGTTTTTTTAGTTTTACTCTGTAAAGACAAAGACTTGAAAATGTTTAATGTTCATTTAACTTTGAACAAAATGTTGCCAGTAAATAACATACGTTTAATTCTACGGTAAGTTACCGGCAACCCAGCAGCAATAACATTGTAATTTCTATGAAATTTTTTTTACAGTGTACAAATGCAATCCGATCAAAAGGGTTTTCAACTACTGTACCTCTGAATGTGGTCGAAAGAGGATGAGACTTGTTAATGTTCATTTCACTTTGAAATAACATAAATTTAAATCTACAGTACGTTACTGGCAAACAGCTGCATAATTACAGCAAATTTTTACAGTGTACATTTTTTTGAGTCAAATTTTTTTGTCAACTAATGTCAACTGAGATTACCACATGTAAAATAAAAGCATTATCAAATAAGACAATAATGAGGCTGAACATTTTTTAATTAAAAATAGTTTTAAATGAGTATTGAGTAACGTGTTTGAAAATTATGTTTATTATTCATATTTTCTATAAAGTCTCCAGTCAATTCCCATTTTTACATACAGTACACATTCACCTTTCTATTAGATCAAGATAACTGCTGCAGTAGATTGACAACAAGTTATGTTAATTTATCACACAAGTTACAATTGTTTGACCTAATTTGTTAAGCTTAAGTACATACAAATATATGTTGATTTTTTTTTTTTTACAGTGCAGTGTATGCTCTGTCTATAGGAACTCTTCAGCTACTGTAGCAAAAGTGTGCGATTTCCCATGAGGAAATGGTTTAAGTGGGAAAGGATACTGTGTGCTTGGGAGCTTAATTTGCATCCGTAAATCCCCCTTTGGCATATGCATGCTCCGAGCAATACAATCATCAGGACAGAAACACATTGTTTCTCACGTTACACATCACTAAAAGTAATGCGTGTTTATATACAATAGTTAGTTTTGATCTGGACAGCACACTTATTGTTTAAAAAAATTGTCTGGATGTATGGTTTCATAAAGAACATTTGACATCCACAGAACCTTTCTGACATGGTTCTTTATTATTTGACTTTAAAGGTTCTTTTGGAGAATCAAACATGACATCACTTTGAAGAATAGAAGAATCGCTTAAAGACTTTTGGCTATAAATGGGTGGTTAGCTGCCCTTTCAGTCCTAACTTAGGTAACAGCTGGATAAAGACAGTCAACCCCTCACCCAGCCTTACAGTCGGTGATTATCCATATGCCAGTGGGCTTCTGTAAGAGGCATGTGCACTACAGGTCAAAGGTCATTGGAGATAAAGGCAGAAATAAAGCAGGCAGGTGATTTCACCCCTGTGTCATGTGACTGTGTTTTTCTCTTGTTTTAATGAGCAGTGCATCTGTGCCTTAATGACTGAAACAGTTACAGGCCATGAGGCAATTTAGAGAGGAAAGAGGGCACAGGAAGTATAGAAGCATCATAAGAAAGACAGCATGCATACTGTGTGAAACATGTCATCTTTTGGTCTTACAGTGCAGGTAAAATGTCATTTAAACATGTGTCTAATGTCAAACTGAAGGATGAGTGAAATAAAAAGCTAGACACAAATATATTTAAGAAATATGGGGATGCTGTGCTATATTGGGAATATAGTCATGGCTGAAAGGTAAAGCTTGCTAAATAATGTAAACAAGATTATGTGAACATATAACCTTTGATATCTTTAATATTGACTGATTAAGGCCATGTCAAAGATTAAAATCAATGTAAAATCATGGTGAAATGATTTAAGGTCATCCATCTGTTCACTGTAAAAAGTAAAAGTTTCATCTACTTCAAATAATTACTACGATTGGTTAACAGTTTGGTCAACTTCATAAAAAATGAAAAAATCTAAATAATTCCATAACACCTAAAAAAAATGAAGCTTTTTTTAACTGAATCTTTTTACTTAAAGTAAATTTTTAGGTGTTGCCAAATAAAATTATTTTATAAAGAGCACATATGGTCCGATTCACGATTATACATTTCCTTTGGTGTGCAAGTGTGTATTAGTACATGTTAATGACATGCAAAAGGTACAAACCCCAAAGTAAACAATGAGGTGAGTTATCATCTCCAACGTAAATCTCTTTTCTTGGAATACAACAAACACACGGATTGTAGGCAACAGTTGACTTCATGGGATTGGTGATGTAGACAAGACCGACATTATCATAATTCCTCCTGCTTCGGAGGGGGGGGATGTTGGTTTGTGGATCATCCAATAATAGTTTTATTTATTTATTTTATTTCATAATAAAAGATAATGAATTTCAAACTGAACCAATCATATTAATAAGTACATATGCATATAAATAAATGTATATAAAACGTAGGCTATAGAAGTATTATACTTCATACAATAATAGTTTTCTTTATTTAATATACTTATAAAAGACAATGAATTTCAAACTGAAGTTACTGAACCAATCGTATTTTTATTAATATAAGTACATGCATACATTTATATAATACTTATAGAAGTAGTTTTTTTTTTAACAAAGTGCCTCGCCCTCGACTCCTTCACGCAACTGACTTTCACTGCTTGCACTTTCAACTGTACTGGCGGCTGCTGTAACTTTCACTCTCTTAATCTACTCTATAAAAAAAGAGGACTAAAAGCTCATATTGTCTTTGTGCATATAAATGAATTAGATAAATTAATAGAAACAATACAACTTTAAATTCACACTTGAGCTATAGCCTACCGAGGTTGTGGAGGCTCGACGCCAGCGGAGGTTTTAACTGCGGCCAGCACTCCCGTGCCTTATCAGTGCTTATTACACGGCTCTCTGGAATGCTTGATTCTGATTGGTCAGTTGAGACATTTGCAGGTTCGTTCTTTTCAAATAATAACCGCTCCAAAATAATAACGCATAGCCGGACTACTTGCATGAGTAAAATTGCTCCGCGCCAATAAAGATCAATAAAGATTACTGTCTGTTTGGCGCCATCTTGTGACAAACACTCGACAACCACGACAAGACACAGAGAGCTTACTGAGACTGAACTTGACAAAATAGAGCATGACAGCTACGAAGCCAACACACAAAAAAATACAGAATGGGCATTAAAACTTCTCAAAGACTGGCTAAAAGAGAAAAAATGGAGACAAGTATGAAGCAGAGGATCTTAATAAGGTTTTACGATCATTTTATGCATCTGTGCAAAGTTTCGCGGAAGGATAAAAATGTTAACTTAAAACAAATATGCCAATAAAATGTTTCAAATTCATATTCATGTCCAGTTTTTTTTCTTATTTGGCAAGTAGCCGTGTAATAAGCGGGATAATGTAGAGGCAGCCGGTAGTTATTGGGAAATAAGCCCCTTCAGTGTGATACAAGACCCTCCGCTTCGCGTCGGGTCCTGATCACACTGTCGGGGCTTATTTCCCAATAACTACCGGCTGCCTCTACATTATCCCTTACATATCTTAGTGCGCGCCTACAGTATATATTACAAACAAGACGCTGCAGCCAATGAGCAGCCGGCGAGGGCTGGCTGCAGGATGACTCAAACTCCTGTTTTATCAAAAAATAACTACTCAAGATTTTGCATCAGTATAATTTTAGGGGAAATAAGAGCAGGATTCGGGATTTAGATTTTGCTTCAGTATATTTTTCGGGACAATTAGAGCAGAATTCGGGATTCGGGACAGCAGCTTAGATTTCAGGACTGTCCCGAATTTTTCGGGACGTCTGGTCACCCTAATTGTGACTGAATCTTTCAAACATGGTAAGGAGCGTCACATTTCCGGCTGATGTCAGAGGTATTTAGGCCAATCACAACATACAGATTAGTTGGTCAATCAGGGACATAAAGCTTTTCAAATCGAAGAGCTTTGTACAAAATCTGGAGCTACCAAAACGTACGGTATGTGGTCAATGATGTGTTTTAACCCTAAACCATGCGAACACATTGTACTATACCAAATACACAAAATAACTTTGTTTTTAGCAATGAAATAGGTGCACTTTAAATGAATCCAACTAAATATATATCCAACTAAAGTAACAGTCAGCCAATAATAGTTTGGTGAATTACTGTACAGTTATCTGCAGTGTTCAATGAAATTTTACCACAATTTATTATACAGAAATGTTCAGGATTGAATACTTCTCGGAATGTCATGGGATTTCTTTAGACTTCAGCAATACTTCAGTATCTCTGGAATGCTGCAAATTTGGCTATTGTGGTATTATCTAAATGTAGCTGGCAATTTGCTACACTGACGTTGCAAGTCAACACCCAAGAGTTTCATGTGTTAAAATAAGTAAAATAAAACTGGTCAAATCTCACAATGCATAATTTTTTCATAGATCTTTAAAGATATGCAATTGCCATTGTATATGTAAAATTCGATTGCAGAAAATCTAAACATTACCATTTGAGAGATCAAATTTACACATCAATGACTTAAACCTACAGTCACAATTTTGTAGTACAGTATGAATGAGAAGTTCCTCATTTCACATGCAAAGAAGGCATTTACATAAGACTCTTACAGTTCACAGTAATTCAAAGTATTCAGTAATTAAGTGTCAAAGATAGGTTGAAAACGGCCATAAAATGATATTGTGAATGTTTTTGGCGCAAAAAAAATGTATTCAATAACATTTTAATTGGACTTTGGGGACAATATGTTAAAATATTGGATCCTTATGAGGGACTCTGTTTCATTCTTGATGCTTATATTAAACTGTGCATTTAGACATGAGGCAACCCTGCTATAGATTTTTATCCTCACTGGGCAGAGAAGAGCCGAGCTTAAGAGGAAAACGGACTGAATGAATGAAACTGAGATCGTGAATAAAGAGGAAGAGAATGTGAGTGTGCCGAGAACTGCAGCTTAAATTGGATAAAATAAATGACGCTAAGCGTAGACATCTTTCCCAGGATGTGACAAGCAGAAAAAAATGGCTGTAGCATTTAAAGAAACAGTTCACAAAAACTATTTATTTACATTTGTTGTTTATGCATACAACAGTTATAGCGACATTGTCTGCCAAGCTTTAAAAAACCCAATAAACAATAAAAGCACCATAAATGAAGTAGTAATTATTATTTAAAGAAGAGATCATAATTTATATCATTCACAGGGCTCTGCCAAAACATTTAAAATGTCTATTTTTCCATTTGATTTACATAACACCACCCGCCCATCAATTGGCATCAGATACGTCAAACACAGCTTGGAATATCAACACTGGATTTTATAAATTTGATCTTGGATGTGAATTAAATTGCATTCCAAAAAAATACGGGACTAAAAGAAAATGAGGGTAAGTACGTAATGACATGACCATAAGCAACCACAAACCATGCCTTGCCAAGCCATAACCTTTAGTCCCACAGCACAACCCCCTGACAGTATATCTTTTCATCTGCTGTCAGTGAATGCCTCACGCACATGGAAATAAACAAGCACAACTATTTTCAGTACCCAAAGTGAATGTTAAGATGCAGAGCTTGTTTCATTGCTCACGTATGCTGTCGAATGCATGCCAAAACGGGGGCCTGTTAGTACTTATTTAAACCTGCGTATCTAAAATGGCATCCAAATGTCCTCATGATGCTTAACCTTTTCATGTGGAAAAGGATGGACTACCGATACAATGCATCTTTGCCCATTCACCATAAAATCAGATTTATTTAAACACATTCATCAGACGACTGAGTTACTATACAGGAAGCGTTCAGAGTTTCACATTGAATCAGTTCACTGTAAAGACGACACAGAGGATTCATTTAATCCTAATGCAATTAGAGGAGTTTGTCGAGCAGACTGTGTTGTTTTGGTGAGGCAGACTGCAGTCGCGGCTCTTTTGTTTCACGCCAGCCGAGCTTCTATGAATGCCAGATCAATTTATACGGTTATGTGAGGGGGGATTTGTCTGGAACGCTTCTGGAGTCTCTTTCACGTGATAAAGCTTTCATTTCATGTCTGCTGTGCATCTGTACTTTGTTGTCCTTGCCTGATCTTTGGTTTGATTTAATTGTGGAAAACGAGTAAGACTATTTAGGCATCCGTGCCAAAAACAAAATGTTGTGATGAAGGATGGGTTGAATGAATTGCACACACTGATAGATTGGTTTGCATTTTATTTAGACACTTTCATTGGACACACACGTGTTGGCGTTGTTACGCGTCTACTTGACTGGTCTCTGTTTGTTTATTGGTCTGACTAGTGGCTAAACTGAATTCTGGAACAAATACCTCGTCGAAAATAACACATTTTGGTTTCTGGGAAGGGAAGTTTTGATATGCTTTAGCTATGATTTGAACTAAGGTAAACTACTTGTTATTTCTTTTTATTTTTATTAGAAATAAACAACTCTAAGGACTCTGTTGTTATTGATTCTTTGTGTAAGTTTACCGAAAGTTACATTTGTTCCACGAAAGCCATTTGTTTATGTTGTTACCGGTGAAACTGTATATACACAGTCAAAAAAATTGTCAAAAATGGTCCCAAGCTGTCATTAGGACTGTACCCTTTAAAAAACCATCGGTGGGTTCTTGGCACAGCATCATGCAATGCATAGGTTGCTTAGCAACGGCAGACACTACTTGAACGCTTTCTTCCCGGTTTTAGATGCAAAATATGAAGCGCCGCTTGTTAGGCTTATTCACCAAAGCAATGTAGATATAATAACTCATGAGATTCGCCAATCAGAGCATCTCATAAATTTCAAAAGCCTTTTCCGTGTGCAATCCTTCCACAGGAAGCCTATCCTTTGCACTATGCACTCTTTTGTCACAATATGTACCTTTGAGGTACCAATATACAGTCTTAAAGTGCCCATATTATGAAAGCTTTTCCACAAGTTAAATAGGTGTATGAGTTCCATAAAGCATTTTTCAAAAGTTCAGAAATAGCTTGATTGTTACCCATCTCTAGGAACCTCTGTTTCAGGGCAGTTCAGATTGTGCCGTTTTGAGCTAGTCTTACATATTTATGAGCTGCTGCTCCTTTAATCACGCCCCACTACTAACGTCATGTGCACGTGCATAGTGATATCGTGAGCAGTACAGACCATACTGTGTTATTATTTTATATATTATTATTATTAACGGTTTATGTTGCCAACAGACAAATCAAGCAGAAAAGTATCACTAATAAGTAACGTTACACTACAGGAGAAGAAACTCATGACAATGATTCCAGAGTAAATTGTGATGTAGGAGTTTCAACAATAAACGCGTTTTCCCTGGACAATACTAACATATTCCAGTTATAAAACATTTCCAAACGCATTATTTTCACAAATTACAGAAATTAAGACCCGGCGGGGGATGTATACTGCTTGTGGACCGCGTGCTAATTGCTAGAAGCTAGCGGGAGGTCCGGACCGTAACAGTTATTAGAGGCTCGGGGGTTAGCCTCGTCAGAAAAGCCGGGGCGGTAAGGCCCAGTCTCGGTTAGTTTGGCAAAACACTTTTAGTTTGGCAAAGCACTATTACTTAGTTCTTGTAGAATTGTAAAATAAAGCCGTTAAATATTTTTTTTTTTACTTTCGAAACCACGCTGCAAACTATCTAGCCTGCAAAAATATCTATATAGCTTAACTTAAACAATTTAAACATCACTATACATTTAAAAGGTATAATTTACGGGATGAGCATCAATGTATGATCTCTGTTTTGAGATATAGATTCTCTTATGTAGTATTTTTTGACCGAAGATGACAACATGCAAAATATAACGTGACTTCTTACCTTTTTTGCTGATACAACGATCGCGAATCGAATCCAGTCTGTTTCAGATGTGTGAATGATCCATGAAAGTCCAATAAAATACATTCAATGACCATTTTTGTCCACAAATGCGTATAATCCGTGAAATATAGATACATAGTGACCGTCTGTGATAGTCTGTTGTTTATCACATTTCGGTAACACACTGTATATAAGATTACTCCAAGTTCCAATAACCACGCGTTAAAACTTTGTTTTTAAAAGTAGGCGGGAGTATAATCCATAATATCCAAATTGCTGTTATTTCCGTGAGACATGATGACAGCACAGGGTATCAAGTGCCTGCTCTCTCTGTGCTCTCTCTAGCTCCATGGTGGGTGGAGACCTGCGAGTGGGGTGGTGAGCGGGAAAATTCAAACTGAATGTGACGAAGCGGTTTGTTACGTCACGACGGAGCTGAGTTTTAACTCGCGCAATCTGAGACTCAAGCCAGAGGACATTCAGAAACCTGTATCTCACTCAAAACAGCATGGATGGATTTTTTTCCAAGTTTGTATGCGTGTGGGAGCATCAGAGACACAAATTAACACCCCAAAACCCAGAAAAAGTGAGTTTTTCATAATATGGGCACTTTAAAGGATTAGTCAATTTTCGTAAAAAAATCCAGATAATTTACTCACCACCATGTCATCCAAAATGTTGATGTCTTTCTTTGTTCAGTCGAGAAGAATTTATGTTTTTTGAGGAAAACATTCCAGGATTTTTCTCATTTTAATGGACTTTAATGGACCCCAACACTTAACAGTTTTAATCCAGTTTAAAATTGCAGTTTCATAGGACTCTAAACGATCTCAAACAAGGCATAAGGCAAGAAAAATAAAAGATATGCACTTTTAAACCACAACTTCTCGTCTTCCTCCGGTCATGTGACGCGCAAGCGTGACCCCACGCAATACATCATCACGTCAAGAGATCACAAATTACGTATGCAAAACTACGCCCCAGTGTTTACAAGTGTGGAGAAAGAGGACAGTTTCGACTTGTTTGGATGTGGATTGATACTTATTAATGTCTTTGTGTCAGTTTATTGTTTAAAATGGTCCACAAATGTGCATTTCATATATGTTACACGTGACCTTTCGACATCATTATGCAATTACGTGAGGTCGCGTCACAAAATTAAACTTTGGCCCAGGGTCACAATTCTTCCTGTATCTCAATTGGTAGAGTATTGTGTTAGCAATGCAAAGGTCAGGTTTGATCCCCATATATTTATATGATAAATATATAGCTTGAATGCAGTTCCTTTGGATTACTACAGAATTTGTAAATATCAATAAATAATGCTGGCATCAATAAAACATACTGTATGTACAGTACACAAACACTTCTTTTAAATAAAATCACAGGTAGGAACAGTGCAATGTTAAGCACAGCATAAAAACAAGATGATTAAAAATTCCTCAGAGAAAAGATAGAAACATTTCCATCATTTGGTTCTTAGGTCTCCAGTGGCCAACACCATGAAGGCAAGACTGCTATAAACATTTCTCAAGATCTTAAGCTCTATAGAGCTCAACATAATGCACAATAGCAAAAGGAGAGCACTGACTCGTTGCTGATGCAAGACTACATCAGATCGGAAACACACATTCATTCCCCAGACAACAGCAATAGCATGTTCCCAGAAATATGCTCGAGGAACAAGGCTGAAAACTGTCCTCAGGTATTGACTTCTACATATTAGGGGCTAAGAAAATAGCAGAGGCAATCAAAGCTTGCAGGGTTCGATTACCAGATCCAGAAAAAAACAAGACTGGGGAAAATTGAGGAATTTTTCTTCTCTATTACCGTTGTTGTTTTTCATTTGGGTTGTGATGGTGTAAATAGATCACTGTGTAAATCTCTCTGTGTGTTTGGAGGGGGTTGACAAGACACATATTCTTCAAATTCTGTGGTTCAGCGAGATCAAGAGTGAAACGCTTGATGTTTATTTCATGAATTTATGTTCATATTTCAAGGAGAACCACAATGACACAGAGGCCTCGGACAACATTCTTGCCAGAATCTGAATCACATATGCTGATTGCTTACAACATTCATGGCCTTTGTGGATAAACACTGTTGAGATGTGATCGACTCAGACGTTATTACATCGTGTTCTGTGGGATTCTTATAAGATTGTGAAATGTCAGTTTTAGGGAAGAAATGTCAGTATTTTTGTCTGTGTAGGTGTTTAGTTATGCAAAATCTTATGCATGCGTTTGAGATTATGCAAAATCCATTAAACTTCCTTTTTCAGCGATCACTATATAAGAGCCCATTAGTCAAGGTGTGTTACAGTTTTCAGATAATGATAAAAAAATACTTTTTTACCCTACAGTAAGACACAGTTCAGTCGTATAGTCTAGAAAATGTGCTTGCTTGCTTGCTTTATATGTTTCAGTGCGTTTTACATGACTAATGAGTGAAAAGGTACAATAATGCTGCTTTCTTAGTGTGTAGTAATGATGTCTATGTGTTTATGCATTTACTCTATAATAATATTGTATATGATCCTGTCTGGGAAATCTAAGTCTCATAATCTACAGTACGTTAATTTTTAATGTTTGACATGACCTTGCGCAGTCAATATTAAAGATATCAAGGATATATTTTTTTAGAGAATGTTATTTACATTATGTTAGATGATTTTATGTAAAAAACAAGAAATCACAAAAAATGACTTTAGTTGGGCTTGGATAAGGTTATGTAGTCCTCAAGACCAGCTAGATGATTATGATAATGGTTTTGCATGTAACTGATATCAGTTCTTCTTAATCTAAACTTCTGTTTATTGCTTCTTTTATACTTTATGTGTTCCTGTAATGGGTAAAGCACTGACATAGCAAAGGTCATAGGTTTGATTCTCAGGAAACACACACATACTGATAAAATGTCCTGTAAAGATTAAATGCACTCTGTCACTTTGCCAAATGCATTAATGTAACTGTACAAGGAATATCACACAGACAAATGTGGACAATGTAAATAGTTTTTTCACAGGTACGTGTGAAAAAGCTCCAAACGGGATTCAGGCCTCACCATAGCACAGAGACAGTACTGCTAGGAGTTACAAATGACCTCCTATTAACAGACAATTGTGGTGCAATCTCAATTCTTATATTACTGGACCTTATGTAACTGTCCGCTATCACTTTCTTTATGTAAATCTCAGATTAAATATGGCGTACCGCAGGGATCAGTTCTAGGTCCTATCCTGTTATCATTATATATGTTACCTCTAGGAGACATTATCAGGAAACAACATCTTTTTTTACTGCTAGATGATGCCACATCTCCTTACATCCTAGCGAAACCCACCAGTTTTCTAAGATAACAGACTGTATTAGCAATATCAGTAACTGGATGGCAAATAACTTCCTTATGCTAAACTTCAATAAGACAGAGACAGTTATTATTGAACCGAAACGATCCAAACAAAATATGTCAGATTACAATTGCTCATAGACGGCTGGTAGACATATATCCAACGTCTGCCACACAGCATTCTTCCATCTTAGAAATATCTAACAAATATGCCATATGCTGTCTGCATCAGATGCAGAGAAGCTTATCCACGCTTTTATGACCTCAAGAATAGACCATTGTAACTCGTTACTCAGGGGGTGTCACGCAAATCAGGTAAACAAGCTTCAGCTGATTCAAAACGCTGCTGTAAGAGTGCTTACTCAAACTAAGAAGTATGATCACACAGTTTTGGCATCTTTACACTGGCTACCAGTTAAATATCACATACATTTTAAAATATTCCTAATCACATATAAAGCCTTAAATGGCCTAGCACCCTTGTATCTTCTAGAATTACTATCAGAATACAATCCATCGCGCACACTGCGGTCACAAGATTCTGGTCACTTAATTGTTGTTAGAATATCAAAGGGTCTAAGGTGGTAGATCATTTTTCTACTTAACGCCTAAGCTCTGGAATGATTTACTCAATGTTCGAAAATCTGACACAGTTGATCAATTTAAATCTAAACTAAAGACATTTCACTTTAACAAAGCATTCACATAACTTGTCTTGTAAATATGCTTATGTCGCAATAGTTTGCTTGTCCAGAACAAAGCGTTCCCATAATTTGTGTGGTAAATCTACTTATGTCGCAATAATTAGCTTGTCTATATAATAAAATTGTATTGAATTTAATTGAATAGTAGGTAAACTCTTAACATCATCAGTATATGTGCGTGTGCATATATAGTAAACCCTGTCAGTCTGTCTGCACATATCATGCAGTGTTCAAAAATTAATTACATTTTTGACTCTTTGACTGTCACTTTGGTATGAAGAGATTCCTATAAGACACATGACAGTGTGGGTGGACAAGCACACGTTCTGCACATGGGCACAGCTACTGTGTCTAATATAGTTTTTGTGTTTGAGATTTCTCTGACACACTCTCACATGTGAATGCAAAAAATGTGAAATGTGTAGCTTCTTTGTCATTGGATACACCAAACGAAATACAAAAGTAATGTTTATCAAACACTTCCCCATTCTGCATGGTCAGACATACAGATACGATTTTAACAAACAAATATACATACTGTATGTACAAAAATATAACACAAATGTACCTTGGATATTTTTTATAATACCATAGTACTTTTAGAATGATGTGTGCATAAGAATATGCATATGTTGCAAAAAAATAGTCAAAATAGTCACATGGGCAATACCCTTTTAAAAGGTCCTAATGTGTACCATTAGGTACAGATGCCTACATTTGGTACCAAAATGTTCCTTATGAGATACTAATAGGTACATCTGATGTAGGTGAGAGGAGGGGCGAAAGTCTTTTTCAGAAAAATGTAATTTTAAAAGATAATGATTTAGACAGAGATATTGTGCTACACTTGTTTTTAGTAAATATACATGACTATGACCTTGTTAATATGTAACTGCAAACATATTTTGTTGTTTATCTTTGCGAAAACTAATGAAATTACATTTTCATTTTATAATTAAATTAATTCAAATTAGACTAATATACATTTTCAACATAATGCAACAGTATTAGCAGTGGGACAAAAGTGTGACAGGAACTTTTAACATTTAAACCCAATTTACTTTTATTTTGAAAAAACCCTGAGAAGTCAAACTTCTGTGTTACAGCACTAAATAACCTGTAGATTGATCAGTACTGTAACACATGAAACCAGAAACACAATGCATTATAAGAAAAAAATGACAGCTTTAGGAATTTACTTATCATGGAAAACTGCTTTCCAGACCTAGACCCGCCAACCGGTGACTTCACTTATGTTTGCCTAGTGTCTCTGGTCAAATTTTGACTTCTGTACAAAAATTCAATAATATTTTATGATTTTTATATAACACAAAGATGAACTGAAGGATAAAGATATTGTCCAAGCAAAAAGTTGATTCTTGTAAAGCAGTAAACATTCTTAAACGTGCCTCTTCTGATGTACTTCACATTTGGCTGTTGAGAGGCCCGTAAAAGACCATCGTCTATCAAATACACTCAAACCCATCGCCACGCGCTCTTTAACTTATTCATACACGCTCTGTCAGTTCAGGCATTTATATTGCAGTTGGAGTTCAATATATGTCCGTCTCACGCATGAAAACACAGCAACACCGGTTTCAGTAAATGTCCAGTTTTAGAATTTCAATAAACCTTCTTGTATTTGTTACTGCCTGGGTTAACAGTCAACAAACGCTGACAAAATGTTATTGCTTTTCCAACATCACACTGTCAGAAAAAATGTCAATTCCAAGATGTCACCTTTAAAAAGGTCTCAACGTGTAGGGATTTAGATATAGGGAAATACAGTGTACATTTCTTACAAATAACTGTTAAAACTTTGTATTTATACTTCATATCATATCTCATATTTTGAGCTCAGAACAAATGAATCAAAATGAAAATTATTATAAACTAAAATTAATCTACATACACAAGATCGGATAGAATTTAGTTGTGTTGCTCATATTTTCGTTCAGTTGTCCAAACATGCTTTAGTACAACACACACACATAAGCTGGTGTACATTATATCACAGGATGATGCTTTGACCTTTTGAAATGCAGTTAAAGGGCATTAGCTACAGTACGTAACTAACTGTGAGAACCCCAGCAGTGGACAAGGTGACATTTAAGGTCTGACAGTGAAGTGGATGCAAAGCAGGTGGCAAGTGATAACGTGGAGAGCCGTTGTCATTCTGCATCTGAAGGAAGTGTGGGAGATTTCCATGGGAATGAGGGAAATTTGACTGCAGAGTTCAGTTGTGTTTTTAGGTGGTTTTCCCTGCGGCTCACGGATGGGTGTTATGATTTCCAAAACGAAAGTGAAAGAAGTTGTATTTGTGTTTACTCCAAGCAACACTGCAGCCCCACCTTATTTCTATCTACCTGTTCATTTACTGTAAAGAAACATCTACAAATTCCTACCTTAGGGTTAGGGTTAAGCAATCATCTCTGATTCAAACCATTTTATTCAGTTAAATCAAGTGTTTATTTGTTATTATGTAACGCACAGATCACACAATGTCCCTACCAAATGATAATATCTTGTCTATGTAAATCATACGCACTAAATTCTCCTGTGTTGTTTTTAATGCTGGGTAAATATTGGACAGATCACATGATGTGTTAATAAATAAACCTATGGTGGTTTGTTTCAGTGAATTGGCTGATAGTTTCAACTCATGGTTGGGTCAACAACAACCCAGCAAAGGGTTAATAACCCAACATGTGTTCTGTCCATATTTACCCAGTATTGAGTTAAAAATAACCCAGTGGAATTAAGAGTGTAGTTTTGTCCTTACAAGCACTGACTACAACAAGCAACAGATTTTTTTTTCCAGTTGTTTGGTTTCTATTTGTGATATTCCATGCTGTAATATGACATGTTATTGGTCCTAAATCCTGCTACACAGTATATTAAACATCTGATGTATTCAGTGGGTGTTGTTTGTGCTGTATCATGGTGTATTTTTACTTTCAGTGCAGAGAAATTGGAAACTTTGGAAATGTTGTGCTGTGTCTTCTTGGGCGTGTAATATGGTGTTTACAGGGCCCAAAAATACTTATGATGACTTTCATCGTGCAGAACTATGATAAACACTGACACAGAGTATAAATACAAAAATGTATTTTTAACATTTTCTTTAAACTGAAAAAAAATCATTTGCTGGTTCAATTATTTTAAAGTAAGTTTTTAAAAGCTAATATTTTAAAATCAACTCAAAATTGTAAGGCAATTCAGGCCTAACAATTTTAAGTTCATTTGACTTAAAAATAAATTGAAATAACACAACTGTTTTTCAATATTTTACCATGTTTTTACCTCATTTTAGATTCATTAATACATGCCTATCTTTTTTTCAATGCGTGCATATTTAATCTTTGTACAGCGATTCTTGAATGTGTTAGCCCCATTCATTCCTATCCTATGGCTCCAAACAAAAGTTTTATTTTGTGCCACTATACTTACTCATGTAACTACTCATGTAACAGTCTTTAAATAGGGAAAACATGGAAGTGGCTTCTAAATTCATCCCTGTTTGGATCCTAAGGAATGAATGGGGCTAGGCTAAATGCTAATACATTCACGAGGCGTTGTACAAAGATTAAGGGCCCTATTTTAACGTTCTAAGCGCCTCATCGAAAGCGCATGGCGCACGGTCTAAATGGGCGTGTCCGATGCCAGTTTTGCTAATTTAACAACGGGAAAAATGGTTTGTGCGCCGAGTGCACGGTCGAAAAGGGTTGTACATATTTTCCTAATGAGTAATGGGTGTGTTTTGGGTGTAACGTGCAATAAACCAATGAGAGCCTTATCTCTCATTCCCTTTAAAAACCAGTTGCGCTGGCGCTGTGCGTAATCCCTATTTAGATGACAGACCTCGTAAACTGAAAAACTAAGCGGAGGAAGAAGACCACCAGTTTAAGAATAATGTAAAAAATGTGTTGTTTTCATTTTTATTTAAAATTTTTTAATTAAAACCCTTAAAAGCTTTTTTCTTTCAAGTAGAAAAAAGCAGGCTTTGAATTGCTGTAAATGTATTGATATCCTACATAATCAATGTAATCTCATAAAATAATTAGAAATAAGAAAAGGTTTGTACTCTAAAAATAATACAAACAAGAGATAAAGGATTTACAAACGTGCAGAGAGCCGACGCGTTTCAGCACTAGTGCACCGTCATGGGATTTTTTACAAAGCATTACTTAAAATGTTTCTCATCTCACCATATCCACAGGTACAGAGTCATCATATACAATAAATCCGTAAAATAGCATTTAAAAATATTTAAAAACAGATGCATTTGTTTAAAGCAAAGCATTTATTTACTTACCAGGCTGCAGGTGAAGCTGCTCTTTGTGCCTTCTAACGTCTCATAATCGGTCCTCATTTATGTCCAAGAGACTCAATAATAATCTTTTACATTCAATCCTTTAATCTTTTATATTTAAAAGCATTTTTGTGCTGCTGCGCATTCATGTATGTGATAAGCAAACCCGCGTTGTCGTCCTGTTTATAGGCGCATATTACTAATGTGCTCTTTAAATAACAAAAAACACTATTGCGTAGTTTATTTTAGTTGCCTCAAAATAGCAACGCGCCAACAATGCGCCTGAACACACCTCGTTTTCAGACCAGAACGCCCATGGGCGCAAAAGGGGGCGCAAATGCATTTGCTATTTAAACAACGTGGCGATAAACGTGAAAATGATAATTGCACAGGGTGGAAACTAGCAAAAGACACTTCCGTCATGCATTGCGCTGCATTGCATCGGGTGTAAGATAGGTATTAATTAGTCTAAGTTGAGGTAAGAACATAGTAAAATATTAATAAACGGTGGTGTTTTCCTTTAAGGCAACTAGTTAACTTACTTTTATAAGTTGAACAAACAATTGGTCAGTCTTCACACTTTTATGCTAAGTGAATATAAAAGTATGAAAGAAACATCATCAGACAGTAGCTTTATATATGCATGTATATATAAATATTATCATCGTGTTTTATTATATATTATCATCCAAATGCATTGTGATTAAATAAGTAGAAGTTTAATGTGTTACAATAAACTATCAGTAAGTACTTTCAATAGTGCACAATAAAACGCTAGTGAAGTGACATATTTGTTGTACAGCAGGTGACATTTATTGTAAAGCAACAATAAATACACAATTCAATGGAAAGAAATGTGAGGCGCAATATAATAGCAATAATCGGTACGTAAATAAAGTGTGATATTGTAATAAGGTGCCAGGTCATGGGATGTTTAACAGCCTGGTGTCATGCTCATCTCTACCAGTAAACTGGCACTTCTATCCAAAATGCTGGAGGTGTTAGATGTTAACCTGATGCCATCTGACAGGTTCACACCTTTGATCTTGCTCTCACAGGTATTTTCCTTGTTCTTTACACAGGCTCAAAAGAATTTCTCATGTTTCTACTTGATTCACAGGAACAAAGCGGCAGGATGAATGCATTTAAATAGCTAGATGTTAAGCTCATGAACAATGTTTACTACCAAGTTTCTTCGATGAGAAGATTACGCTTGCCTCTTGAGAACAGACTGATGTCATGGGAAAACAAAATAAGCAACCACACCTACGGTACGGTTGATAATGTGATGTTATGACTGTATAGAATTTCTTGTACTTTGTAAAGAATTCATGAAGATTTTACGATAATGACATTTTTAAAAGAAAGGGAAACATGCACACTATTAAAGTGTTTGAACTAACTTGCAACCTTACTCTTAACTTTATAGAAATAAATGCTGTGTCAAATTGTGTGGCTTGTTTAGAAGAAGACTTTGGATTTATTTCTAAGAGACTGGACTTATGTGAAGACAAAAAGGTGACGATCCATTATAGCAATCATACAGGACATCTTAGTAACCAGATTTTTAACACTGTCTGTATAACTGTATAGTAAAACACCCTAGAAACTACTTACAATGTGTTTTAAAGGGGACATATCATGAAAATCTGACTTTTCCATGTTTAAGTGCTACAGTTGGGTCCCCAGTGCTTCTATCAACCTAGAAAATGTGAATGAGAAAAACCCAGTAACTTAGTTTTGGTAAACCATTCTCTGCAAGCATGTGAAAAAAATGTCATTGAAAGTTGTCTCCCCTCGTGATGTCAGAAGGGGATAATTCCGCCCCATAATCTGCACTATCCAACCACTGCACTCCCATTTAGTGCACAGATCAGCTCATTTGCATTTAAAAGACACACCCAAAAACGGCACATTTTTGCTCACACCTACAAAGTGGAAATGTTAACATGTTACAATAATTATCTGTGGGGTATTTTGAGCTAAAACTTCACATTCGTACTCTGGGGACACCAAAGATTTATTATACATACTTAAAAAAGTCTTGTGAAATGTCCCCTTCAAAATCTGTGAAAAGTCATTTGAGATGATTGTTTCTAAACACATTATAAATGTTAGAAATGTATTGCTAAAACATGTTACAAAGACTGTGAACCATGTAGTACTGATTTGTGGAGTTACATGGTTAGACTTCTTCTTCTTCCTTTATTTCTTAATGCCATTCCTGCATCTACTGCTATATTCATGGCGAGAACCAGGTAATCCATACACAAGTTTATTCAGACATAAGTTGATTTATACACAAGTTATAAATCAAGTTTATACAAACTCCACACAGAAAGGCCACCTGCCCTGATGATTTGGGAGGGGTTAAAACGGTGGCTCGATGATGCACTGGAGCCACCGAGCATGGCCCCGCCCCTAACACAACCGCAAGCATCCATTCAGGTTGTAGCAGTTTTTAAAAGTTAAGAGAGATGGCAGCTTTTCCATGAGTGCGCGTGATTTCGGCACCAACAGCGGACAAACTCCCAGCATTTGAGAGCAGATATTCTTGCCTGTTTTTCCAAGATTTTTATTACCTTGGTGTTTTTTAATAATTCAAATTTGGATGGGTGGTAAATCTAAAAAATTGTATGTGGTGTGACAAACTGAGAACACATTTAATGTCAAACTTTAAAAGTGTGTATTGTCAAGCCGATGGCCATGTTGCGAGTTCTGCATAAGCAAAATCCTCCTTGTTATTGTCTTACTTGAACAAAAGGAATTTTAGATGAAAATCTTAGGTCGATAGAGTTCATCATCTATTCTTTTTGTTGTTTGTTTTCACCCCTCTGACAGACATACGGTTCAAAGAAAGTATGATGTTTTTTGTCGGTTTACTCCACAACATCAGCAGCAGTGCTGAAGCCATGACATTGTGCACTAATACTGTCTCCAATCTCTATGTATAGTACACAACCCCGCCCGGTTTGCGTGTGTACATGTGTGCAGTATAAGAAAGCAAAAAGAATGGCCCAACCACGTGCTCCAGTCACCTGTTTTGACCATTTTCATTTCTTATCTAAACATCTTCCTGCTGGTCGAAAGTCTCCAGAGTCAAACCAGCAATTAAGGATCCCAGCTGCTCTGTAGCCTTGTCTATTTACAAGTGCCTTTGTATTACCTCTGGGGGATTGCTGGACCATAGACAGGCCTACTTAAATGACATAGGCAATGAAGTAAACACAACCTCCAATAACAATACCGTTTG
Organism: Paramisgurnus dabryanus; assembly: GCF_030506205.2. Lineage (NCBI taxonomy): Eukaryota > Metazoa > Chordata > Actinopteri > Cypriniformes > Cobitidae > Paramisgurnus > Paramisgurnus dabryanus. The sequence goes on from NC_133351.1 coordinate 27,703,266, forward strand.
GATAAAAGATTCAACCATCTTTGGATTTTATTCTTCAATATATCGCTCTGTGGAATTTTAAAGGATGTATTCATGGCAAACACATTCCGCAGTAATTGTTGTGGGCTAAATAAATTTGGCTTTAAATTGTAAACATATGTCTTTTGGAATAAAAATATTGAAGAGTAGCATCAAATCCCCATTATATCACTTATATCTATATCTTAATCTCATGAACCTATGATGAAATTTAAAGACTTCTTTGGGCATATTCTCTGCCATTACCACTTTGGGTGTGCAATATTTTTAAATAATTTAGCGCCAGTTATTCCTTACGTAAAGGACCTTTCTGAGTTCAGACATTGCTCTCAATATATGAATATTTAACTCTATTACTCAATACTTTCATATTAAAATTTTTCATTTAGCACTTTTAATTTTTTTTGCGTATTAATTTAATCCAAACCTTTTATTCTTTTATCCAAACTTAAAGAATAACTTGCATATTATTTGATAAGCAGTTACATTAGTAAAAGTGCTGTGATTCAAAGTCCTAAATCAATGTAAATAATAATTATTCGATTTTATTTCATTTTAAATCTTAAACCTTCAATTTCAGAGTTTCCCTTAATCCAATTTCTTTCTGTAACCAAATAGCATGCCTTATATATTTGCCTTTATTTGATCAGAATATAAGATTATGTCCTTTGAGTTTGCTGTTTTTCATATACTCCTGCACAAATAGGATACTGAATAAATGGCACCTGTCTTGTCTTCACATAATATCTTTAACAGTACTAGTATGGTTAAACAGCGATTGTTTGAGAGTGATGCAAGCATATGGTACCGCCTATATCATGCAATTAATATTCATAATCCAAACTGATCATTAATGTTTCCCTCCACACACATCATATCATTTGTATGCTCCTGGTTAAAAGTGCAATGCTGTGTAGAGAATGCTACATGTGATGAATGGCACATAAGGACAGTTAGGGAAAACGTATGGGGTGGGGTTTAGTGAATGAGGGGTTTTGAGGGATTCGTACAAACAGGAAATCCTGAGGAAAAATCAATAAAATCACTCAAGGCCACCATTAGATACCCAGGCAGAGAGCAGATGGCGTGGGGTTACTGAGGTAAAGAGAAAGAAAGCATGTTAAACCCACCACTAATACCGAACTGACACATGTTTACCCTTTCTCCTATACCTGACCGCTATCTTGTAAAAAAACATGTTAAAACCTTCAACCTTACAAAATTGTGGGATAATATGCTTACTGTAAATAGATAAAGGTTTAAAAGCAGACAATGAAGCTTTACAGTACTCGGGCTGAAGAAAAATCTGATATATGTGATTTAATTGTTGCAAGTTTGTAAAATCCATTTAAATACAGTGTATTACACTGTGATAAAAATGGGCATGAAGTTAAAGAGCACTTGTCGTCCGATTCACGATTTTACATTTTCTTTGGTTTATAAGTGTATATTAGTACATGTTAGCGATATGCAAAAGGTACGAACCCCAAAGTAAACGATTACGCGAGTTGTCGTCTCCAAAGTAAATCTCCTTTCTTGGACTACACGAATAACAAGGATTGTAGGCAACAGTTTCCTTTGGTGATGTGGACAAGACCGACATCATCATAATTCCTTCCACTTCAGACTCACAGCCTGTAAGTTAACTCCTGTTAGCATTGCGTTGTGAGCGAATCTTTCAAACATGGTAAGGAGCGTCACATTTCCGGCTGACGTTAGAGGTATTCAGGCCAATCACAACGTACAGATTAGCTGGCCAACGAGGGTCACAGCCCTTTTTAGATCGATGAGTTTTGTACATGAATCAGTTTGTTTCAGGAAGAGAGTGAAATCTGGAGCGACAAATTTTTTTTTTTTGGTGAACTAAAAACCACGCGAACACATTTGTATTATACCAAATAAACAAAATAACATTGATTTTACCAATAAAATATGTGCCCTTTAAAATAACATGTTTATGCAAGTAGATTAAACCTATTATTTTAAGTTTTGACTTGTAATAAGTTAACATAACTTATAAAAACAAGTTGAAATTGTTTGACTTATTTGTTAGGTTAAAGTAACATAAAATATATATGTTGATTTGACATCATTTGTACAGTGGCAGTCATTGGGAGATTTCCCTTTTTATTACGGACATCTTTGCACTTAAAGAGTTCATATTATTGTAAATGGACTGCATTTATATAGCGCTTTTAACAGACCTATGGCCATCCAAAGCGCTTTACAATTAGCCTCACATTCACCCATTCACACACTCATTCATACACCGATGGCAGTGTCAGTCATGCAAGGCGCCAGCCAGCTCGTCAGGAGCAGCTGGGGTTAGGTGTCTTGCTCAAGGACACCTCCACACTTGGTCCGGTGGAGCCGGGGATTGAACCACCAACCTTCTGGTTTGTAGACCACCTACATGAACCACTGAGCCACTGGCGCCCCCGCCGCCCCACCTGCCCCCGCCGCCCCCCCTGCCGTCACTGCCGTATATTAGTACATCAGAGGTACATTTTGGTAGCAAATGTATATACATATACCTAAATGGTACATATTGGGACTTTTTTTAAGGGTACTGACCCAATTATCGTGATCATTTTTTTGATTATCATATTTTCAGCCAATGGTCCATGGGTATGATGTCTGAGGTTGAGACTATTACTCTGCTATCCGCATCGACTGAAAACTTTAACTATATATTACTTTGAAGAAATAAAATGATTACAATCCATTGCATATGCATTCAGATATGCATATTTGTGATTTTTTTTCTGGTGATTTTGGTATATTGTGCAGCCCTAAACTGTACATACAATGTTGAACTCTTGGGTTACGCCCTATTCAAACCAAGGCCAAATTACCAACGATTTCCACCACATTGCTTTACACACAGACCATAGTTTCATGGTTTTGCAGTGAAATTCCCATTAAAAATCTAAACAAGTCTTTAACCTTATGAAGATCTTCAGAAAGCACACTAGCTTGCATCGTATTCTTTTTTCAGTGTCTTACCTTTCAGGAGTCATGATCCTTTTTAAATGCCCACTTAAGTGTTTGAAATGGTTCACCTTTTGAAATAGCTGCATGAAATGGAGTACAATTCCCAAGTAATTGCCAATAATCGCCTTTATAAGAGCCCAGAATTTGGCTTGAGTGTCAACTAAGGTAAGCAATCGTTCACACTGTCAACTCGTAATCTTTTAAAGAGCTGTAAAAGCCCTGAATCAACGACATTTTGACAGGGAAAGTTGGGTTTTTAACTATAGCAGTTTCACACAGGTGGGACAATTTTAGAGAGGTTAGACATAGGGCTTTCCTTCATAGGTTTGATTGGCTTTCTTTGCAACTCAGGACCAATACACGTCTATCACACACACTCAGAAAGCAACTGACAGCCTTGTAAAAAATAATCCCAATGACCCCACCAAAACCTCTTCCCACTTTATCCAATATGTGACCAGTCAAATCTATCAATCCATCCAATGTTCTCCAATTATCCCCCTGCAATCACAAACGTGCACATGCGCACACACCATGGGGTCTGCTTGGGTTGGAGTAGTTTGCTTTCATTTGATTTATTTCTGTTTTCATGGAAACAGCTAGAAGGCCATTTTATGTAGGTTGAAAGGTCCTCCATTACATCTGTGGAGGGGGGGTTGTTAGAGTTATAGTCTAGGGGTGTAATTGCTCACAAACTGCCCCTTGATGCTGTTGTAATAACGGCCCAGACCACCCTGGACCTTCTGGCCTCCCCAGCTATGGGTCTGCCTTTTCAGGTCACCTTTGTTGTAAATTAGCCCCACCCCATGTTAGCCACCCCGAACAACAATTGCCTTTTTCTCACCCTCAGCCACATCGCTCCCAAAGGAGCAGTTAGCAGCAAGTGTGTTTGCCGGAGATTACCTGAAATGTCAGATTACCTGTAAATGCCAGAGGAAGAAAAGTGAGGTACTTTCCAAGCACACCGAGATCATCCATCTTCTCCGTACCGCAGTGTAATTGATAGACAAACACACATGGTCTGTGTACCGTCAACCAAATAGGCAGCACAAACTCACTTGAGCAGACAACAAAAAAATCCATACACTCTAAGGTGCACAAACACTATTCGCACACTCATTCATGTGTATAAAGCGGATAATAAAGTCTGCGGGAGGTGACCGGGCCTCCTTCTCCAGACAGAAAAGAAATAAAGGGAATTCTAGCTGTTCTCTTCCCTAAGGATGCATCAAATTTTCCTGTTGTTAATAGGCTGAGGATATGGCTCCATTTATGATTGGTACTAATATCCATCTCGGGCAGTCCAATCACGGCTAAACACAGACATAAATGGGGTCCAAATGGTTTGTGATGCAATTTAAACCACACCTACTGTACTGAAAACCTTTAAAACTGCATGTGACCACATATGTGTGAGTTAATGTATGGCAGCAGGTTGTTATTGCAAAAAATAAGCCCCGGCAGTGTGATCAGGACCCAACGCAGAGGGTCTTGTATCAAACTGAAGGGGTTTATTTCATGATAACAACCGGCTGCCTGTGTATTATCCCAGTTATTACATGGCTAGTAACGTCAATAAGTAAGGTAAGGAATATTAAATATTGATTTGAAATATTTTATTTGCTCACTTTTATTGAATGCAGATCTTCCACAAGAAAAAATAGTTTATTTTTGGATTTAAGATAAGACTAGATGTTCAAATGTCACAAACATACTATTTGGTTTAATTATTTGTAAATATAATGTCATATTTTATGACCATGGGCCCTATCTTGCACCCAGCGCATTGACTTTGTCAGTGACGCATGTATCATTCGTATTTTGCACCGGTGCACAGCGGGTTTTTCCCTCCAAAGACGCACGTCAGCAAACTAGGGAATGAACTTGCGCTCCCTGGGCGGTTCAGCGCAAAAAAAAGAGGCGTGTTCCGGCGCAAACCATACCTGATGCTATTTTGCAGTTTCAAAAAACAATTGCGCCACTGACCAGAAAAAAAAAAGTGTAAAGTCAGTGGCGCGTTGCGCGTGGTTCATTATGCTATTTTAAGGGCGCATGCTTGACCATAATGTATAGCGTGCACAACGCGCATACACTTTGCATCTAATCTACACAGATGCAACAGTTATTTTTGCAAATCATAAATTGTTACACTTAAAAATATTAATACACGAGATAAGGGGAATCATAGTGGTGAGCATTGTGGTGATACTGTAGTTTTTATTTATTGTGACTGCGGTAAAAAATTCTCATGCAAATAACGATTAAAATATTTTCATAAGTTTGTTGTGTGGCTGTATTACGTTTATTTTATGTTAATAATAATTAAAATGTTTTCTTAAGAAACCTTAATGTGTATGAACTTGATTTGTAAGAGTACTTTGGGGTTGGACCTTGCTTGCATTTCTTGGGTCCGATTTCAAAGCCCCCAAACCCTTTCAGCGGTGAGGGTGGACGCAGCGATGTCCTCTGCTGGCGTCAGGTCCTGAGGCAGATCCACCTCCCATTACACGGCGTGCCCGATTTATGCTGGCAAGCTTGGGATTCCCCCGTCTCCTGACATCATTGTAGCGCTTGGCGCAATGATTGGGGATGCCAGCTGATGAGACTGTGGCTATTTCCTCACACGCCTGTTTAACCTACGCTGATTTGGGCGGGTTTCTCCTATCCCCATACAAAACAACTTCTCTGTCTTTGACTGCTCTTACAAGAACGTCGGTCTCCTCGGCTGTAAACCGCTCCTGGCGTACGCCTGGTAAATCCGTCATAATAATAGCAACCCGCCATGGAACTTGCGCCCTTGCGTTTAAAGGGAATGTTGGATAGCGTTCTGATTGGTTTATTTGACGTTACGCCCAAACCACACCTATGAATAATGAACCTACTTCAGACCAACCCCTTATTGATTTGCGCCCGGCGCAAGAGTTATTTCTCACGCCGGGAAAATAGCAACAGCGCCCAAGATCCGCCCACAAACTCACTTGCGCGTTGCGCTTCACACTTGCGTTTCAGATCGTTAAAATAGGGCCCCATATGTTTTTTTGTGTATGTTATATTAAAGGGATAGTTCACACAAAAATGAAAATTCTGTCATCATTTTCTTATCCTCATGTTGTTCTAGACCTGTATAATTTTTTTCTGAACACAAAAGAAGATGATGGTTAGCACACAGTTGATGGTACCCATTAAATTCCATCGTACTTGGAATTAAATCAAAATATCTTCTTTTGTGTTCATCAGAAAAAAAGAAAATCATACAGGTTTAGAATGAGAAAGTGATGACAGGATTTTCATTTTTGGGTGAACTATCCCTTTAAATTGTACCCATCCACATGATTTTCACCATCCAGGTTACCATGTGTTATTAGTTTTGTCCAGCCAACCTGCGAATGTTGTGACTGGCCAATCAGAATCAAGCATTCTAACGAGTCGTGTAATAAAATAGGATATTGACTGAATTTTACCTCATTCAGAAGGGACAATGAAGAGTGACTGGAGATGTTTGCAAAAGATAAATAAGTAGATACAAATTTCACTTTATTGCAGCAAAAGACAAATTTTCTAATTTGTTGAATACCAATGACATGACTAAAGTAACATTTGTGAAATAAATCATTTCAATTACTATCTAATAAACTTTTTATTGTCATTAAAAGTGATTATTACTGAATCTAAACATAAGAGCCTGATAAAAATAATGCTCATTAACAAGAAAAACACGTTAGGCGCACATAGGGTTTACTCTGAAAAAGTTTGGGTGCTGAGCAAAGATTAATCGCAAACAAAATAAAAGTTAATTTTTGCATAATATATGTGTGTGTTCTGTGTGTAATTATGATGTATATTTAAACATACACACATACATATATACATTTCAGAATTGTTAGAATATAGAATATATAAAAATATAAATAAATATATATACACATGTAAATGTTTCATAATGCATACATAAATGTGTGTGTATTTATAACGAATATAACGATAGGCTATGTAACGAATTACAAATCATGTTGTGTGCGATTTATCGCGATAAATCTTTGCCCAGCACTAGTTAATCCAGTGTTTTGTCAAAAAGGGACGAACCCAACCTTTGGGTTGTAATTTAACCTATGCTGGGTTGTTTTAATCCATTGTTGGATCAAATGTCCATGTTTTATGGGTAAATTTCACCCAACAGCTGGGTTCATCACTTTTTGACCCAATGCATTTTTTGAGTGTATAATAAAAATTTAATTTGAGAAAATTGATGAGTTTGATACTGTCCTGTGTCAGCATTGCTTGCTGTGTTTTGGAGATTTGACCTTAGACCGAGAAAGCATGACATGAGTTGATCTTTGTGAAGGTCATGGATGTTTACCACATCTCTTGCTTGACATTCTCTACTGTCAGAAACAGTCTTAGCGATTATGATCAAAGCAGTTTCACATTCTGTTCATACTGCACACAAACATACATTTGTTGAAAAACATGAATTACTTCAAACCTACTGTTCTGAATCAGTGGTCAATATCAAAATCATCACAGATCTGAGCTGAGGAGAAACAAAGCTAAATGAAAAAAAAAAAAAAAAAACATTGCACGTAGTTAATGGAGAAATGATTAAGCTTAACATCCAGAGAGAATATGTAAATCACACTTCTTTTGTTTATACAGTACATTTATGAAATGTAGATTTTTTAACCTATATTCAAAGTAATATTAATAAATTTCATTGCTAGATTTTTAAGTTATACATATTTTTGGCCTTTCTCTGATAGGTCAGTGAAGTAGAGAAAACAGGAGGGGGGGGGTTGCAGGCCTCGAACTCAGTTGACCCAATATGTTATTGCATGAAACACCTCCAAGGCTATGGCCCCAACCAGTGGTGGAGGTCAAGGAAAGTTTTGCACGATAAACAATGTTCAGTCCTAAAGCAAAATTAGTTGTATGTCGTTATTTTGGAATGTATTACTGAACGTACATTCTTGTGTACTACTGCAAGATGCAGTATCCATGTTGGGTAAAATACAAACAACCCCTACGAAAACATGGTTGCGATACAAAAACATGCACTTTAAATTCTGATGGGTTATTTTTAACCCAATGCTGGGTAAATATTGAACAGAACACATGTTGGGTTATAAATAAACCTATGTTGAGTTGTTGTTAATCCAACCATGAGTTGACTTGAAACATCCCAGCTTTGCATTGAAACAACCCAGCATATGTTTATTTATTAACCTAACATGTGTTCTGTCCAATATTTAATCAGCATTGGGTTAAAAACAACCTAGCAGAATTTAGAGTGTGGTTAAACAATGGTTTCTGTAGTAAAACAATGGTTGTGCCAAATGTAAACAATGCATTACAACACCATGGTTTATTTTCGTAAGGGAAACCTATTGGATTAAATGAACCTATGTCTATATTTGACCCAACCATGAATTGTCTTACAATATTTTACCTAACTAAGGGTTAAAACAACGTACTGTATAGAGTTAACAATGTTACCTAACCATTTTAAAGTCAGGTTAATGATCTCGAGTGAGTAATGCTGTATGACTGACTTCACAAAGGGCCTCATGCTGTTCTGTTTAGAATATTATAGACAGTATTGATCTGAGCCTTTGCTACCCTTGGCTGTTTTGGGAAATAGGATGCAACTCGAGCCTGTATCTCTAAAGAATATAAGGGCAAGTACTGTAGCAAATCATTCAAAGTGACATGTTACAGTGAAGGCCTTGGACAGGAAGCAGGAGAAACAACACGCTTGGGCAATACAGCTAAGGTCATGGCTTCGGTTACCAAGGAAACAAATCAGCTGTTGCATATTATATTTAATAAACTGCCAAACGATTAATTTTTTGGTGCATTTTTATGTCTTTTATGTTTTAATGGAGCACAACAATTTAAAAATAAAGAAATTTCAGTGGGGAAAAAGGAGATAATGTGGAGATAAATTTCAGCTTTGCAGACTCCTCTTTTTAATAACACGTGTTAATGTTATATATACGATTTGTGTTGATTACTGTGGTAACATTAACCCTTCCTTATTAAAGCTCATTACACGTGTCTCTGGGGGTTTTGCAGCTGTCAGACAGAAACCCCCAGACCTTCCTATCATCTCTACTGCCCATGCTCGGTCAGCACCACTGCCTTGTGCTAATTGCTCTGTTAATTAGTTTAATTATTGAAGATCTCGGCTGTGCTTCTACGAAGCTGCTGACGATTTACGGCATGTTAAAAATGAAAGAGCTGCCGGCTTGGCGCTGTCGATCAACCCAATACCACTTACACTGAGACGAACCCCAGACAGCCAACCAACCAACTGACATTTTCAATTTATTACTATAACACTTTGGTTGCAAAAAATATGGATATTTTAAAACAAATAGTTCATATTTGCTATTCTTATTTTTAATAGATACATTAGAGAAAACTGATGTAAGAGAAAAAGAATAACAAAAAACTGTTAAGAGTTCAGATGTAAAAGCCTTTAAGAGCATCTGACATGTTTTCTTTTTAAATGAGGATTTTTAATCAGGCTCTTATGTTTAGATTCAGTAATTTTACTTTAATGGCAATGAAGGGCCTTTCTGAAAGGTCCCAGTGATGAGTTTTATTCTGAGAGTGTGAACTGTTGCAAAAATTTACTAAATATGCAACTAGAAACATTGCAAATGATATAAAAATGAACCACATATTAGGGGGCACTGCCACATTTGGGTTATATTCAGGTCCAAGTACTCACAAGGGACCCACTGTTGTTTCTCAATACCACCCTACACTGTCAGAAAAAAAGGTACAAAGTTGCTCCTTTTTCTGTCGCTGGGGTGGTACCCTAAAAGTTACCTTTTTGTACCTTTATGGGTATAAACACATTGAAATGTTGTACCTTACGGGGTACAATTTATACTTTAAGGACCTATTGTGTACTTTAAGGAACAATTTTGTATCAGTTAAATTTTAGGGGTACAAAACAGTTAACTGTACCTTTAAGGGTACAAAACAGATCCTTAAGGAACAGTAGTGTACCCCAGAAGGTACAACATTGTGTTATGTTTATATACCTGTAAAGGTACAAAATGGTACCTTGGGGTACCACCCCAGGGACAAAAAAGGTACAGTTTTGTACTTTTTTTCCTGACAGTGTATCTCTCTCCACTTCACTGTCTGGGTAAAGGCTCAGATATTTGGTCAATATCTTAATATATTTGGTAAACCTACTTTAACCAGGTAAGAAAACTCTTCCAGCTCGACAACTGAAATCCAACATATGCATGCCATTGTTCATTCAATTTGTCTTCAGTGTACTTTGAGGACTTTTTAGCCGATTTAAAAAACGAACATGTGAAGAGAGGCTTCGGTCGATATAATTATCTCATTTTTTATGGAAGTTGCATTTAGCTGCTTTTGCATCTGAGATTTTCAATTATGAAACACATAGAATACATGCTATAAGAATTCATAGTAATAATACAAAGTTTTAGTAAGATCTTATGGTTATAATAACATAAAAAATGAAAACCATAATTTGATTTTCAAAGATTTATTATAAAAACTGATTATTTTTTATGCAAAATGCAATAAATCCATTATATTTTTTTTTCCCAAATCCTATAAATCTATTGAATCAATATATAAATGTGCATTCATTTAACATTAATGGCATTAATCAAAACACTTACTTTTTCATGAGTTCACACTTACAAATAATTTTGAACAGGGTTATTAATATGCGTATTTGGCGTGCTGTCCGAGGAGAGGGCTCCGAGCTCGTTAATGGCCTTAGCCCGGAGCGCCTCCTGGCAGAGGTGGGTAGAGTACCCAAAATCTGTACTCAAGTAAAAGTACAAGTACTTATACAAAAATGTACTCAAGTAAAAGTAAATGTATCAATCTAATTATTTACTTGAGTAAGAGTAAAAAAGTATTAGATGAAAAAACTACTCAAGTAGTTAGTTACTCGTTACTTCCGATCTGATAGAGAAGTAGCACAAAAGCACTGAATTTCAGACTACTTGGAGGGTTTTAAAAAACCTCTCCTTAAAAGTCTCATTGTTCTGCTTATATACAAGTAAAGCAGCCTATCTCAGTCCTGCAATGGGTACATTATCACATAACGTGTCATTTGAGAAAAAATCTCAAACACACACACAGATGTTTTTCTGTCGGTTAACTCTGTATTTAATTTCATGTTCACAACACAAACTTGTCAGCATCTGCCTTTAAACATGCAAACAGTAAACAAAAAAGAACGTGTGTGTCTGTTATCATGTTTTTATATGAATAGGTTATTTTCATTCAGGGGCGGCGTTTGCGTATGGCAGGGTATGGCAGTTGCCATACCCTAGCATTCAGACAAAACACCAGAAATCAACAGGCAATAATGATGCTCATTAAATATTATTTTAAAAATTTTCAGTAGAACATTTCTGAACATTGGTACATCACTAAAATGGACAATTTACACGTTTGCTCGACTTCATGCTATAATACAGGAACCGACATGCGGATGACATTAACATGCCGCGAGAGCGGTTTGAAAGCAAACTCTTCCGATGATTCCTTGCCTCACCCTCGCGGTACTTTGATGTCATCAGCCTCTCGTTCTTGCAGCGAAGCTTGAAGTCTCTGCAGGACGTCTCATGATAACCACTGCTGTTATAATCTTTATTTTCGCAAGTAAAATCTTTTTGTTTTAACAATCAAACAGACTCACGGGTCATCCCCACACTCGCGCTATGCCTATTGCATACATTATTTCAGAAGTAATATGATTTGTTCTCTATGAATAAATAAACATGTTCTGTTCCACTGGGAAAGTGTAGCGCAGTCGAAGTGAATTGTATTAATTATTTGCGCGCATTTTTGAATATGGTCACTTGAATAAAAACTGCACGACGACAAAGGTAAGACTTGTTTTTACATTTAGCCCTGTTTTACTGAGAGTTTTATTTAGTGTTTTAGTCGGTTAACTACGTGTGCTCTGTCACATCATTTAAAAGTCTTTATTGTGTGTTTATTAAGTGTTTATTGGTGGTTGTCATGACAAGATTTGTGAAGGGATGTTACAGTATGTTTTGATTATCTTGTTTTAGTATATCTGTTGCTGAGTTGCACTTAGTTAAGAATTACAACATTTGAAAAGCATTTTAAACAACCATGATTTCTATTTTTGTTTTTCATTTGTATTGCTTCCGTATTGTTTTCAGTAAGTGTAAAGTTACATTAGAGCAATCGTAGTATGATTTTGTACAGGTTGGTGGAGTATGTAGTACACATATTATGTGGTTTCATAGATTCGTTATTTGAGAATGGCCTTCTTGTACGAAGATTTTTTGCCATACCCTAGGTTTTCGTGAAACGCCGCCACTGTTTTCATTGCCATTAAAGTGCAATTACTGAACATAAACAGGAGCTTAATAAAAATTATCATTTTAGAATTTCATATGGAACTTATCTGTTTGTGCAAATCAACTCTACATTTAGTATAATATATAATATACATGTTTCTTTAAAATCAAACTTTATTCTTTTATTTTTATTCATTCATTCTCTAGGAAGGATTTAAATAAAATACAATCCCGTTTTTATTTGAATGTATTTTCTACACATTAGTGAGGTGTCCGGATTTGTGTATAAATGCAAGACGTCCTTACATTTTGCTGTTCAGTTTGTTTAGTTGTGGGGAAATGATATGGAAATGTGCAGATGAACGTGCTGTTTGTATGGTTTAACTTACACTAGGGTTTGTCATCGCTTGCACAAGAGTGCATATGGCAAAAAAACTCGGACAGTGTGTGAAATGACCATTAATAGTGTTCAAATAGACATTACTGACACTTATTTCAGGTTGGATCTTGAATTCCTGTACGCTGAGATGTCAGCTCGTTTATTGAACAAAGCATGCATCGCAGTGTGAAACTATTCTTTTTGACCTCTTGGAGTGAAAACATAGACCGAACTTGAAGCCGCCATGCATGATCTGCCTCCGATGTCTCGCACAATGCACACGCGCCCTCATCTGCTTCTCCTATCATCTACGCGCGGTTGCGCGCGCTAAAGGGTGAGCGCGGTCGCGCGCGCTAAAGGGGGACGCAGCCTGTCTCGCGAAACTTTCGAACACGCCCTATAAAGTTTAAAAAATATATATATTCATTAATTATTACCATTTGAAAGTAGCGCAGTAACGCCGCCGAATGTAGCGAAGTAAAAGTACAGTTTTTTCACTAGAAATGTACTTGAGTAAGAGTAAAAAGTACCTATCCTTAACTTTACTCTAAAAGTACTAGTTACACAAAAAATGTACTCAAGTACATGTAACGAAGTAAATGTAATTCGTTACTACCCACCTCTGCCTCCTGGCGGGGAGAGGGTTCCGGGCTCGGCCTTAGGCCCGAACCCAGAATAATCCCCCAAAAGATCGCAATACTAGCATCGGACAGCAGCCGGGAACAGTGTAGGTGCCCCCCAAAAAAACGGAATGTGAAATGGTGGTAAATGGGGCTCCTGCGGGAGCAAGGGGAAACGTCACTGCTGAAGCAGTGGAGAAATTGTGAAAATTAGGGCTCCTGCGGGAGCAGAGGAAACATCACTGCTGCGGCAGTGGAGAATTTGTGAAGGGTAGGGCTCCTGCGGGAGCAGTACAGACAACACTGCTGCGGCAGTGGGGAAATTGTGAAAAATAAGGCTCCTGCGGGAGCAGAGGAAACATCACTGCTGTGGCAGTGGAGAATTTGTGAAGGGTAGGGCTCCTGCGGGAGCAGTACAGACAACACTGCTGCGGCAGTGGGGAAATTGTGAAAAATAAGGCTCCTGCGGGAGCAGAGGAAACATCACTGCTGTGGCAGTGGAGAATTTGTGAAATGTTGGGCTCCTGCGGGGGCAGAGGAGACAGCACTGCGATGGCAGTAGAGATTAGTGGAAAGCAGGGCTCCTGCGGGAGCAGAGGAAAAGGCACCGCTGTGAAATAGGGTTCCTGCGAGGGCAGGGGAAACATCACTGCTGTGGCAGTGGAGAATTTGTGAAATGTTGGGCTCCTGCGGGAACAGAGGAGACAGCACTGCGATGGCAGTAGAGATTAGTGGAAAGCAGGGCTCCTGCGGGAGCAGAGGAAAAGGCACCGCTGTGAAATAGGGTTCCTGCGAGGGCAGGGGAAACATCACTGCTGCGGCAGTGGAGGAAAATTGTGGAAAGCAGGGCTCCTGCGGGAGCAGAGGAAACATCACTGCTGTAGCAGTGGAGGTTAGTAAAGCGGTGGTCCTGCAGGAGGCAGGGGAAACATCACTGCTGCGGCAGTGGAAACAGGCTCCTGCGGGAGCAGAGGGAAACATCACTGCGAAGGCAGTTGAGGTTAGTGAAAACAGGGCTCCTGCGGGAGCAGAGGAAACAACACCGCTGCGGCAGTGGAAAACAGGGCTCCTGCGGGAGCAGAGGAAACGTCACTGCTGCGGCAGTGGAGAGTAGGGCTCCTGTGGGAGCAGGGGAAACATCACTGCAATTGCAGTGGGGATTAGTAAAAGCAGGGCTCCTGCGGGAGCAGAGAAAATGACACCGCTGCAGCAATGGAGAACAGATCTCCTGCGGGAGATGGTAAAAACACCACTACTGTGGCAATGGATTTTAGTAAAAGCTGGCTCCTGCGGGAGCAGAGGAAACATCACTGCTGTGACAGTGGATAGAGTCTTATAGTTTGTGTTGTCCTGGAGCAGGCTGGAGCTGGTGGGATCCACTGATGAGGGTTCGTTGGGCTTCTCTGATGTGGGAGCGGTTTGATCGAATGTAGGTTTTGAAGACTTCTGATGACCAGCGTCCGAAGGCTTGGATCTGTTGTTGTGAAAGACCTTTTTGGGCGGCTGTGGTTGCCGCGCCTATGCGGAAAGAATGGCTGGAGAAGGAGTCTGCTGGGATGCCAGATAGGAGTTGGACGGATTTAAAGTGTTTTTGGAACCAAAAACGTGTAACCGGGCGGTTTGAGTCGTCTATGAAGAGTGGGTCTGATGCAGATCTAGCCTGGGAATTTCTGGAATGTAGGTAGGCTAGAAGTGTCTGGTATGGTTGAATTAGTGATGGGAAGTTGAAAATGTAAATGAAATGGCCTTTTCTCGTTTGGTCCGTCTTGCTTTTTTTGATGAAATAGGAGATGGTGTCGTTGTCCAGAAGTGATAGATCTGAGATTGTGGGGTGGTTATTTGGATTGAAATTGGAAGTGATGGTGAGTTCTGAACATCTGAGGAACCCGAAAAAGGCTAGAATAAACATAGCGTCGAGTGTGTGGGCGGTGTTAGTAGAGTGGTAGCCTCGACGGATGGTGGTGATGCATTTAGTGAGTAATTCTAAGGTTATTGGTTGTCTTGCATCCGGACGGGTAGGGTGGGTTCTTTGGATACCTTTAATGAGCATAGATGTCTGGGTGCTAGCTATTACTGGGGAGGGTGAGCCAAAAATTAGTTTGTGGAAAAATTGGATTCCGCTTAGGTATCCTTTGATAGAGCTGGCTTGGAGGTTCTTGTGTTGGTTGAGGTAGGATATGAAAGAGGTGATGGTGAGTAGGGAAAAGTCAGGGAAGGTCAGGTTGTAACCAGAGTGGAAAGTTTTGAAGCTCTTCCAAGCGGTTAGGTAGGTTTGTAGGGTTCTGGGGGATACAGCTTGGAGGATGGTATCTAGGGAAGCATTGAGGAGGGATTTTAAAGGGTGGTTAATGGGAATATGAGTTCTGAATAGTGAGGTACTGGAGTTGGGTGTGGATCCGCTTGTGGTGCTAGCTGCCTGAATTTCTGAGAGGATCTGTGCTCTGATGTTGTGAGGGACGGGGGGTGGTTCCAGGGCTGGAGCGTTCGGTGGGAGGGGCATCGGAGTTGTGGTAAATAAAGTGTATGGGGATTTGGAGTTGGTAGCTGACGCAGGTATCATTTGTTGTGGGTACCTTGTGTCGCAGCCTGGGGCTTGAGAAGAGGAAAAGGGGTTGGAAAGAGGTAAAGGTAGCGGCATCTGAGCTTGGGTTGCTAGCGGAGGCAGCCTCGCGCTGGAGCTCGATGGTGGAGCTGCCGGCCACGGACAGGGGAAAGGATTGGAGAAATCAGACTGAAAGGCTTGTGGAGGTGGGGCTAATGTTGCTGGCGGAAGCATGTTTTAGCGGAAGGGAAAACGTTACCTGTATCGATGAGTTGAGTTGCATCGTGCGGTGCATGGCATGATGTTTTGCGGTGCTCTTGGTGCGAGCATGGAAAAGATTGAGGCTCAACAGCGGAATCTGGAGCCCGGCTTTGACTGGCTGAGGGTGGTCTACGTCCTTTTGGTGAGTATGGAGAAATAACTGTAATCTTTGATTTGTGTGCGGCTTTGCGGTGGGGGGTGGCTTTTGGAGAAGGCAGCGTTGGTTGAAGAGAAGTGTAGAGATTATAGAGCTCCGCTTTGTTTAGTTTTTTGGAGAAGTAAATGTCGGCGTTGTTTAATGCTTTTCTCAAGCCGAGCACTGTCCATTTTTCTATTGCTGGGATTGCCGGATGTGCTGAGGCATATGAAGAAGCTAGAGAAGATGGCGGGTGTCTTGGTGGTGCAGGTGAAGGTGAGCTTCGGCGTCGAGGAGTGCGAGATGCCGGACGGCTGGGTCGGATATCGTGTGGAGAAGCTGAGGCTTTAGTTGCTGTTTCCTGAGTGTGAAGGCTCTTTCCTTTGGTAAAAGGTGGTGTTGTATCATGTGCCACATCCTGGGCAATGCTGGATTCGTCCGATGAGGAGTACTCTGTGGACATTTTAGCTCGTATGTTTGTCACAGATGCTGAAACTATCGAGGAATGAGGGTGAGTTGATTTCCAGTCTATATAGGTTTCTGTTGATGCCGATCAGGTGGACACCTGATTGTTGATTGTCGACAGCTGGTCATAGTTACAAGGTAATTAGGTTGATTATTTGAACGTGCTCCTCCTGAACTTTGTTAATAAAACATCATGTCATATTCAGTGTTTGGAATAACGCCGTTTAAAAGAACGGCGTTACGTAACGACGTTCATTTTTCAGTAACGGGCTAATCTAATTAATTACTTTTCCCGCCGTTACAACGCCGTTAACGTTACCGGACGTTAAATGCGGTGCGTTACTATGCACTGACTTAACCTGTGTGATCCAAACGCAACCCTGGCTCACACAGCTAGTGAGGAGGTAGGTTAATAACGAGATAAGCGATTATGATTGGCTAAGGCAGAGTAATGTGTTTCATGGTAGCCAATCAGAGCCAGTGTTGTTATACACATGCCAGCGCACGCGCCTGCGGCGACACACACACACACACACACACACACACACACACACACACACACACACACACACACACAGGGCGAATTCCAATCGAAAGTGATGATCACTATGCCCTATTCCCTTCGAAGATCAAATCTCTTGATGTATAAACTCTAGATAAAGTTGCGCAATGTTGTCTGATAGTGTGGCTAATTAAAATACACTTGGTGATAAAATACAGCGTCTTTTTCTGTTTATTTGGATTTTACATCCCCTTCGCGATCGTGCCCTTCAAGGGCGCACAAACGGCATTTGGCATTTACCCACACACACCGAACAGCTAAACAGAGATTCGCGGCAGCAGAAGAGATGCCGAGTCAGGAGGAGCAATCATCCGATGAAAAGTTGGCATTTTCAAGGTGGAGATATAAGCACTACTTCAAATTCATTATGGTCAAAGCAAGAACGTGCATGTAATGTGTACATTATGTCCGGGAGCGAAGACTTTGTCGACATCCGTTGTAAGCAACTCTAATTAAATGAATCATATTGTTAAACTGTTTACTTTTTTAATGAAGAAAACGAAATACAACAGCCTATGTCTTCCAGACTATTTATCTCAGTTTGATTTATTTAATTTGCTACAGTTATTGCAAACACACTTTATATTATTTAACTGTTTACTTTAAAAGAAAATACCTGAAGTACAGAATGTCTACCAGACCAGTTGTCTGACATTGGGAGTTTGATTTTTTTAATTAAGAATACGACTACAGAGCAAACACACTTTTTGTTGTTTAAAAGTTAACTTTTTGTGAACAAAACACTTGGAAGTACAGGTTGTTTACTTGACCAGTTGTCTCAGGTTGAGAGAGTTTTATTTAATTTAGTTTGCTGAAGTTAAATGCACTTTATATGGTGTAACTTGTTTACTTTTCTTACAAAGATAATACTTGAAGTGTAGGATAAAACTCTTGCTGTCTGTTGACGTGCAATAAATATGGAAAGTTATGTATGAACACCTGTCTGTTCTACTCATTTCAACTGACATGTGAAAACTGCTAAAAAAATACAAATTCTTTGACATATAGCAACTTTTTTTTAACCGTAACGCAAATAGTTACTTTCCCTGGTAACGAGTTACTTTTACTATAGAGTAATTCAGTTACTAACTCAGTTACTTTTTGGAACAAGTAGTGAGTAACTATAACTAATTACTTTTTTTAAGTAACGTTCCCAACACTGGTCATATTAAGAACACTGTCATTACTGCTGTTATACTTGGGACGTCGTCGCTGAACTTTTTTGACAGCGATCAGCTGTAAAATGTTTTGGTCCTGCTCGATTTTTGTTGACTTCGAGTAAAATAATGGAAAGTTTTTTATAAGATCCCCTGTGGTCAATGTGTTAGCATGACAGAAGCTTGATGCTGTCGGGAGAACAAGCAACAGCCGGCATTTTTCTATCTCCTGAGTGCCTCTCACGTAAATTATTCGATTTTGATGGCCTACATTTCATCCCTGCCTCAGAAAACCACCACAGGTTTAGCAATGCCATCAAAATTACTATTTTGTTTTTGTTTGTTGATCACGAAGTACAAAGTAGATGAGTGTATTCAAAGCGCCACCATTATTGTTTATAATGTGAAATGGTGTGCTGTTATTTGTTGAGCAGATTTAATGCATTCTGCAGAGAAGGAGGACTTGCGTTTGTCATTGTTTGGAATAAAAGGGAGAAAAGATGAAATAATAATAAATAAAGCGGATATCGGATTTAGCATGAAATGAAGAATTTACTTTTAAATACTGAGCAAATAAAATACTGATTTTGGTAGTAACTATTTTTTTAAATGGCGTTTATCACGTTTTGGAACCAAACTCTTAATTTGTCTCCATACATGGCAAAAAATGACATATCCCCGGTCACTGCAGACTTGAAAGCTACATATTCTGTAGGTAAGCAGAATGGGTTTTATACAAAAGGTTTGTGTTTTGTTGACAGCTTGCTTAAATGACCAGCACAGATTTTGAGTAAAAAACCAAACAGTAGATATTCCATATATTTTCTTGATATTATTGTATTTTTTTATGTGTTGTTTTTCCTAAATGTCTTTTTTTGAGGAACCATCAGCATTTGTTGTATCTTCAAAATAATAAACAAAAAAATTAATTCCGATGAATTTAGCATAAACATTATTTTATTTATTGCTTGTCTCTTTACCAAAGTATATTTTGGATGTTTTTCCTCACATCCTTCAAATATTAAACAAAGTCAGCTCATCCCTACACGGTCGTTTTGACAGGGTTTGTAAGCTTATCCTTTTATGGTCTGTTAGGGTGTCTATTGTATATAATAGATTTTTGTGGGTTTACCTTTATTTTCCAGACATGCCTCGAAATGAAGTATGATCATAAAAACAGTGACAGACACATCTGTTTGAGGAGGGGCCGACCCGGACCCTTTGATTGACGGTCCCTCTGAGTAGTCTGGAGAAACTGTACTCATCTTTAATTGAAAATTGAGACAGTGTCGAAATGAAAATATTGATTTCTGCGTAGACCTGGGATGCCTGGATTTGTGGGATACAAGAAAGTGTTGGAGGAGGGGTGATGTGGGGAAACCACTTTCAAGGATGGGGTCTTGAATTGGGATGAGTCGATTAGAGAGACACCAAATGTCTGAATAATAATTAGGACAGAGAATATCAGAATGGGAAAGTAAAGGCATGTGATTGTTTTTCATGAGGTTTATTGCTCAGTGGGTACATTGAATAAGATGTTTTGTTTGCTTTGTTGCCATCATGTGCCCTAAAAGCTATATAATTCACATCCAAGGTCATCATATGAATGACAGCCTCCCCTAAAGTTATGCGTCTTCAGATGTTTCACAGGTTTAATCATGCACCCATGCCTTATTAGAAGCCATACTGTAATTGGTTTAATTAGGTTTAAATTGGATCAGAAGAGAATTAGAGAAGAAGACTCTAAAGGACGAGGGTTAATGAAACGTGTGAAGCTGTAAACAGGTGAACAGATCTAACAATATATTTGCAAACCAGTAAGCCATTCAACGCTAAAATCAATAGAACAGGAAGCAATTAAAGTAGAGATCTAATGTAGCCATGAAGCAATGAGCCAATTAATGCTGAAACAACCATTAAAGAATATTGTTATTAGATGTCTAAGTACTGTAATCTTTTACCTTCAAATTAAAATCTTAGTCTTTACAATTTAACCATTTTTCCTATGGTGATTTTAAATAGATTCAGATTAATGTTATATACACAGAACAAAATTATAAACAAAACACTTTTATTTTTGGCCCTTATTTTTATGAGCTGAACTCAAAGATCTAATACTTTTTCAATGTACACGAAGGCCCATTTCTCTCAAATATTGTTCACAAATCTGTCTAAATCTGTGTTATGCCGAGTTCAGACTGCATGATTTTCAAAGTAGTCGGGTCACAAATGTTTTCACACTGCATGACTATTTGGGGTAGCGTTCAGTAGCTGATGTTTTCAGACTGCATGATGGATCGTTGACAGGCGGTTTCATACTGCATGACTTTAGGGAAAAATCGCAGACAACTTTGTCCCGGTCCGCAACTACATCTCACAACCAAACGCACGCGAGAAGTGACAAGGAAACAACGCGAGGTCACGCGTGCAAGACCGGAGTTCTCATGTGAGACTGGGATTATTATTAAAAATGATAGCTTGCAAGAAGCTTGCCATACAAATTTCATGTGTGCTCAAAAAGAAGAAAAAGAAATAAAGATTATAAAGGAGGAAATGGTTGGGGAGACTCCTCCCAGAACTTCCAGCTGTCCTGTATGTTGCTCTCTCATTGGCTGTAGGCCATCGCCGATGTTATTTTTAGACAAAACACATTTCACACGGCATGATTTTAAATCAACGACAGGTTCAGATATTGAGCATGCCAAATATCTCACAGGTGTCTGCCATCCACCTGGTGTGGCATATCAAGATGCTGATTATTGCACAGGCATGCCTTAGGCTGGACACAATAGGCCATAATATACATAACCATTGGTTAAACGCAGTACAGTCCATATTTAATTACAGTTTCTAACAGTATGTGGGCATTTTTAAAATGTGATCCGTTTGTGAGCGTGTCTGTGAAATGAAATTCAGGCTACAGTCTAATAATCTAATTATGAGATTTAACTTTTGATTTCAATGACTGATTTCACGTTGATTTCAATCTTTGACATGACCTCAGTTATAATTAAAGATATCAAGGTTATATTTTCACAGAATGTTCTTTACATTATGTAGGATGATTTATGTAGAAAACAATGAATCACTAATAATTATTCAAGGTAGGATCAAAATTTTTTTAAACAAACTTTACAATAAATTTCATTTTATTTGAATCGCATACAAATTAAATAATTTGAATAAAAAATATTAAGGGTAAATATGACCAGGACACATTCTTCTTCGTGTTCAGGAAGGTTTAATGTTTTAGTTGGCTTCTTTTCTTTGTGTTCATTTTTTTCACTTTATAAATCACCCCCATGTTTTAAATCCTCCCCAGACATCAGACGACCCCAGGCCGGATCTGGACCGGATCCACACCAGAGCTGCTGAGTTTAGCGCGGATCTGGCCCAGAGTCATCTGCTGTCTGGGTCCGTAAAGATTATAAAACAATAAAATCCTGTGATGAATAATATATAATTGTTTTATTTAAATATTTAATCTTATACTTCACACTGATTTAATTTACATTGAAGGATTTGTCTAGACAAAATATATGACCAAGTATGATAATAAATCAATATTTTACAGCTAGTTTTTACAGTTAATTAATAAAAAAGATGTTTTATCTTCCATTGCCACATCATAAATGTCCACTCTCAATCACCTAGCTAATTAAAATACTAAAGGTCATCTCTTTATTGCTGCATACATTTTTACCTGACATTTTCCTGCTTTCATATCATTATTTTTAATATATATGCATACATATGTATTATATTTTGCTTGAAAATGGTAGAGTAATTTGTTGTTTTTGTATCTTCACAGTTAAAAAGCTATTATTAAAAATAATAGGAGGAAAAGTCTAATACTGCATTTTTTGGCTAAAACATGGTTCGCTGCTTTGTTTTATTACCAAATGTGATTCCACTTATTATGGAAAAGCAGTGGGAGAAATCAAAGAACTGTTGAGCGTTTGCTTTGTTTATTGTATTTCATGAACGACAGTCACACTAAAAACATGGAATAAATGACACATTATTCCATAGAAGTGTGCAGGGTCATTTTGTGTATACACACTAATGTACCTACAGAGAAGCTATTAAATTTTTCCACTGTAATTGCACAGGACAAAAGATTGTCACACATTGACTTTATGCGGGGCATGTTGTCACACTCTACAAGGTAAGTGCATGCAACGGAAACCCGCTTTTAAAAAGCCCACACTATTATTTTAAATAATAAATAATAAAACAACACAAATTTTAAAAGTAACGTACAAAAATATAAATTAATTGTTTGTGTCAAAAAAAGATCTTTAAAATTACAGTCGACTATATTTTTTTATGTGACCTGATTCAACCTTTATATAACTTAACAAATGTAATTTTTTAAAGTTATGTTTTTGGGTCTTTTGTGCCTTTATTTAGACAGGATAGTGCAGCCTAAACCGATAAGGTTTTGGGTGGAGATAGGGGAGCAGGACTGGCAAAGGACCTGAGAGATGGGTATTGAACTTGGGTCGCAAGGAGCACACTGGTGCTTTATATGTTGGCACATTAACCACATTGCTATTGGCATCGACCCAATGCATGCGTTGTTTTAACCCAACTACTAGGTGATTACAACCCATGGTTGGGTAATAATCTATCTATGTCCCTCTTTTTTATCTCGTTCACACTAATTAAAACTCTTAATGGATTTAGTTAATACTGGATCTGCTTATACTGATTGTGACTAAGATCCCAGCAAACACAAAACGTTTTTACAACGTTTCACAACGTTGTATTTTGGTTGTAATTAGGTAATGTTGCAGCACAACGTTTTAAAAACGTTTTAAAAACGTCACCCTAAATTTTAAAAAACAATGTAACCAAAAAAAGACGTTTTTAATACGTTGTAAAGACACCTAATTAGTACGTTTTTTTTTAGGTAGTAAAAAAACGTAAATATCACGTCTGTTTACTACGAAAACAAAACCAGACCAAAATGAACCATTTTTGAGACGTTTTATTTAGGTGTTAAAATAACGTAATCATAACGTTGGAATAAAACGTAAATATCACGTCCGTTTACTACGAAAATAAAACCAGACCAAAATAAACCATTTTTGAGACGTTTTATTTAGGTGTTAAAATAACGTAATCATAACGTTGGAATAAAACGTAAATATCACGTCCGTTTACTACGAAAATAAAACCAGACCAAAATAAACAATTTTTGAGACGTTTTATTTAGGTGTTAAAATAACGTAATCATAACGTTGGAATAAAACGTAAATATCACGTCCGTTTACTACGAAAATAAAACCAGACCAAAATAAACCATTTGTAGGACGTTTTATTTAGGTGTTAAAATAACGTAATTATAACGTTGGAATAAAACGTAAATACCACGTCCGTTTACAACGAAAATAAAACCAGACCAAAATAAACCATTTGTGAGACGTTTTATTTAGGTGTCAAAATAACGTTATCATAACGTTGGAATAAAACGTAAACATAACGTCTGTTTACTACGCAAACAAAACCAAATCAAAATGCAATGTTTTTTTTGCAACGTTTTGTTTAGGCATGACTGGGTTGGTAGGCATTTTGCTGGTGGGCCGACGCACTTTGGGGGCCGATACGGCATTGATTTTTGCCAAAGACTGCTCCATCATGCAGGGCCAGCGGCTTGCCTTCTGTTGATCACAAACGCGCCACAGACGCAATAGCTGCTCCGCTTAAAATATCGCTTTACCCTGTCTATCCATCCCTCTCTCTCAAAATGGGAAGACCAAAGCGCAAAGGTGGTGCTAAAAAGTTGCACAGTTCCCACTCGCAGCTTTTAGATATAACATAACATATACTTCTCTTCTTTAGAGTTCATTTGTGTTATTTTAATGCCGTGGGCGCATTATTGATGCGATAAAGCAACTTTAATACGCGAGCGTGCATTGCATACCCTGCTTAAAATACAGCTAAACCAGCACCAAACCAGCATGGAAATGATGCGGGTCGATGCTGATTTTTTCAGCAGGGTACGTGCAGTGGGATTTCCTTCACTCTCACACAAATCTCGTTGAGCAGCTACATTATACAACTCTGAACTGGCTCAGCTCAGATTTTGCGTGTGCTTGCTTATACTTAAGTCCTTATAAAGTCCAGATATATTTTTATTTAGCTAAACTGACAGAAGTGCAAACATTACAGATAACCCCATAACACTTGTAACACTTGCTGGAAAATTCTATTTAAAAATAATGAAATACTATTCTATCTACATGCTAGATGTGAATGTTTTTGTTTATATAGGGTAAAACGATAGAATCACGCACATCCAAGTTAAATGCGGGTGCAGGATCAAATCAATGAATAAGTAACAAAAAAGAGAAGGATCCGCACACCAAACAGCTCCCTTTCATAAATTTATTAGGAGTGACGTTTCGGGTCTCTACAAGGACTGAGGAAGGGTTGTAGAGACCCGAAACGTCACTCCTAATAAATGTTTTTGTTTATAACAGATATCCACATACTGTAGCGATCCAGATACTGATGTCTCCCAGCAAGCAATAGCCGTCATTTCAACGTCTCGTTTCAGTATAGACCCGATATAGCCGGGCTGTGCCTAGCCCACTTCTAGCCCAATTAAACTTTAATTTGGTTACATGTGGTTTTTGACAAAATAATTTGTGAGATGGATGCTATTTTATCATGTAAGCAAAGTTAACAGCGATTACAAGGTATTTCTTTTCATTTCTTTAAAGTGTTTTATGCATCGTCTGTACGTAGTCATAATTTAGCTCATAAATAGACCGACTACGAATAAACCACGTTTAGCCCAGAAATAACCATGAATTTAATTACATGTTGTTTTGCCAAAATGATTTAAGAGATGTATGATATTTAATAATGTAAACAAAGTTCAAAGCAATTAAGGTATTTTGTTTCATTTCTTTAAAGTGTTTTATGCACCGTCTGTACTAGCCACTATTTAGCTTACAAATAGACCGACTACGAATAACCCACGTTTAGCCCAGAAATAACCATTAATTTAATTACATGTGGTTTTTGCCAAAATAACTTGTGAGATGTATGGTATTTCATTGTGAGCAAAGTCAACAGCGATTACAAGGTTTGTTTAATTTCTTTAAAGTGTTTTATGCACCGTCGTACATATAGCCACTATTTAGCTCATAAATAGACCGACTATGAACAAACCATGTTTAGCCCAAAATAACCTTAATTTAATAAAATTTTGTTTTTGTCAAAATAACTAATTAATTTATAATTTATGATATTTCATCAGGCATGCAAAGACACCAGTGAATTTAAGATGTTTGGTTTTATTTATCTTATCTGAATATCTGCTGTCACGCATAACATTCATTATTTGACCGTATTTCAAAGATAAACAAAATCCAGTTACAACTCCGAACCGCTAGATGGCAGCAGTACACAAACACGGGGCCATATCTCACGAGAAAGATTTCCGCTGTTTGAAAATCAACAACAGCGAGCAGCCAGGAGGAAAGCAATCTACCACACTCGTTTGGTTTTGTAAGTGTTTTTATTATTTTATTTTACATGTGTTTAAAATTGATTTACTTTATTTGTTGTTGGAATCGCGACATTCTTGCGGGTAACTTAACAGTATAACGTAGTAAGTAACCCATGTTTTATAAAACCTAAACAGTACAACCTGCAATGTAATAAAATAGTGGAGGTAAATGAGTCTATGTAACGTTACACTGAAGATCAACATGAGTGATTTGTAGGCTGCTTTTTAGCAACAGCAGTAACTTAGCTAAGTTATTACTGTGTTGCTTACCGTAATGTAGGCAGTTTACAATTATGCATGCAGAGATAGATTGTGGGGGAAAGCTATTTTTCCATATGGATTTAACTTACAGGCCTTCAGTTTGTTGGAAAAAAGAGTTTTATTGTGTTAGTGAGGGAAAACTTGCAGGTCAGTGGGCATTAACCTTTAAGGTTTGTAAACACTTGTACACTGAAGCATACAATACTGTACAATTACTGACATAGGCATGTGCTATTCAGGTGTCAAAGCTGTGCGAAACTGGAGGGAGAAACTTGAGAGACCGTGCCGGAAGAATGCTGGACAGGTAAATTCTCTAAACCTGCAATATTAATCAGACATTGTGGTGTCAACACAGTCTTTCATGTGGTCACAAAAAATCAGAAAATATTTCAGTCTGCAACTGTTAACGACATTGTCTTTTGTATTTTAGAGTTCACTAAAATTCATTAATTTCAAAGTTCAACATGCATGGTGGTGGTCCACTGCAGAAGCAAGCATTTGAAAAAACATCAGTTCTCAGTTATTAAAGGTAAGTGTGTTTGTATGTAGTTTTAGGCTGAATGGTGTTTCACAAAATAATACTTTTAATATGACATTAGGCTATATGAGGAGTAATTGACGACAGTCCGGTACTGCCTTAATATTTTCTAAATATTAAAAGCCCCAGATTAAATTACTCTTTGCCGATACAACAGTTAACTCACCCATAGAATATTGTTTAGATGTCTTATTTTTAGACATTTGACAGGTTTTATGTCAATAAGAATGTATTGTGAATATTTTATGCTTGGCATCTTAAAGGGTAGGGTATTTGATTTTGAAAAATACTAACTTTAGCCTACACGCACCAACCAGAAGCACACTCCTATCTCATTAACCAGTAAGACTGACAAAGTGAATAACATTACCAAAATAACCAACATAAACAACTGTTTTTAATCCAAAATAAATACAGCACGTTTAGAAATTTGAAAAGATAAATATCATTACACTAATTCGTAAACAAACTACATAAGCAACAAGTTTCATTAAAATACAATCTGAAACCGTTAAAATAGAATCACACTGCATACCTACCTTTCCAAAAGAAACACTGCAACGACCCTTTCAGACCTGTAGCTGTTTCCATCTTGCAGAAAAGCAGTGAACTTACCAATGTTAATTTGGGTTTTTGCTCTTTGCTCATCCAGATGTTTTTTTTTGTTGTTTCAAAATGTCTTTCATTTTGTAGCTCCTGTGTCAATTCAGCAGGAAAGTTTATTTGATTCTCCCTATTTTTACAGAGCGTGAACAGGTTGTGAAGTGGCATGCAAAACACGTTCACAGAAGAGGGGCAAACATTTTATGCGTCCAATTATGGGCCGTAATGAGATTCTGGCAGTATGATAACCATAAGCAAAAATACCACGGTGTTGCGGTATTGCCATTGTGACACTAAAATGTGTTATTTTCAAATGTCTGCATATTAAAACATCAACTTTTCAACTGGACACAATACATTTTATTTTTAAGCAACAAACAACGTTTATGTCAGGTAAAAATAAAGCCTTTAAATGATAATATTCTTTCAATTGTAAATGTAAACACGAATTCAATTACATGATTTAACTCACTTTGTGTAAACACAGTTCATACATTGAAAAACGTTTCACAGAAAAATTTTGTGGTTTTTTTAAAACCTTGACTCTGAAAATCTCTGTATACCTTCAAACCGGTAACTGGCCCATGCCCACATCCAATTATTGCATTCGGTCAGGGTTCAATGATTTGTTGAACGTTTTTTGGTCCTACGCCTTTTACAGGTGACACAAATATATAAAAATACACATTTAGACCACTTAACGTAGTGATTGCTATCAAGACTTGAGGAGACTTTCAACCAGCATAACTAAAATGTTTCTCTGGATCAAAATCAGATACCCTGCCTTTAAGCCTCTTTTGCTAGTTCCAAAATGTCATTAAACACACGCAGAGAAACATGCACTTAATGAGAACGGTATGATTACTGTTGCCTGTCAATATTTATATATTACTTTTTCAAAAGAGAATGACTATCACATTTAACATAAAGCAAAAATACTTGTCTAATGCATTCTTTTCATATTTGTCAGATGCTGTGTTGAACAACTTCCCAGCAGCAACAGAACTGGAAGTGAAGGATGCAATGGGGGCATTTCAAACAGGCACCAGGGAGCACGGGGGGGGGGGGGTTATAGAAATTAGTACAATTAATAAGTTGACGTGAACTGAAGATAGTTTGTTAATGTTTAGATGTTATTTCATTTTTAAAATTGTATTTTGTTATATATGCTTTTATTTTGTTACTCTTTTTATTCTTTTTGTTAAGTAGTTTTTCTTAATTTTGTCTTATCTGAATTTCTATTGTATTAACAATATTTTTTTGTAATAAATTGCATGATTGCATGTTTATGAGAACCTTTTTTAATGGATTAAAAATAATTCTTTAGCCATTCTTTTGTTGTTTATTAGACACACACGTGTAGTCGTTTAATAGCCGTCTATTTAACGGCTAGTCTATTCTTGGGCTATGATAGACGTCTACTAGATTTTCACTGACAGCCCAAAATTAGCCTTGTTTTAGCCTAGACCCACATTCATCATCTATTAGACGTGTATATGTAGACGTTTAATAGCCGTCTATTTGATGACTAGTCTATTCTTGGGCTATGATAGACGTCTACTAGATTTTCACTGACAGCCCAAAATTAGCCTTGTTTTAGCCTAGACGTCAGGGGGGTGTTTAGACGGCTACTAGACGTCTATTAGCCGCAAAATTGCTTGCTGGGGCTCCCTCATAAGCATCCTTGGATCACTGCATATAAATAGCTTAAGTATTTTTGAAAGGGCCACACACACACAATTTTTTTTTATAATTGTCAATTATGTGATATTGTATTTACAGTTCATTTTAATTAATGAAATTTACATTTGTTTTCTTTCATTATCTTGTAAACTTATGGATTAGTTGTAACACTGTGTTACTTTAACTTTTCTTTTTAAAGAAAAGTTTTCAAGTTGGGTAGTTGTAGGAATTGGATTTGGTGACTTACACACCCAACTCAGAAATGGAAAAACAACATGTGCATATGGCTCCATAAACGTTGAGCAGTAAAGGAATAGTTCTCCCAAAAATGAAAATTCTGTCATCATTTACTCACTCTCATGTTGCTACAACCCGGTATAAATGTATTTGTTCTGATGAACACAATGTAAGATATTTTGAGGAATGTTTGTAATTTAACTGTTAATAAGCCCCATTCACTTCCATAGTAGGACAAAAGTATACTATATAAGTAAATGTTGCTCCCGAACGGTTAAATTACGAACATCCTCAAATTCATGTTCATTAGAGCAAATACATTTATACAGGTTTAGAATCTTAGGATTAGAATAAAATACTAGCGTAATAGCTAAAAAAAAGTTAAATAAAAAGATTAAATAAAAAGATTAAATTATCCTATATGACAAAGAACAACCAAAAGTTTTAAATTCACAATTTAATAATAATTTAATGCGATTTAAATTGTTTATGTAGTTTTCTAAGATGTTTATTTATGTAAATGCTGTGTGTGTGTTCTGCGGGTGCTGCCCCTTTAAATCCGTTGAAGTGAAGTCAGTTACCATGGAAACGAGGCTACAAGGAACAACAGAAAGCGGCAAAGCTCCGTGTCTCTATGGTTATCTTCACTTTTTCAGGTAAGTTTTGTCCCTCAAATTACAAAAATAATACAAACAACTGTGGTTAACACCTACTTGATACGCTTTTGTTCAATATTTACCTCATTGAAATGGCTTGTGTCTTCGAGAAAAGTCCGTTAGCATTTCCGTTAGCATGGTGCTAGCGCTATAGTTTTAGCGCTTGTTTATGAAAGTTTGGGCGATTGAGAACATCTAAATGTGTCGATGGGAGGTTTTAAAAGCGTTGTAAATGGTGTCAATGCATTATTGGAAGTATGTTAATTTGTTTAACCTAAAATATGCGATGTACTCACAGTCTATGGATGTACTGTTACGTTAGGCAGTAGCAACTTAACATGGGGCGTCAAAATTAGCTGAAAGTATTACAAGGTTTTATCGTAAATCAGTACAGATAAAAAGTTGTTCTCTGATTTCAGGAGTGACAAAATAACCCCTCTATAATAGAAAATAAGCTCAAGATTTCTGCATTTTCGAATGGAGCTGCTGACAGAGATGTTTAAAAAGCTCATTCAATCACTTCATATGCACTTCCCAACGTAATCTTGCATCTTGTTATTTTCCTTTAAAAAAATGTATTACAGTTATTTAAAGGTTTTGACAAACATGAGTGACACTGTGCAATATATAATAAATAAGTAAACCTAAAAACATAAAATTCAGATATTTTTTGTGTATTCTATTTTTTGTATACCATCCTTTTTAACGTTTCAACTCTACTCTTGCTGGTTTCCTTTTGTACTGCATCCTAAATATTGTTTGCTCTGTGACAAGTTGCATGTTATGTTTTTAGATTTGTCCATGCTGATGGCCATGCAGCAGAGTTCAAGCAAACCTGTCAGAAAACATCTCTAAGGGGCTATGTATGAACCATATGGCTAGTAAGTAAGACCTCAAACTTAAACACTACTGTTCAAAAGGCTGTGATTTATTTATTTGACAAAAATACAGTGAAAACAGAAATGTTGTGAAATTATCACAATGTAGATTATCTGTTTTCTTTGTAAATATGCAGTTAAGTGTAATTTCTGTGATGCAAAACAAAATATTTACTCTCACTTCTAACAAACAGAAGTGCAACTTACCATTTTAGGGGAACTCTAAAATATTTATTAACACAACAAACAACATTGATAATAATTGAAAATGTTTCTTGAGCATCAAATCAGCGTATTAGAATGAACTCTGATAGATTATGTGACACTGAAGACTGGAGTAATGATGCTGAAAATTCAACATTAATCTCAGGAATAAATTACAACTTACAATATTTTCATATAATAAAAGACATTAAAAAAATCTGAACCTAAACCTTTGAATGGCATTGTAAATTATAGTTATGATGGCTTGTTCCTCCAACTTAATGATACTATTGCATATGTAGTTTGTTCCATAGAGACTGTCTCGGTTCCACAAATAATGAGGAAAAATTTACTAAGGAATCCAGAAAAAATCAGATTGTGATTTGAACCAGATAATTGCTTAATAAGGTCACAAAATTATTGGTAGTACCCAGGATGTCAAAGTCCACAAAAGGTGGCAGAGCTTTTTCACATTTTACTCCCAAACTCTTCCAGTGTAAATCTAGAAAAAGTCCTACCTTTTTAGCCAAGCATTCACATAACACATTTTATAACATTGTTCTTAAGTAATGAAAAGTATTAAACAAGTGCACATGATCATATTTTGCTTGAAATAATATGAACAGCAGCTATGGTAATCCTTTTGCTTTCCTGTTTTTATCTATCAGGATACCCATACAAGTTACAGAAGCTCCAGTATGGATCCAGCCTCACTTGTAAAGACTTCAGATGACGCCTACACTCTCAGAGACTTCAGATGATGGCAACTAGATGGACATACAAAACTGCCAAACATTATATATATATTGCACTCACTGCCTCAAAGCATAGGTTTGCAGATTTTCAACCCACGTTATATTTTTACAATAAATTGGGGTATTTGAAAAGACAATGTTAACGCTT
The DNA here is from genome assembly GCF_030506205.2 of Paramisgurnus dabryanus. Classification (NCBI taxonomy): domain Eukaryota; kingdom Metazoa; phylum Chordata; class Actinopteri; order Cypriniformes; family Cobitidae; genus Paramisgurnus; species Paramisgurnus dabryanus. Next base: position 27,735,223 of record NC_133351.1, read on the forward strand.
TTTTTTCTTGAGTTAAACTTAAATTCCCAATTAGTTCTTGACAATACTCTGCCAGATGACAGATTTCATATTACAGACATTGGAACAATACAAAGTGGGTTGGAAATCTGTAAACTTCCTTTATAATCATAATTGTCTGTTTAACTGAGCATGACTTGAAACACATGCCTTGTATTATCTTAGAGCTAAATGATTGCTGTATTAGCATTACTTCGTTACTTAATGAGATTAATGCGTATCCCTAGTTTCACAGACAAGTCTTAAGCCTATAGTCCTAGACTAAGACACATGTTTGAGCTGTCTCAATTGAAAAGAACTTTTAATGCGAGATTTTAAAATAAACCAGTGCCAGTGATTTGTCTTAAGATAGACACCAGTAACAATTTTTTTCTAAGGAATGTTTATTAAAGATGCTTAAACATCTTAATTTAACTAAGGCATAGTCTAGTAGCTTTAGCTAAGCCCTGTCTGTGAAACCAGGCCTTTATACATTTTCTTAATGCATTAAGATATGTAAGTTGAATTAAAAGATTAAATTCGGTTTAAACTTTATTGGTAAAACATACCAAGCAGATTAGCCCAGAAAATAAACCAAATGTGTTAAATTACAGTTTGCTGGACTATTGTATGAATTTAATAATTATTAAAATCCTCATACTTGTTTGACAAATTAATATATCATTATTGAGAACTGAGATAGGTGGTATTATTAAATATTTGGTTTAACACCTTACAATGATTTTAATTACCATGCAAAGTGTTACATTTCTTTGGCATATTGTTTAGTTTTGTTTTGTTTTTAGTAAACGTTTCCAGTGTTTGTATACAATTATTTTAACTTGATATATCTGTTATGGCGTCTTTGACAAGCTATTAAACTTTTTTTTTTTTTTGTACATTATTTCATTGTTCATAATATATATGTTTGTCAGTTAGACGTTTTGTCATATTAGGTTGCATTAAATTAAATCCTTGTAGGTCTTAGCATAAGATATTTTCTCCAGTGATTTGTCAGTGTAGCTAACGGGTCCTTAGAAGAATTGTGTTAAACATGAGTTCAAAGCCTACTGGAAATCTACTACATATTTTGCGAACCTACAGTTCAAGTCTACCTCCAGAAGGATTGAGAGCTCTCAGGTTTGATGATTAACGCGTTCTTTCTGTAAACGCCCAACGCGTTTCGGCACGTGCAACATGAGAGGTATTTATAACGTTTTTTTCACGTTGTGAAAAGGTTGTGATGACGTTATTTTCCGACGTATTTAATACGACCAAATGTCGGGTTTTTTTAACGTTATAAATACGTATTTTTACAACGTTGCAAAAACGTTTATATTACGTTATCAAAACGTTTTTGCAACGTTGTGAAAATACGTATTTATAACGTTCAAAAAACCCGACATTTGGTCGTATTAAGTACGTCGGAAAATAACGTTATCAAAACTTTTTCACAACGTGAAAAAAACGTTTTTATAACGTTTTTGTGTTTGCTGGGATGTTTAATATCGGCCCTGGAGCCCTTCATCTTCTCCTGTCCCACTGCTGTTGTCCATTCACAACAGTACAAGAGTGTGAAATGAGACATGCAGGTCTTAGATGAAGCATTTATGATGTCTGAATAGGAATATAATGATTTTGGTTAAATCGGCCTCTTGTGGATGGAGATAATGTGATTGCAATGTGCACCACGATCCTGCTATCATTACAAAAAATACAAAGCGTAGGAAATGCATGGCGGAGGACAGTGCATTCGATGTGTGCGGTGAGACAGGTCTTTATATCGGTTCTTATTAGTGAAGATCATTACACTGTCACATCATAGTTACATGCACACAGGAGAGTAAGCCCACATTTGAAGATGACAAGTTGCATAAAAATGTAAATGGACGTATTGATCTAACCTTTGTTAGGTGTGTGTGTGCACACGCAAGAAAGAGCATGAAGTGTGTAAAGCCCTCATATATATGTCATGCTACTCTAAACAATCAATATGAGTGCAAATAAAAATGTTAACGTCTTAATTTTTATGCTCTGATTGGTCGAAAGTTATAAAAAGCCTAGAAAAGGTTTGGTTTGTACATGCTTGCTTACTTGTGAGACAAACATAGATAAAAATGTGACCCTGTCTGTGAAAACCCAGATAAAGTCAATGTTTTGTGATTTGTTTTCTATACTGTACATAATGTAAAGAACCATGAAAATATAACCTTGATTTCTTTAATACTCACTGAGTAAGATCATGTCAAAGACTGAAATCAATGTGAAATCACAGACAATGTCCTTACAAACTTTCTTGTGAGTACATTAAAAGGGGTCCCTACTACAAATTAAACTTTTGCATGAAAGTCCTTAATAATTTTACATTTACTGTCTGCGTGCGTGCACATAAACGTGCACACGTTTATAGATCCCACAATGATAGTAAAACACAAGTACAACTATACTGTAAAGACCACTCAACAACCCCCACAAGGAAACATAATAAACATACTAAATAATGTTTTAATTTAAACCTGAAAGTGCAGAAAGATTTATGCAAGATATAATATATCATCAGCCCAGAATTGAAGCAGGAGTTAATGGAAATTGTAATAAGTGTTACGCTTATTGGACACAAGCATGAACGTACCTGTACACAAACTCTGTGAACTCACACCGAGAAATGGGGAATTTCCCTGGAACGGGAAAATTCAGGGAATGAAAAATTCATGTTTGTTTCCTGAACACATGCACCTGCTTGGCAGTTTTTGTGCAAATACAAGTGTATTTGTGTGTATGTGTTGCATGTGATGCTCTGTAAAGACCTGTCGCATTAACCCTTAATGCTATTGACATTTATAGTCCCTAAAGTCTAGTGGAGGTCATTGATGGCTTTCTCTTTAAATGCCACATTGTAAAAATGACACTCATCTCTCCCGCCTCCGCCTACATATAACTGCCAACGATCCGATAAAAGCTGGATTACGACTGCCCAACACATCTCTGAATACTTTGACCTTTCACCTGCCCATTTGCACTTCACAACTTGTTTTAACTGTGCCTGCCCACCACATAAATATCAGACGCTTTACAATCCATCCGTAGATTTCCAGACATTCTGAAGCCAACAGACGATCAAAAGCACATGCCAACTGTTTTCCAGGAAACTGCTGGTCTTGCGTAGGCGAGGCATACAGACATACTGTAATCACAGCACAAAACAGACCATATGGAAAATATTTACTCAAATGATCACGTCTTTAGGGCAAGATTTTAAAAAATATAGATTTTTCCGTATTTAAATGTCTGTTTAGCGAAAAACAGCATGAATACTGCTAACCTGACAGATGTTAACTGGCCAATCCAGTAATTATTTCTTCCTCAAAAGCGTTAATTGCTTCAACCTGACTCTTAAAACCAAATCTGTGTTCCATTAATTTTAGAAGCGTACGTAAATCATACGCAAACATGCAAATATTAACAATATAATTGTGTTCATTCAACACAATAAATATGTTAAACATTTTGGGGCGGTTTCTTGAACAATTAACATTTATAAAGTTGACTATTTTTCTTAGTTTATCATAAATTGTTGTAATATGCTCGTTAAAAATAAACCATGCTTGATGACGCATGCAGCATATGCAACCTCTCATTTCAACTTTCGCATTGAGAAACTGCCAATATGTGCCCTTTAATTCCTTTATTGTGTTTAATTAAAGGACAAGTTCGGTATTTTAGACTTAAAGCCCTGTTTTCAGATTGTTTATGGTGAAATAGAATGGTTTTGACTGAAATTTCGACATTTGCGGCTGCCCTGAGAATTTTTGCGTGTTTGTGTTTCAGCTCAGACCTCTACAATGGGTTTAATGATGCACTGGAACAATCCTTCCTAAAATGCATTAAACTTTCGTTTACAAAGACGTGAAACTCACCGAGTGGTCAGGGGTGTTCACTGATTTGCTCACACAAAAATCGCTGCAAAAGATGCTTTCCAACAGCTGTTTTAGCATTCGTTGTTAACTTGTGGACCTATTTTTCCAAACGCCTCACACCCGTACATTCTTCCGCTTAGAGCTTGAATAAAAAACACTCCAGCCCAGGTGGTGGCGCTAATCCGCCATTGCCAATTGCAAGAATAGAAACAAAGTTCCCGGCGCGAAGTAATACCGTACCTCACAGCACAACTAATACAAGTCAATGGAGTTGGCAAAAACTACGATTAAACCTGTTGGAATGCGTCTTTTGCAGCGATTTTTGTGTGAGCTCACCAGTGAACACCCCTGACCACTCGGTGAGTTTCACGTTTTTGTAAACGAAAGTTTAACGCATTTTAGGAAGGATCGTTCCAGTGCACCATTAAACCCATTGTAGAGGTGTGAGATGAAACACAATCACGCGAAAATTCTCAGGGCTGCCGCAAATGTCGAAATTTCAGTCAAAACCATTCTATTTCACCATAAACAATCTGAAAACAGGGCTTTAAGTCTAAAATACCGAACTTGTCCTTTAAACAAACTTTTTCATTATTTACATGAAGAAAATTATGTTATCAGTTTATAATGTTTCTCCTCCCGCATGTCTTATACAACATCATGAATTTTATAAATTACATACTGACAACAACATACTGATTTGCTCTCTGCCGTTAACCTTATTTAGCCTTGGGTCCGTCTAAATCTAGCAAACCAGGCCAGACTAGAGACCAGCTATGATCAGCAAGCCGGCTAAGGCTGGTTAAAGATGCTTGTATTCACCAGGGTGTAGTGAAGATTGTATTTAGAGACATTAGGTTGGTGTGAGGTGAAAAGAGAATTTGCTGCTGAACAGCAATAAATAATTTACACACAGGAACAGTGTTGATTTATTCGATTGGTCTTATAGATAAACGTATAGATCTTTGGATCCGATTACAACCCTGGACACAATTTGCACAGATAGTATTGCTAATATGCATCTAATGAAAAATATGATACACGTACCTATTCAAAAAATATTATTAATATAACAGTTCCACTATTATTTTCACTGTTAGAGTGTTTTATTTAAAAAAAAAAAATATCTTTTGTAAAAAAAAATTGTGTAATAATATTATTTTCATACTATATATGTTTCTTTTGTGTGTGGGTGTGTTTCCTGTACTGTCTTTACGAATATGCAATAGAAATTAAATTAAATTGAATCTAGCTTAGTATTATTTTCCTTTCTTTAAAAGGGACATATCATGAAAGTCTGACTTTATCCATGTTTAATTGCTATAATTGGGTCCACAGCGCTTCTATCAACCTAGAAAATGTGACAAAGATCAACCCAGTAACTTAGTTTTGGTAAACCATTCTCTCCAAGCATGAAGAAAAATAGGTCATTGAAATTTGCCTCCCCTTGTGATGTCAGAAGAGGATACCTCCCCTTAATCTGCACTATCCAACCACAACACTTTAATTTAGTGCAGAGATCAGCTCCTTTGCATTTAAATGACACACCCAATAAGAGAAATAGTAAGCTTTTGCAAATGATGCAGGGATAAGTTAAGCCACATTCATTTCTTCATTCTTGTGTGATCGCAATATCCAGCTGGATCTGTTTACCTTTGAGCTACTCAGATCACTGTAAAGATTCCCTTCCACTGGCAGTGTTAAACCTGCACTGTATTAGATGTGTCTCTTTAGCTTACCACAGGTCATTTAGTGCTTAACAAGATTTATTAGGAGTAATTGTAGTACATGTGGAGATGATGAAAGAGAATGGATGGGGCGAGAGAGTGTGAAAGACAGCCTTAGGATCATTTTTCATTCTTTTGTTTAGATGCTGAGGTCAGGGACATCGTGCTGATATTTTATTTTTGGTTGTCCTGACTCACCCGGTGATCTAGATGAGATATGACATAAGCAAAAGGTAAAATAAACAAACATTTAAATAACCTAAAAGCTTTAAAATAAATACATAAATAAATAAATGAGTGAGAATGGTATTTGGCGCAAAGGGACAATTGTCGCTTCGGTTTGGGGTTAGATTTGCTGTTTGCGTTAGGATGTCACTTAATGTATTGGTTTATAAAAAAATGTTAGTATTCTTTTTAAACCATCGTCGCCTGACAATGGGGTTAGAGTTGGGTTTGGGTAAGGATGTCATTTTATGTAACAGAAAGTTGATCTAACCCCAAACCGAAGCGACAATTGTAAGAAAATAGGAAAAACAGTTGAGTAACCAATACGTGAAACTGTCACGGAAAAGAAAGTCGTGTCAGGGGCACGTAATGTGGTGGAAATACGTGACAATGTCACGCAAAACTGAGCAAAATAATGCGTGACTATTTCACGTATTTTGTGAGATCAGGTTGTTTAAACGCATAGTTTTGTAAATATTGTACACTGAAAAAAAAGATTCATTCAATTTACTCATTTTTTTAAGGTAAATGATTGCAATAAATTTATTTAAACAAAAGTTTTAATGTTTAAGTTCTTTTTTTTTGTTTAAATGTAGCTTCAATTAATTGAATGAATAATTTTTTTTTCAGTGTACATAAACCTATACTGGGTTGTTGTTACCCAACCATGGGTTGAAACACCCAAGCATTTTGGTTGAAACGAGCATAGTTTATTTTTAACCCAGCGGTTGGTTCTGTCTAATATTTACCAAATCATGGGTTAAAACAACTTCAAAGAAACATTATGCATTTATATATTTTTATACATTTTTCTTAAGTTAGTAAAAAAGTTTGTAACCTAATTTAATGTAATTTTTGGATAACTTCAAAACCCACATGGCTTATTTTGAATAACAATTGTGTTTTGATTTGTTGTGACTTTCCATATGAGGACATGAAGCTACAGAGGACTGACACGACATTAAGTGAATGTCCTGTTTGCGAGTGGCACAGCAGGTGTGTTTAGGTAGCGTCAGTGTGAACTGATGGATGCATGGAGTTATCTGTGTCACTCGTGGTGTGAGGTGTTATGCATCATTAATACCACTTTCACATTTGTTGAGAAACAGGAGGAGGTTAATGTGTTTCTGTCAATCAAATTTCACCTCTCAGACATATGAGCTTTACAACCTTCCTTATAACAGAAACACATGACATCAACTCATGAACATCCCCCCATGCACTTCATATGTACTATTTTTCTTTACTTATTAAAGGGGTCATATGATGCGGTTTTGTGTTTTCCTTTGTCTTTGGGGTGTTAAGAGCTGTTTGTGCATTTAGAAGATCAGTAAAGTAGCAAAGATTCAAATATCAAACCCAAAGAGATATTCTTTTTAAAAGCGAATGGTCATCCACGCTTTCCTAAAATGCCTCATTGACACACAGCCCCACATATCTACATCACGTGTGGAAAGATTTGCATGACACATCCCAAATGTGTAAGCAAAGAAAGAAGGCGTAACTTTTATTCTTGCTGTAGTATTGCCAGCAAGCTGTGAAAACGCTGAGCTTTGGGAGCTAATATTTCAAATATGGTACGGGGCGTAACATTTCAGTCCAACCTGATCTCACGAATTTCTGTGGCATTCTCACGGATTGGTTACTCAACTGTTTTGTCCTATTTTCTTACCATTGTCGCTTCAGTTTAGGGTTAGATTTACATAAAATGACATCCCTACCCAAACCCAACACTTACCCCAAAACCAGGAAACAATTGTTTAAAGTTTAGAAAATATAAAAGAATACATCAGAAAAAAATAGTATAAACCAATAATTAAAGTGACATACTAACGCAAACACCAAATCTAACCCTAAACCGAAGCGAAAATGGTTTAAAAATAGGAAAAAGCAGTTGAGTAACCAATCCGTGAGAATGCCACGGAAAAGAAAGTCCGTGGCAGGGCCACGAAAAATGTGGAGATCCGTGAGAATGCCACGGAAAAATTAGCAAAAAATTCCTAGAACTTTGTGAGATCATGTTGTTTCAGTCACATGTTGAGGTATTCGGCCAATCACAATGCACTGGAGAGCTGGCCAGTCAGACCACACCGCTTATTAGAACGATAAACTTTGGGAAAATCGATGCGTTTTATAAAGGTGGGGCATAGAGGAGCAACAATAATGCATGATATGTGGAAAATATGAATCCTGATCCGGTTTCTACAGAATAACACGAGGGATTTCACATTGCCAGCAGCATCTGTCTGTATGACAGAGCTCAATGTGCTTTAAAGTGAGTGTTTCTGTCACAAGGTGACGATCTTTTTGGGGCGGAACCAAAAGTTGGGAAAGTTTGGTTCCGCCCGGATGTTTCCGCCCAGACCGGAGAAGGGAAACACCGGACATCCGGCAGCTTCGCGAAGGCTGTAATCAGCCGATTGAGCACAGCTGTGTATAGTTAAGGAGATCGCCGGGTGATTGGACAACTGGAGTACACAGAGGAGTACTTAAAGAGCAGTCAAATCACAGTTTGGGGAGCTTTTTGTGTGTGCTGAGGAACGGAGCTGTGCTCATTGATAGACGTGGTGGCTGTCTATATTCTCTCTCTCTCTCTCGTTGTAGTCTGCGGTGGACCTGCTGGAGTGAAAGGAAAATCCTATGGGTAGAAGAAACCTTGGTTTAAACAGCACCTTTAAAGGAGTAAAGCAGGAAGAAAACCGACTTTGTTTTACAACGTAAACAAAGGCAAACCGCTGTGAGTATAAATTCTGGTGTGGAGCAACTTGCAAAAATTAGCCTGTGCAATCGTTGGATACCTCCAGGAGAAGGAGGGCGGCCCTACCCCTAAAACAGCGTGGTGGGTGAGCCGTTGGAAGCGTCCCTCCAAGCAGCCACAGCAACGAAACCCTATTCAGGTCGTATTTCCATCGCCCATATTTCAGCCCAAGTGAAGTGGAGGACGCCGGGCGTTTCCTTTGTGGTGTACACTGACAGTGTGGTGAGTGAGTCTTTGCAATTAGTAAACTTTTCACGTTGAAGTGGTGCTGTGTATTTGCTGTGGGTTGCTGTGTGTCTTGTCAGACGAAGCCCGCATCATCCATACCTCACTGGGCAGAGGATGGAGAGGCTAATGACCTAGGAATACCAGCTATTATACGCAGTGTGCTGTTTGGAGTTGAAGTGACGCGGATAAAGAGCTGTCAACGACTGTGAGTACAATATTGGAATCATTCGTAGTGAAAACTTACCTGTGTCTGTCCTTGTCGCAGAGTTAGAGGCGAAAGAGTTCCGCCGCCCCGCGGTCCCTACAAAGGGACGCCCCTGTCCAGGATTCGATCGCCCTACAGGCAGTGGGGATAGGGCGGCGCTCGAACCGGTGAGGCGGTGTGTTATCTTCGCCCCTCTGCTAGACCTACGGAAAAAGCCATACCTACAGAGAGCTGTAAACAGCAGAGCCGGTGAGAAATACTCGAAGTCCAAGTAACAGTGTTTTTGTGTCCTAGCGACCACCTGTGGAGAGAAAGGAGAACGAGAGTGAACATTAGGAGAACAGACTGTGTAAAGTGATACCTACCCAGAGAGCTGTAAACAGCAGAGCCGGTGAGAAATACTCGAAGTCCAAGTAACAGTGCTTTTGTGTTCTAGCGGCCACCTGTGGAGAGAAAGGAGAACGAGAGTGAACATACGGAGAACAGACTGTGTAAAGTGATACCTACCCAGAGAGCTGTAAACAGCAGAGCCGGTGAGAAATACTCAAAATCCAAGTTAACAGTGCTTTTGTGTCCTAGCGACCACCTGTGGAGAGAAAGGAGAACGAGAGTGAACATTAGGAGAACAGACTGTGTAAAGTGATACCTGCCCAGAGAGCTGTAAACAGCAGAGCCGGTGAGAGATACCCGAAGTCCAAGTAACAGTGCTTTTGTGTCCTAGCGGCCACCTGTGGAGAGGAAGGAGAACGAGAGTGAACATTCGGAGAACAGACGGTGTAGAGTGATACCTACCCAGAGAGCTGTAAACAGCAGAGCCGGTGAGAAATACTCAAAGTCCAAGTTAACAGTGCTTTTGTGTCCTAGCGACCACCTGTGGAGAGAAAGGAGAACGAGAGTGAACATTAGGAGAACAGACTGTGTAAAGTGATACCTGTCCAGAGAGCTGTAAACAGCAGAGCCGGTGAGAGATACTCGAAGTCCAAGTAACAGTGCTTTTGTGTCCTAGCGGCCACCTGTGGAGAGAAAGGAGAACGAGAGTGAACATTCGGCGAACAGACGGTGTAGAGTGATACCTACCCAGAGAGCTGTAAACAGCAGAGCCGGTGAGAAATACTCAAAGTCCAAGTTAACAGTGCTTTTGTGTCCCAGCGACCACCTGTGGAGAGGAAGGAGAACGAGGGTGAACGTACGACGGAGAAACGTGAAGGCACGCGGGGCGAGGACCCCCTGTCGAACAGAGGAAGGTACGCAGACAGCGGAAAATCTCCTTACCAGCCACACTGATTTTGTTCTGCCTCCAGGAAGGAAGAAGGAGGGCGCCACGGATAGCAGGGACCAGGCCGGAGCCTGGCGTTTCCCCTTTCCCCCGGATTACGGTGGTCTGCACCCCTGTTGCCCTTGCCCCTGTCTGCCCGTGGCTGCAGTCTCCCTGGAGGGAGGAGTTAGAGGCCCATTAGTTTTAATTTCCCCTTTTCCCCAATTCCCCAGTTCTTTTAAATATTTAAATTCAATAAAGATTGTTTTATATTTTACTTACCTGTTCTCGTGTTTGTCTGGTCATTGGGTTGGCTTTGGGGACCTCCTCGAGGTGGAAGTTGAGAAGGGGCGTGGCTTCAGTCAAACATAGCCAGCCCCTGGGGGTGACAGATCCACCAGTCTGGAGCCTAATCCGTTTTTTCCACATGATAAGTCTGATATCTCTCTGTCACTCTCAGCTATATGGTATCAGTCTGACCATCGCTGGATGGTCATATAGGAAATCATTGACTGGTGTAATGACCTTCTAATGGTGTCTGTGGAAAACGAATGATCCATCAGCACGCGTTAATTAAAAACGACCCCAATGGGAACAAACTCTAATTGCCTGAGATATTTGAAGGAGTATTCATTTAAATGGACATGATTGTCCCTATGTCAGCGAAGCGTTTTGAGAAATCATTTGTTTTAATCCGCCTTTCATTCGATTAGATGACAAGAGAAGTAAAACGCAATCAACAACCCCCTAAAACTGAAACGCCCAACAAATCACTATGTCTAAAAGACTTCAGGACATATTTTCCTGTTTACTCTGAAAGATATTAATTTGCTAGAGATCCTCAAATCTCCGTGCTGTTTGTTTGCTAAGAGGTGTTTCTGCAGTATCTGAATATATCAGCCGTCAGCACCGTTTGTGCTCCCATTGGTTGTATTTCTGCACATTTGCATCAGGATGAACTCTGCTTAAGCTTGTCGCATTGCATGCAGTCGCTGTCACTAAGGTTGACAGAAACAGTCAGATCTGAATTTTAAAATACATCTGAAATTTAATAGGGAGCTTTGTCGCTTAAATCACTGTTAGCGTTACCCTTAACACAGCTTCTTGGACTATAGTAGTCATATCACTTCTGATACACAGACCGCCGTGCCACAAACAATTATAATCGGATTATTGTTTCAGATTTGTGACTAAACATTCGGTAAGATTCTGGTGAAATGAAAGAAATCAGGAGGTTTACTGTTTTGCATGATAAAAGAGGATTAATGGGGGCTGCTCTGATTTGTGGCTTGAAACATCACCAGCATATCTTGATAAACTGAGATCCTGCAACCCCCCCCCCCCTCTCTCTCTCTCTCAGCAGTGTCTGGGCCAGCACCATTCCACCAGACGGGGTCCCTAACAAAACAAGCCCCTTGGGTTCAGTGAAATGGTTTAACTCACAGATGCACATGCTCACACTCTCGGTGTGCATTAGTATGCAAGATGCATTACTCGAAAAACCCCTCTCTAACACACGCACACACACTGCTCAATACTGTCTGGGTCCACTTATTGGCTATTTGTTTTCCATGGATCTGAAACATTCATACAGTCATAGCGATTACAGATTTAGCACAGAGGAATAACCTTTACACAACAAAACAAATATGTTACAATTGACATTTGAAGTGATTGCAAGTAACATTGCCCTATGACTGTGACAGATTTACACTCACCTAAAGGATTACCCTACTAATACTGTGTTTGACCCCCTTTCGCCTTCAGAACTGCCTTAATTCTCTGTGGCATTGATTCAACAAGGTGCTGAAAGCATTCTTTAGAAATGTTGGTCCATTTTGATAGGATAGCATCTTGCAGTTAACAGAGATTTGTGGGATGCACATCCAGGGCACGAAGTTCCCGTTCCACCACATCCCAAAGATGCTCTATTGGGTTGAGATCTGCTGACTGTGGGGGCCATTTTAGTACAGTGAACTCACTGGCATGTTCAAGAAACTAATTTGAAATGATTCAAGCTTTGTGACATGGTGCATTATCCTGCTGGAAGTAGCCATCAGAGAATGGGTACTTGGTAGTCATAAAGGGATGGACATGGTCAGAAACAATGCTCAGGTAGGCTGTTGCATTTAAACGATGCCCAATTGGCACTAAGGGGCCTAAAGTGTGCCAAGAAACATCCCCCACACCATTACACCACCAACAACAACCTGCACAGTGGTAACAAGGCATGATGGATCCATGTTCTCGTTCTGTCTACACCAAATTCTGACTCTACCATCTAAATGTCTCAAACAGAATATCCAATATACCAATATCAAGGGGTAGTCAATCCAGAGTGTTATTGAGTATCAATAAATAGGGGTTGTTCTTGATCATAAACTGAGGTGGGATAAATGGACTGAGACTGTGACTAAAAAAGGACAGCAAAGACTCTACTTCCTTAGGAAGATGAGGTCATTTGACGTAAGTGTCCAAATCCTCAGAGTTTTTTATAATTCTTTTATTGAAAGTGTTTTTAAATTTTGTATTATCTGTTGGTTTGGAAATGCCACAATTAAACGAAAAAGTTCGATTGGGAAAATTTTAAGTACAGCTAGTAAAATAATTGGTATCCCCTTGAAAGGCTTGAAACAAATTTACCAAAACCGATGCCTTAGTAAAGCGATAAAAATCACAGAGAATAGTAGGAATTCACTGTTTACTAATTTCGAAACATTACCTTCAGGGTGTAGATTCAGGATGCCAGCAATTTTTAAAAACAGGTGGAAAAACTCCTTCCTGCCCCAGGCAGTTAAACTGTTAAATAAAGGTCACGATGTAGGTGCCAACTGAGCGGGTCTCAGGGATGATTGTGTGTATTTTTCTGTGTTTCTTTTATGTTGTATTATTTGTATATATTGTTGTGCTATGTGGGTGTATGTGAAACACAAGCAGTGTTGTATAATGTACTAGAAAGCAATACTTGAGTAAAAGTACAAGTATTGTACTAGAAAAAGACTTTGGTAGAAGTGAAAGTTATCTTTTAAAATATTTCTTAAGTAAAAGTCTTAAAGTATCTGATATATACTGTACTTAAGTATCAAAAGTAATTTTCTGATATTTAATGTACTTAAGTATTTGAAGTAAAAGTATTTTTTTTTTTTTTTTTTTTAAGCAAACGGTTAGAACTTTGATTGTGATCAACTTTGATTTCTTATAGTAAAGCATATTCAGGGTTCCCATTATCTTCTTAATCTCAATCATCAAATAAAAATCTGTTTTTTCCAAGACTTTTCAGGCACAATTCTCTTAAATTCAAAGAGCAAACGGCATATTTTTAGAGCTGACATCAAATAAAAAAGCAGAAATTTCACTTTTGTATGAACTTCAGGTAAAAATGAAAAAAATTTATAATAACTTATTTCTTTCAAAACATAAGCATATTTTTGAAAAAAGTGGAGTATCCCTTTAAGTTAGCTGTTCTGCTAAGAAAAAATGCCAACTCGTTGTGTGGCAATGAAAGCACTTTGACTTTGATCAACAATGCAAACGTACATTCACAATGTATAACATTAGCACAACATTATCCTATAACCACTGAGTTTTGAGTTAATTAACATAAAAGGAAATATCAAGTTTGACAAAACGTATGATGCTTTTGAAGACGTGAATACAGTCCTTAACACTTTCTTTCTAACCTGCCACTGATTTACTTAGCAGTTTTTAAAAAATATTTCTCAATCTAACATTAGCCTACCGGAGGGAATATTCGGCCGGCATGCTATAAATGAATTAAATAAAATCAGCGGTGTAACGTTAACGTTGACGTTTATTAAACCATCACATTAACAGATAATTATCTGATACGGCTTATGATAACTAATGTTGAATCACATTGACATTGTGGCTTTACTTAATAACTATTATTTTAACTTACCTTGATGTGATTCTTCAGGTTGGACGGGGAGTTTTTAAATGACAAAATGTAAGTGATTTTGGGTAGGCATAAGACGCGCTTTATTCGGTAATCGGGAATCTTTAATTCCAATGTACACAAACATTTCTTACAAATACGGCCACGGGTGTATAACGTTAGCTTTCTCACCCTGTTCATCGTCGGGGTGGTCGATTACGTTAACGGGAGGTCCTCCAGTAGGTGCTTTCATTGCAGTTACAGTTGTGCTTTCTCATGCTTTGGCAACACTACGCTAAAATAGAGTGTGCGTGAAATAGAGTGTGCGGAGCGTGCGTAATGCAATCTGATTCGCCAAAACCTCCCTTATTGAGGTCGCACACATTTCTTCTGATTTTATTTTGTGGTAACGAGTAACGAATATGCTTAGTGGAAATATATCGGAGTAAAAGTACACATTTTATCTAGAAAATGTAGTGGAGTAAAAGTAAAGGTTGACATAAATTTAAACAGTGAAGTAAAGTACAGATACGTGAAATTTCTACTTAAGTACAGTAACGAAGTATTTTTACTTCGTTACATTACAACACTGAACACAAGCAACAAAATTTCCCCAAGGGGATAATAAAGTTATAACTAACTAACTAGAAATCGAGACTCATCAGACCAAGCAACATTTTTCCAGTTTTCAACTGTCCAATTTTGGTGAGCTCGTGCAAATTGTAGCCTCTTTTTTCTATTTGTAGTGGAGATGAGTGGTACCCGGTGGGGTCTTCTGCTGTTGTAGCCCATCCGCCTTAAGGTTGTGCGTGTTGTGGCTTCACAAATGCTTTGCTGCATACCTCGGTTGTAAAGATTTGTTTTACAGTTAAAGTTGCTCTTCTATCAGCTTGAATCAGTCGGCCCATTCTCCTCTGACCTCTAGCATCAACAAGGCATTTTCGCCCACAGGACTGCTGCATACTGGATGTTTTTCCCTTTTCACACCATTTTTTGTAAACCCTAGAAATGGTTGTGCATGAAAATCCCAGTAACTGAGCAGATTGTGAAATACTCAGACTGGCTCGTCTGGCACCAACAACCATACCACGCTCCACATTGCTTAAATCACCTTTCTTTCCCATTCTGACATTTAGTTTGGAGTTCAGGAGATTGTCTTGACCAAGACCACCCCTAAATGCATTGAAGCAACTGCCATGTGATTGGTTGATTAGATAATTGCATTAATGAGAAATTGAACAGGTGTTCCTAATAATCCTTTAGGTGAGTGTAAACTATTTACCTTATTGCTCTCTTATATGTGATGTTCTTGTCAGATAAGTTAAATTAAGTTTTGTCAACCCATTGTTTATGTCTGTAATGTGGCATTTTCCAGAGTGAAAAAAAATATATATATATTTTTTTAACATAAAATTAAAGCACAATTTAAATACACAATGGTTTGATGAGAAAGACATTCATTTGTTTGTTCATTTATTTAATTAATCAAGCTTTTAATTAAGAAAGTGTTAATCAATAAAATAAAATAAAATAAAATGAAATAAAATTAATTAAATTAATTTAATTAATAACAGTTTGAGTTATTGTCAAATAAAATTGAGTGATTTTATTTGACATTCTTCAAAGTTAATATAACTAGAAATAACAGCCTGTTATCACAAATAGACATTGCTTTAGTTTAAACAATTGTTTTGTCTCTCTCATTTATGATGTGTGCTGTAAAATACAAAAGTTGCAAAACCGGAACGGGATACCTGTCATATTTCTGTGAACTGCAATTATTTTGAATAATCAACCCTATGAGACCTTTCAGTGTTGACCTTTCCTCTAGTGACCTTTGACCTCTAAACCTATGTTTATGGTGAAGATCATTACTTGTGTTCAGTGCGTCTGTGTGTTTGCTTCAGAAAAATACTTACTGTGCGCTGTGTTGCAATATTTACTCTTAACACAAAAGCAGGAACGATGACTAAATAATGGTGCCAAAAACAAAATGCAATTACACACTGCTAGCTCTTAAAGGCACATGACGCATGCAAAAAGTAAAAGATTATGCAAATTAAACACAGCAATGACATTACACAAGACCTGGATTTGAGACATTTATAACCAGTGTGTCATTCATGAGATTACATCATCCCCATCCAGCCTTTTGTTTGATGATTAATATGACTATTTTCACGCAGGTCATAAATTGGTGTTTTTAGAAGGACTGGTAAAATGTTAACTATTAAATCGATTTCCAGACTAGACAATGAGCATTTACATAATGTTTTATATACAGTGCTAACAATCGTCTGAAAGCACTGTTTACATAAACAATGTGACGTAATGACACCAAATCGTTATGAATTCCAAGTATTTGTTAAAATTTGTTTATGACCAGTTTCTTGGGGATCAGGATCTCAGTCTTAATGCATTCATTTAGAAGCCCGAATGACAAGATGGTGCTAAAAGTCCTCCGGGGTAAAGGGCCCATTTGATTTAATTTTCTCCCATTGCACTCAATAACTACAAACACTACCCCAGCTCTTTTTTTACATCTCATTGCACTGCAAAATTGTCTTTATTGTTGGAAGTATCAAAGGATTTTGTTTTGGAATAATTTTCTAAAATGTTGCAGATTCATGTCAAAAAATCTATTTACACATATATGCAAGATAAAACAGAACTGTGGCTCCAAGTGAACATGACTTTGCTATAAAAATGTAGTGATAACATTTTCTGAAGGTTTTTATTATACATACATTTCATTATGTCACAAGGTGACGATCTTTTAGGCGGAACCAAAAATTTGGAAAGTTTTGGTTCCGCCCGGATGTTTCCGCCCGGACCGGTAAGAGAAAACACCGGACATCCGGTAGCGTCGCGAACGCTGTAATCGGCCAAATTACATACAGCTGAGAGTCATTAAGAGGAGCGCCGGGTGATTGGACGATGGCAACACTCAGGAGAGTATTTCAGGGCAGTTTAAACCACAGTTTGGAGATCACACGAGAAACTCAGGCACGAGAGGCGAGTGACACGGGGAAGCTCCTTTGCCAAAGGCAGACAAAGACACGCACCTTTTGAAGAGCCCGAAGCTCTGTTGATCCGGCGACCGCTGAAGCGGGCGGAAAGAGGACAGAGTCACAGAGGGTGAAAGGAAGGCAAGCGGTGGATCTTTTGAAAGGAGCACCCCGAAATCGCTTATTATTCCTGTTGGTGGTGTGTATCGTAGTGCTGAGTTGGGCTCACCGGGTATGCTGTCTTGGATTGTTGTATTTGCTCTCTCTCTCGTTTGGATTATAGCCTTACATTGATGAAGATACCGAAGACCTTATAGGTAGAAGAATTAAACGAGACCTTGGATGAAAGCAACGAAGGAAGGAAAGACGCACCATTGTGAGTATACGATTTTGGAGAAGTGGTGTTGGTGGTTGAAAACCACTTTGTCTATGCATCTAGAGTCCTAGCAGTGTGAGATAAATCTTGGGGAGCGTGGGACGAAGAAAGTACAGCAGCTGTGAGTAACGGAGTCTCTTTATGGAGGTGTTGTACATATATTTGACCTGTATATCTCTTTGAGTGTTTTCGGAAGAGAGTGGGTGGCCCTACCCCTGAACCAGCGCGGTGGGTGAGCCAAAGGGTCTTTGTGCTGAAACAGCTCCAGTGACGAAAACAAACACTAGGCCAAGTTACCATCTCCATATTCTTCGTCCAGAGTGAGGTGAAGGAAGACGGGCGTCTATTGTGTGCACTGAGCGTGGTGGGTGAGTCTTGGAGGTAGAAATTTTCACTTGAAGTGGTGCTGTGTAATGCTGTGTATTGCAGTGAGATTGCTGTGTCTTGTCTGACGTACCCCCGCCTCCAGTCACTCGTTCTTGAGACGACGAAGAGGAAGAACGGTTCTAGAGTAAGACCTGTATATAAATATGCTGTGAGTGTGTTTCAGTCTTAAAATCACGGAGTGGCATCTCGAAGTATTTTCCCAGCCAAACGCTTGGCGGACTTGAGTTTAGGAGTGGCGGTGAAGAACTGTGCTACCGACGGCGTGTGAGTATTACCTATAATATTGCTACCTTACCTGTGTCTTTTCATCATCACAGAGCTTGAGGCGAAGGAGATCCGTCGGCCCGAGGTCTCGACGAAAGGGCGCCCCGGTCCAGTTTTCGATTGACCAACGGGTCTCGAGGAAAGGGCAGCGCTCGACCCGGTGTGCCGGCGTGACGTTCTCGCCCCTCTGTAGACCAACGAGCTCGCCGAGAGGGTTTTGGCCCCCGGCGTCACATAGGAAACCACTGTCTAGCTGACGCATCGCGCAGCCAGTTATCGTAAGTCCGCCACCCTGTTAAAGTAATATATGACCTGTTAAAACTGCCAAATCAACAGGGAAGAGGAGTGTGTTGTGAGAGCTGTGCAGAGAGCCATACCTACCTCGAAGCGGTAGCCAGCAGTCATCTGGAGAGAGAGAGAGAGAGAGCCAGCGTGAACGCTGAGATATCGAACTGTGAAGAGAGCCATATCTACCCAAAGCTGTAGTCAGCGCAGAGGTGAGAGAACCATTGGAAACCGATTCATTGTGCCTTTGTGTCCCAGCAGTCATCTGTGGAGAGAGAGAGAGCCAGCGTGAACGCTGAGATATCGAATTGTGAAGAGAGCCATACCTACCCAAAGCTGTAGTCAGCGCAGAGTCATCTGTGGAGAGAAAGAGCCAGCGTGAACGCTGAGATATCGAATTGTGAAGAGAGCCATACCTACCCAAAGCTGTAGTCAGCGCAGAGGTGAGAGAACCATTGGAAACCGATTCATTGTGCCTTTGTGTCCCAGCAGTCATCTGTGGAGAGAAAGAGCCAGCGTGAACGCTGAGATATCGAACTGTGAAGAGAGCCATATCTACCCAAAGCTGTAGTCAGCGCAGAGGTGAGAGAACCATTGGAAACCGATTCATTGTGCCTTTGTGTCCCAGCAGTCATCTGTGGAGAGAGAAAAGGAGAGCCAACGTGAACATGGAGATATTGAGCTGTGGAGGAGAGCCTGGAGTGGCTGTTATTTTAAGTTCCCCTTTCCCCTTCCCTATTTAATATTTTTAAGTAAATTAAATAAAGTATATTTTAATTTTATGCTTACCTTGTGTGTCTGGTCATTGGGGTGGCTTTGGGAATCTCCTCGAGGTGGAGAAAGGGGCGTGACCTTATTTACACCTGGGTCCACCCCTACCTGTGACAATTACTTGAGAAGTAACATGAAATATCGGAAAACATCGGAAACAAAAAATAATGTGGGTGGGTCCAATATTTACTGGAGTAGATGCCATTTCTTGTATACTGCTTTTTTATTAGCCTAAAAGTTTTTTTTAGCCTGTTGTGTCATGGGAGTGCATCATGCAAAAGTAGTAAAAAAACACAAAATGGAGTTTAAATTATATGGACTCTATATTAGCCAAGTGGAATAGATTTGAGGAAGCAGCAGCATGGAAGTCAAGGTTGTAGCTAAAACGCGAAAAAGAGTTTAATTTATTAGGGCATTCCTCAAGTAGAATGGATTTGACTTACGAGGCACTTGGACAAGTGAGTGGGGGGACCAGACCCGGCGCCAGACACAAATTCACGGACGGGCATTTCATTTTTTCAGGGGGGGGCACAAATGAGATCAACCTCACTGCAATGCATAATATCATTAATGAAATGGACTAAAAAAGCGATGAAGAACTAACATACCTCTCCATTAACGCAATACAACGGAGGAGTCGTAAAGATTGGACCTAGCTTACTGAAGCAATCTAAATAAAAACACGTCGCAGGGCTCGACATCAACGCTTGTCTGCTTAATATCAGAGACAAGTGGATTTTTTAAAAGGCCAAGTGAAAGAGAATTTTACTTGCCCGACCGCACAAGAAGCCTAGTCTGATTAAAACGCCAATAAAAATCACCAAAACAGGATAATGATTCTGCATCCTTTGGTCTGAATGGCGACCGAAAGTGTAAAATGTAATAATGCTAAGTTAAACAAATAGGCGCAGGAAACACAAAGTGAGTTAACAAAGTGGGTTAAACATACTGCTGTAAAAATTTGGAGTTTTTAATAACATGATACAGTTAAGCAGCATCACATCACTGTTGAAAATGTGACAGATTTCATGACAGTTCACTAAACAAGTAATTAATATTAAGCCACTTACATTTTAGACGCAATGTTGACTGTTTTTGTTGTTTCAGCAGCGAAAATAGTGAAAGATAACAGCAGAACCATAACGTGTACTGTAAGTCTCACTGCAGCACTCATTCGTGTCTTAAGCGGTGGCGCGCTTAGCAAACAACCAAACATTTCCGCGCTCACTATCGACAAACCAATCAAATACATTTAAAATATATATTTTTTTAAATCAGACCAAACACATTTTTCTTTTTATTCAGGAGTTATAAATATACAAAACAATAACTTTTAATTAATAACAGTAGACTATTGATAAAAAGGTGTAAACAAGCAAAGAATGGTTGGTGGGACATGGAGCTGGCGAACAGGTAAAGGGAGACCGCAGGCTTGTCCAGGGCGGGCACTAGTGACTCACAGGGCGGGCCCGGCCCCCAAAGCCCGCCCATGGCGCCGGGACTGGGGGGACGCCCATGTTCACGTTATATTTCTATAGCCACACCAGGGTCTTTTGTCCCTTGCAGAATTATTTTAACATGATTTGTAACCAAAGGAAGCTGCTTGTTTTTTGTTCAATTAAGTATTGGAAACAGTATTGGGTACTTAGAGCTCGTTCACACGTAGACACATTTTTTTTAACAGGGTCTCATGATATGAGCACACTCATGAATTAATATGAGCACACTCATAAATATGCACACACTTATATTATCCAAACCAAACCATGCCCCAGCGTGATTGTAACCCCTCCCTACTCCCCCAGAAGCATGCACTCACACTGTACTTTTATCGATCTGAGCCCACGTGCGCTTTTGTCATTAAGATGCGATTGTTTTGAAAAAAGCAGGAAGAAAAAGCCTGGGCGCTGTGCAGAGCGATCACACTAGTCAACAAACCAGGCTTTGGGGGTCAAACGCGCCCGAGCGCGGTTTGGATAATGTGAGTCCGCCCTAAATCTGAACATGATGACACCCTTGTGCTTTCGTGTGTACAGCCAATTTGTATATTTTGTGATACGATGATGTCATCACCCTACATCTCGACCCTAGTCAGACACTGCTACGACAATGGTGGACTTATGGACAACACAAGGTTCATGCGCATGCTCCAAGTCGTCTTCTCTATTTTTAGTGTATATCTGTGCCATAGTTACAGCACCACATACAGGTCTGGCATGTATACTACATCGATTTGAGTCGGTTTCGGTGTTTAAGTGAATACGCAGAGATGAGACGACGACATCTTTACAAACTTTTTAGAACAAAGGAAAAAAGATTTCAAAGGGAAAAGTTTGGCTTCATGTAGATGTGGCCTAAAAGTAATTGGTTACTCTCTAAAGCAAGGGTTTTCAAATTGGGATCTCAGACCCCCGGGTGCCTACAGCAGGGGGTCCTCAGAACATTACAAAGACAAAGAAAAAAGAATTCTCTCATTTCTTTCTACTTGGCATCATAACATTTATAAAACCCCTGCTCTAAAGCTCAGCTTCGTATCTCACTCGATGATCTGCAAGTCTTTGATTGTTTACATTTATTTTTGGTCTTAGTTTCCATGTTTTGCGCAACTTGGTTACAGTGTGCGTTAGCAATGACGTCCGTCAAGGTGCTCTAAAAAAAGAACTTTTGTATCGTGGTACCGAACACAGACTCGTGCTTTCATGCCAAGGTCTGATTCCTGTGTGCTGCCAATCGACCTTGAGTCTAAGTGGAAGCGGAGTCAAAGGCGCTGGAAGCCAGAGATTTTTATCTTTATTTGATTGTGTGTATGTGGCCTTCATGTGATTGTTCAGATTCTGAACAGTAATAGAATTAGTGGTAAAGAGCTGACAGTGGGCAGGGCATGGCAGAACACAGTGGACCTGTTTGCCAATGCCAGCTGGCACAAACTCCAGGACATCATACTCACTACGAGCCATAATTGAATGCAAAAACAGTTATGTTTGTCAAAATATGTTTATATGAACAGTTTTTTGTTAGTGTGAATAAATTAAATTAGATTGCATAGTGGAAGAAAAAAAGTATAATGCCACAGTGTTGTTCTTATCTTATATCAGCGATCATGGATGCTCTCATCCAATCAAATTCAACGACCAAAATAAACATTATATTCCATTACATTTCTGATTTAATTAAACATCTAGCAAACTAAACTTAGCAAGAAACAAACATGTATCCACAATACAGTAAGTAAAATATTTTAAATGATTTAATTTTTTCTTTACTTAGCTTATATGCATTTGGCATATATATGTATCCAAAGCGAGTTACAGTGCATTATGTATACATTTAATCAGTATGTGTGTACCCTGGGGATCAACCCATGACCATTGTGTCGCTAATGCTAGCACAATCTACCAGTTGAGCCATTACATAACATAATTTCTTTTATTAAAAATACGCCTTACACAATACTATTTGCAGGGCTTTATAGTAAAACAGATATAAAACATCCTGTATATAAACATGGAAAGTGTGTGTCTGTTGTGTATACATTCAGATGCGTTTGCATATTCCGGAGAGGGCGATCTGACAGCCTCCATCATGCTCCATCATCTACACACACGCATGCTGTTTCATGATCCCACTTGACGAGGTAAAAATAATTTCCCACCCTGTGTCGGTTGGCTTGACAGGCCTCGTGTTGATGCGTGGTGGACTTGTCTCATTATACTCAGCCTCTATAATAAATTGTACTCGGTGTTCGCACGCTCCGAGGGCCCAAACACAGCACCCAGTGCTCATCTGACGAGGGTCAGACTCCGGCCTTCTGCTTATTAAATCATGACAATAAGAGTTATATTTAGCACAATGTGCTCGGGACTAATTGGAGCTCTTATTAAAAAGTAATTGATTCTCCTCCCATGAGAACGACAAGCTAGAAGAAGTGTAGTGTCCGGCCGTAGGAGGAAAATTTAAGAGCTTTTTTGGAAAGAGATGTCATACAGTACATACACACATATATGAAGAGGTTTAACATTTAACATTGATTACTTTTTGGGAAGTAAAGTAAGAGTGGTGAGGCTATAACTTAACTGTATTTGTAGAAGCGTGATGTTAGCTCAGCTATTCTTATTGAACATATATGGATTAAAGGTGCAATGTGTAAATTTTATAATGATCTTTTGTAGGGGTGTCCTCGACTAAGGATTTACATATTCGAATCAGAATTGTCGAATCTTTCCATAGTCGACCGATAGTCGAATCATATCTATGTTTGTCTGCATGGGTTGGGAGGGGGCCAGACCAGGTACAAATTGGTAACTTTTATTTTCTTTCACAAGCAGCACACATAAACAACTTTCTGTTAAAGTGACCAAAACTGTCTTTCAAGTGATGAACGAAGTCAAAACTGACGATGCATTTATATATTTATTTTTTTAAGGTAAAATATATAAGGCAACATTTGTTTATTTATTCCTCAGAACATTTTAAAGCCACGATCTACAGAACATCACACAAAAATACATTTTGATAACTAAACATAAAAAAATAACAAAGGTGATTCTGCCTTGGAAACCTCGGCTAATTCAGTGTTTTTATTTAATTTGGAGATATAGCGCGTCAAAGCAGTCATGACCAAAAAAAAACCAACAAATGAGAAATGACAAATAATTAATGATTGTGACTGTAAATGATAAAAACGAATCTTTATATACAATTCATTAAACGTTAATTTATAATATGAAAAACACTGAAATTAATGATTTTATAGACACTACGCGTTATTATTTAGCACAGAAATACCTGCTTGCTTGCTCTGACTTTGATCCTCTCTGTATTCACTTTAGATACAGAAAGACCGGATGCTATTATTTATTTCAGGAATCTCTTTGCTATCATTTAAAAGTGAACACCAACCATAATATTAAATCACAAGAAAGACATTTGTGTCAGGCAGAAATAGGTTCGGTGCAGATAGTTTCCGTTTCATCGCAGAAATTTAAAAAAACGGCTTACCTGTTTTGTAGTTTAACTTTTGACAAGATAACCAAAATGTATGATAAATACATTTTAAAAACTTATACCCGTCGAAAAACATCCGTTTTTTAATGTTTAGTTTGATGAACTCCTAAATATGAGACGCAGAGCACCTAGCCCGTTCGGCTAAATTACATGCGCAAGCATGACCAGCACGCAATAGCGCAACATTGATACAACGAAAAGCTATCCAAAATTTACAGACTTAAATTAGATCAGAATTTACGTTTATAATAGATACATTTTTTAAATAAAATAAGGTCAGAAGTAACAAAGTGCAGAATAAATATGCATAATGCCTCAAGTGCACAGAAACAAAATACAAGCCAAATAAATCAGATAACCCAGAGTGATTTATAAATAAAATAAAATAAATTATTAAAAGAATAGAAAAGTATAGCCATAATATAATTGCCAGCTTTCTCTTTTAAATGTAGAAACAAAGAGACAATGGTTTATTAACGAAGAAACCTCCGTGTAGCCCGGTCACAGGGGTTGTTGGATTTATTAACGCATTTTAAAAATATTTATTGAAAGCTGCTACTTCACATATTATTTGCAGCATTATAATAATATGCTGTATATTAATATATTGTGAGAAAGCTGTTATATGTGAAATCAGATAATGTGTGCACCCATATAAGGCCAAAATTGAATGATCCTCAATTCATAACACATCTGCGACGATTCGACTGTGAGATTGGTAGTCGAATCAGGCTTCTCCTATCGATGCATCGAATCTTCGACTATTCGGGGTCACCCCTAATCTTTTGACAGAAACGCAATATAATGTACATAACTATATTATCAGTGATGTATAAAGATCTTATATAATGAACTATAATGTTTTTATTATCTTATAATGAGACGTTTTTATCTACATACAACGCAGGTCCACTAACATGGAAGTCGAGTCATATTTCTACACTATAGACCAAAACAGACAAACTGCTCTACAGAGCGTGTTGCATCCCTATGTTGCCTCAGACAACGACATGTTTGTCTTGTGGCAGCTACCGTAGCTTCTCTATATGTGGTTGGTTGCAATTCACAATCTTTGGACTGGATTCAATTATTTCGCTTATACCACGGTTACCACAGACATTGCTCTGTTGGTCATTTTAAGACGTTTGACAAGTAAAATGTGAATTTATTGAAAAATAATGCATACTCGTGGAACATTTCTCAACCAGTCAGAATAAAGCATTCAACAGGCCTGTGATATAATAAAGGATTATATATAAAAATATACTGTTAGAGTTTGGTTCCAAAATGTAATAAACGCCATTTTAAAAAAAATAGTTACCACCAAAATAATTATTGTATTAGGTCAGTATTAAAAAGTAAATTATAAATTTTACGCAAAATCCAATATCCGCAATGTTATTCTGTCATCTTTCTTCCTTTTTTCCCCAAAATGCAATAAACGCCACTCCTCCTTCTTTGCAGAATGCAATAAATCTGCTAAACAAATCACAACACACCATTTCACGGGTTAAAAACAATAAGGATGGCGCGTTGAATACACACAGAACCTAGTTTTCCTCGTCTACTTTGTACTTCGTGATCAACAAACAAACAAAACAAAATAGTAATTTTGATGGCTTTGATAAAACCTGTGGTGGTTTTCTGTGACAGGGAAGAAACGTAAGCCACTTGGGCACTCAGCAAAGGAAAAATGCACAACCATTTCTAGGGTTTACAACAACCAGATCTCACAAATTTCTGTGAAATAGTCACACATTATTTTGCTCAGTTTTGCGTGACATTGTCACGTATTTCCACCATTTTACATGCCCTTGCAACGACTTTCTTTTCCGTGACAGTTTCACGTATTGGTCACTCAACTGTTTTTCCTTTTTTAAACAATTGTGGCTTCGGTTTGGGGTTAGATTTGCTGTTCGCGTTAGGATGTCACTTAAAGTATTGGTTTATACAATTTTTTCGTATGCATTTTTAAACCATTGTCGCCTGACGCTAGGGTTAGAATTGGGTTTGGGTAAGGATGTCAAAGTTGTTCAAACCCCAAACCGAAGTGACAATTGTTTAAAAATAGGAAAAACAGTTGAGTAACCAATACGTGAAACTGTCACGGAAAAGAAAGTGGTGGCAGGGGCATGTAAAATGGTGGAAATACGTGACAATGCAACGCAAAACTGAGGAAAATAATGCGGGACTATTTCACATATTTTGTGAGATCAGGCTGGTTTACAAAGAATGGTGTGAAAAGGGAAAAACATCCAGGATGCGGCAGTCCTGTGGACGAAAATGCCTCTAGATGCTAGAGGTCAGAGGAGAATGGGCAGACTGATTCAAGTTGATAGAAAAGCAACTTTGACGAAAATAACCACTCGTTACAACCGAGGTTTGCAGCAAAGCATTTGTGAAGCCACAACACGCAAAACCCACCGGGTACCACTCATCTCCAATACAAATATGAAAAAGAGGCTACAATTTGCACAAGCTCACCAAAATTGGACAGTTGAAGACTGGTCTGATCAGTCTTGATTTCTGTTGAGACATTCAGATGGTAGAGTCAGAATTTGGGGTAAACAGAATGAGAACATGGATCCATCATCCCTTGTTACCACTATGCAGGCTGCTGGTGGTGGTGTAATGGTGTGGGGGATGTTTCTTGGCACACTTTAGGCCCCTTAGTGCCAATTGGGCATCGTTTAAATGCCACGGCCTACCTGAGCATTGTTTCTGACCATGTCCATCCTCTGATGGCTACTTCCAGCAGGATAATGCACCATGTCACAAAGCTCGAATCATTTCAAATTGGTTTCTTGAACATGACAATGAGTTCACTGTACTAAAATGGCCCCCACAGCCACCAGATCTCAACCCAATAGAGTATCTTTGGGATGTGGTGGAACGGGAGGTTCATGCCCTGGATGTGCATCCCACAAATCTCCATCAACTGCAAGATGCTTTCCTATCAATATGTGCCAACATTTCTAAAAAATGCTTTCAGCATCTAGTTGAATCAATGCCACGTAAAATTAAGGCAGTTCTGAAGGCGAAAGGGGGTCAAACACAGTATTAGAATGGTGTTCCTAATAACTATTTAGGTTAGTGTATATTGTACAATTACAAAATGCTGTTTTATGCAAACTGACCTCATTGACGCACCAGATAAATCTGGTGGCATTTCATAATCATGTATTTAAATGTAATTATTTGACTTCAATCACTGTTGTGAACCTGCTCCTAGTCCTATTTCCAGAGCTCTTAGTGTGCCGGTCCTGTGTGTGTCTAGAGGCTCACGCTGTCCTGATCTCTCTATATATCTCCCTCACTCTCTATCTCCACCCACTCTTGTCTTGTTTTGCACTTGAGGATTTAGGTCATGTTCCTGAGCCCTGTGGAGAGAACACTGTGTATCTTAAACACTTCCCAAGCTAATTACATGCCCAGAACACCTACACACGATCAACAGAGGAAAAACACCGACAGGGAAGTGTGAGGCTTAACAGCTGATAGAGAATTACTCACACAGGTAACACCGACTTAATAAAGTGAAAGACTGCAACATACGTGATGATGAGAGAATCAGAACTTATAAAGAACAGTGATTCACCACAAGGATGTGTACCTGATGAGTCTTCACGGTACTTAAGTGACAGTTCATCTAAATATTTGGTCATTATTTACTCACCCTCATGTCATTTCATCTCCCAATGCCCCCAGGTGTTGTTTTACTGGTTTCTACGGGATTGGATGTTGACCACCCCTGACAGACGACCGACCAATCATTAAGGCCTTTATCTGTTTGCTAGCAAACATTCATGATTATCCATTAAATGATACAATGATAAGATATCTTATGCAGTAGCCTTTCAGTCTCTCTCTGTGTTTATGTGTTGTTGTGCATTGTCTTCACTGTGTGTCTGTGTTTGAGCCTCAGTCAACAAGTGAACAGAATGTACAGACCTAAAGCACACAAACACCTTTGGGTCAGGCCCTTCATACCAGCGGTTGAATATATCTGAAGGGATCATTGCCCCATGACATCATCTCTTAACAAAGACATACCAAGAGAAAAAAACAGGCATTCATTAAGTTTAAATAAGTCTCTTAGAAACAGCCCTAGTTGTTTATATGGGTACAGAACGATCTCTATATGTTAATGTAAGCCCTTGATCTAAGCACAAAGAGCTGTATTAGATTGCATCCAGGAGCCTGACGGTGGTTTTGCATAGCATGTGTTTCTGGTACATAGGTCCTCAGGGGGAGTGGTGTGCCACACTCTGTTCTCATTCGCGAGCTGTGCCAGTGGCTGGCAGCAGTTTTGCCATGCACTTTGCAAAGGAACAGAACATAACGTAACTCAAATATAATTTCTGTCCAATTTCCATCTCGCTGTTAGCAGCCCGTGTTCCCTTCAATGTCAACAATGAAAGTTAGGGTCCTACTTTGGAAAACTTAGTTATGTATTGAGGGAACAGAGAGAGCTTTCGTAAGCTAACCTTCAGGTTTATGTTTCAAACAGAAATGGTGAAAGAGAGTTTACAGAAAATTGACAGATTGCAGCTTAAAGCATGCATAATGAAGCATAATGAAGATTGCGACATTAATTACTCCTCACGTCGGTACACCTTGAAGATCTTCGTTCATCTTCAAAATTCAAATTAAGATATTTTTGATGAAATCCGAGAGCTTTCTGAGCCCACGTACACAGCAACGCAACTCACAACTTTCAAGGCCCAGAAAGGCAGTAAAGCCATAATTAAAATAGTCTACAGTGGTACAATCTTCATTTCACAAGTTGATGAGAATACTTTTAGGGGTTGTGTACACGAAAACTTTTACGCCCGCGGCCGGCGCATGTTTTCAATTGTTTCCAATGGAAGCTCGGCGTTTTTCAAATAAGCCAGCAGCTAGCGGGTTTTTTCCGAGCTGAAAACCGGCGCTCGGCGGTTTTTCCGCGCTCTGCGCTGAGCGTCGAGAGTTGAAAGAGATTCAACTTTGGGAGAAAAGCTCCGCTCGTCAATGTCAGTTCTCACACGGCCGCCCAATCACAGTGGAGGAGGGGCGGGACATTACCACAGCAACCAACCGGCTCGCAGCTGAAGTATCACAGCTACCAAAGCGCTCAGCTGAAGAAAGCTGGCACTCAGCTGAAAAACAGCTGGCATTCGGCGTCTTCAAGGCATTTTCAGCCGCATTTAAAAGTTTTGGTGTGTCCAGACCCTTAGTGCTAAAAAAGCTTGTCTCCGACACATAGGCACCAATTCCATGGGTCCCAAAAAATGTCAGATATGATCAATTACTTTAAATGATTAATGCTTTTTAAATTCGTGAGACTTTGATTGGTGCATCTTGCAAGTTGTAATATCTACAATGCTTTGATGAATAAGCTAAGTAAGGTGCACTTCACATTTTGCATTTACAACCATGGGGAAAAAGTGACCTCCCGTTTACTCCTCCTTTCCAAAGCGCTTGGGTGCTCTTGTAGCGTCTGCCGTTGCTTAGCAACCTATACATTGTGTGACAAAGTGCCGAGCACCCACTGGCAGAAATGCTCTGGTGTGTATTCATGAAAACAGCACATGCTTTGTTAAACATAGATATAAAAATACATAGATGCAGCTTTGCTTGGTGGACACCTGAGAGGCCAAATGAAGCATCTATGTATACATATATCTATGGCTGATGGATGACGCCAGTGTTTAGCTTAATAGATGTATAATAGATGAGTCTGACATTTTAACTTTTTACTTACTTTTTAAAGGTGCTCTAAGCGAATCTGTGTGACATCACTTCCTGTTGACGTTCGAAGTGTTGTCAAACAAAATGGACCGTAGCTAACTCCGCCCCCTTCCTTCCGTGCTTTCTGAGAGTCATGAACGCGCCCAACCCCCACTCCCAAATCCTTCTTGTCGTTTATTGGCTGGAACACGTTTTTTATGTTTCCTGGTGGTAGGTTTAACCACTTTGTTTTTGTTGCAGTTTGTATCGCCTAAGCTTTTTTACAGTGTGTTCAGGGGACAGGCAGCTAGCAGATAGGGAGGAGATGTTTACTGTATGAAACAAAAAATGTTTTATGGCCTAAAATGCGTGAATTAAAGCGCCTTTAATCTGTTCTTAGCGTCAAAATATCTTAACACTGTAGTATTATGCAGAAAATCTACTGAATTAACCTATAAATCTGCCCTTCAATACAAATACAAATATTATCAAAGTCTGGTGGCACGCCATGAAAACGGCACCTCTTACACACCGCCCTGACTGTTTGGCTTTTGAGTGTGAGTAACGTCTGTGTGGATGTGTGAGGGGGTTTTTGCTTTGCTCAGAGTGGCTGTTGACTGTGGAGGAGAGTTGAGTGTGTTGTTTTGCCCGGCCGGCTGACGCAGGTGCCTGCAGACATGGTTGGCATCCTGCCAGGTATGGATTACACACACAGGAACAGAACGCTGGAGAAAGCAGGAGGAGAAAAGAGTGAGAGACAGAGGGAGTGAGGGATAGATTGTGTGTGTGTGTGTGTGTGTGGAGATAATAGAGAAAGAGAGAGAGAGAGAGAGAGAGAGAGAGAGAGAGAGAGAGGATGCACCTGTAAATGCACCTGCTATTTTGGCAGGACTGAGCGAGACAGAGCGTGATGCACTAAAAATAAATTGCTGGCCAGGTTCAGAGTCTGCTCTCCTGTATGCATTTCATGGATGTTTGAACTGTACATTAGTAGGTGCCATCATTAGTCTATTTCTTCTAAGGCCTATGTTGGTTTTTAGCCAATATTTTATCTTACTAAAGCAATATCACAACTGTGTTACTATTTGGCCATAGGCATAACAGCCCGTAACAGCACAATTGTGAGTGATATAGAGTTCACTAGACAATGCAAGGTTTATTATAAATATGCAATTGTCTGTGAGGAACAATGTGATGATTTTTATGTTGTATTCAATAAAAAAAAATGATTTTGAGTTTATAATGAAATGAAGAATAATAAATAACACTACATTTAGACAAATTGAAACTCAACATGTGTAGTAAAGAGAAATCAAAGGCATATAAATCATTAGATGCCTATAACTACATGTTGAATAGGCAATAAAGTTAGCGTTACATGAGAAATCAATTAACTTTTTCCCATTGCGTTTGTGCTTGGGGGCACCTACGTGGCTGAAAACGCCAGGCTATGATACTTCTGTTTTGATTACCAGTTGATGAATGATGTGCTGGTTGGTTGTTGTGGTATTTGTCCAGCCCCTCCTCCATTGCGACTGGACAGCTGAGAGAAAAGTGATGTTGACATGCTTAGCATTTCACCCAAAGTTGAAAAAATATATGCAGAGCTTCCAATTGGAAATAATTTTAAACATACGCTGACCATAGGCAAGGGGTATACGCTGCCCCCCTCCAAATGAATTATTATGATTTTAGCCTTAAGTTACTCAGTCTACCCATTAAAATATTACGATTACACAAATAAAATATGAAT
The DNA here is from genome assembly GCF_030506205.2 of Paramisgurnus dabryanus. Classification (NCBI taxonomy): domain Eukaryota; kingdom Metazoa; phylum Chordata; class Actinopteri; order Cypriniformes; family Cobitidae; genus Paramisgurnus; species Paramisgurnus dabryanus. The sequence goes on from NC_133351.1 coordinate 27,766,987, forward strand.
TTGAATATTTCTATTTCAATAATAGCTCAGACAAAATCATAAATTGCTCAGGGCCTGGTTTCCCAAAAGCATCGTAAAGCGAAGTAGATCGTAAAAACGATCGTATGAAACATCTTAGAATTACGGGCCGTTTCCCAAAAGCTTCGTAGCTTAAGTAGCACTTGAAAATCATCGTGGATCTACGAGTGCTCAGGAGTAATCGTTCATTCATAAGTGCATCGTAAGACAACAGAGTTACAAGCACCTGCAGGACAACCAGCACATTGCACTCATGCAATGACGATAATGTATTGTTTTAAATGTATATTTATTGGTTTCTTCTTTGTTTATTTGTTTAAATTACTTTAATATAATATATTTCAAATTCAAATGAGAAATCAAATTTAGACTAAACATAAATTAATAAGGAAAACGTATTTGGTACAAGTTGGTGAAATATTTTTTTTTTCTTGTATTTTGGTAAAAGTTGGTACTAGCAAATTGCTAAATGGTTCCTATGCTATAATTCATCTAAAAATTATTTGAAGGGAAATGGCATCTAATTAAAGAAACCAAATAAATATTTATGGTACAATGCAATAATCCATAATAATAAATAAACATAATAAAAACATAATAAAAAAGAAATAATAATAATAGTATAAACTAAAATATTAAATGCAGAGGGCATTTTGCAGTGGGATGACTCCTTACTAAATACGGAAAATAATATTTCATTATGCACAAATTATAAAAAAAATTAAAAAAGTCATTGAACAATTATGAATAATAATATAAAAAATATTAGTGCACATCGGCTGAAGATAATTGGCTTAAAACAAGCTTCTGCTACAAATTCGAGTCATTCTAAGGTGACATTTCAGCACTTGACAAACGGATAGCGACTTTTAAGTAGCACTTAAAACCCAGCTGCGAGCAATCGTTTTACGTAGAAAGTGCTCTTAAGTGCTAAGTTCAATTGTTATCGGGAAACCCAGCCCAGGTCTGGGGGGCAGCGCCCCCTTGCCACCCCCAAACTCTGCCTATGCTTGTTCAATTATTCCTAATTATGTGGGCATGCATGAGAATTCCTTAGACATGTAACCAAACCAACCATTCCAACGATAGACAATATTTTCTTTAACCTTAACTGATATGAAGTGTGCAATGCAAACATCAGCATTTTTTATGATTTCAGTCCAGTCCGCTTGTTATAATAGCGTTTAAACACAGCTAACATCGTTTTATTTATTTATTTGTTTTGAATGGCACTGCCACCCAACATCACAACAAGATGACATTTGCGTTTCTTATAGCTCTCTGCTGGTTTGTATAGTATTAATTTTCATTTTGTTGTGCCTAATAATAATCTTGACGCCAGCACTAAAAGTGTCTATATAAATATGCTCTCTATTTTTAATGCATAGACACTTATGTTAATAATTGCAGTCATGCTTTTTATCATGTTTATGGTTACATTGGCTATAAAGAAAATGTTTTTCTCAGGGTTGAATCCCACAGTTTCAGAGCATTCACTCCTTACACATAAGAAAGGCAGTTGTAAGCATTGGAAATCAATTTGCCCAGATCCAACCCAAAGCTTTTACCAAGGGCAGGTGGGGTGTGATGAGGTTACAGGGAGGCTGAAAGAGTCTGCGAGGGAGGAAGTGTGTGTGTCTGTGTAAAACAACTGCTTTTGTCTTGTATACATGAATGTTCAGAATACAGTCTAAAATAAGCAGTATGTTTAATGCACACATTAAAGGAATAGTTCACTTTAAAATGAAAATTTTGTCATCATTTACTCATCCTCATGTTGTTCTAAACCTGTATGAATTTCTTTTTTCTGATGAACACAAAAGAAGATATTTTGAGAAATTATGGTAAACATACAGCAGTAAGTGACCATTGACTTCCATAGTAGGAAAACAATATTTTGGAAGTATTGTAATAAATGACTAAGAAAATATTTTGATAAATGATGGTAAGCACACGGTTGACGGTACCCATTAAATGCCATCATATTTTTTTATTTTGTTTACCATCATTTCTCAAAATATCTTCTTTTGTGTTCATCAGAAAAAAAATTCATACAGGTTTAGAACAACATGAGGATGAGTAAATGATGACAGAATTTCATTTTAAAGTGAACTATCCCTTTAAGCCTTTGTTCTTGTGTGGAAAAAATTTCTTGCAAGATTTGGTGATTTCATTTTTAACTTGTTTCCTTGTCATATCATGATCTCGTTTTGCTATGGTGTCAATTTAAAGTGAAAAATTAAATCTTGTAACCACTGCCATTGCTTACATATTGGTAAAATCAGGTTTTGGTCAGTAGCAAAATAAACTGAAGAACCAATTTAGTGTATGGTTAGTTAAAAGTATGATCCAAATGACTATTGATTTAAGAATTTGCTTATTCTGGAGAGCTAAGTGTCCAAAAGTGGTGTTGTAACTTATTATTCTCCTTTCTATCCGGCCGAGTGATTGTCTTTTGATTTTCTTATTCCCTGCCTTATCTCTCCTGTTTCTGGCACACTAACTTTCCATGGAAAATTGCAGGCTCACGGCCTCGAGCGGTGTGTTTCCTATAGAGTTTATGGCTCTTATCGGTCGCGAGTGTCACACTGTCACACGTGTGCATTCTCGGTCTTTGAAAGAAGCTCTTTATCATTATGAGACAGCTGCATGTTCGGAAATTCAAACAGAGTTGTGGGAAAGCAGTAGAGTGCTTATCATGCTCAAATAAAGCCGGAATATCACAGCAGGAGAAGGGAAGAAAGTGTACAAGCGAGAAGAGAACAACAACTCTGTGGGTGGACATTTGTAAAAACATTTTTGCTAGAATTTCTACTCAAGCATAATAAAAAACAAGAGCTGACTGTGAAACAGCATACCACATTTGATTTATTTATCAGAATGGGTTTGTCTTTCACATTTTGTTGCTCTTCTTTATAGCTCCTGATAAACCTTCCAGATAAATCTTTCTTATTTAGAGAAATTTTGCAATTAAGAAGAAATCAGTATTGGAGCGCTGCACTAACAGTATCTGGATCTCATAGGAATTCGTAACTATCATACAAGTTGGATAATTGGTATGAATTAGTGCAACATGAATCATATAAAAATGTACATATGTAAGAAAATAGCAATAATGAAGCACCGCCCCTAACCCCAGGAGAGAACGCAAATTGTACTAAATCATATAAATGAGATTATATAAATTCAACTTCGTACAATAGTTATGAACTATTGGAGTGCATTAAAGCTATATATTTTATGAGAATCAGTATGAAACCCATGACCTTGTTATTGCTTGTGGCACAATCTTTCATGAACGGTTGAGTTGCATCATAATCGGGCAGTCTTGAGATTTTCACAAGCAACCAGACACACATGCAAGCACGGGGCAGACAGGCTGACCAGATTAACAGTCTCCAACCCAATGTGTCTGCAATACAGGATGCCAGGAATGTTCATTGAGAAACATCTCTCAAATAGCAGTGTTTTCAAAGTCAAGTGAAAGCGATATCCTAATCATGTCACTGAGATGCTTCCTTTAAAAATCAATTTCAGAGCTTTTTAAAACACTGAGAGGAACCGTTTGTCAATCTCGCCGTCTCTACATACATCTGTTTTGCCGCCTGTCTAGCCATTTAGCCGAGAGATTTTCTCAATTAAATCAACGACCACAGTATTTACAGAATCAAATCAGTCTAAATGAATCAAGGGAGGCATAACCTTAATGTTGACTCTGTATGTGTTTTCTGTCCAAGTTGTTACTGAAAGATGTTTCTTGTCTAATCAGATCAGGTGCAATTTTCCACATGTTTTGTTATTGGGATTCTTTTAATTCAATTGGTAGATCATGATGGTAGCATTTTTAAAAAGGTTGTAGTGTTACCCTGTTGTTATTTTAAATTATTAAATGGACAGTCCTGCATGCTGTAGATGCTGTATTTAACCTCTTCTTGTCTTCCAACCAAACATGACTTTTACGCACGGCAGGTGAAAAAAATTTTTACATTGCAGTTTTGCCTGAAGAAACACACTGTAAAAAATTCCTTGTTTAATCAACTTGAATTTACAATTTATTTCAACTTTCTTGACTAGTGAGGAGTTGTATAATAAGCTAATTCAGCTTTATTTTTATCACTTTATTTTTTATAATTTATAGCAACTCCTCACTAGTCAAGAAAGTTTAAATGAATTGTAATTTCAAATGAATTAAACAAGGTATTTTTACATGGCACCTCACCCAAGCGTAAAATCTTTTTTGCAATATATTGGAGTTAAAGCGAAATTGCCATTTTGTGCATTTTCAATTGGCTACTTTATTTTATATACAATTTGAAGGGTAATGGAAATCTATTGCTGTGCTCAGATGAATTGTGTGGATCAAGAGAGGATTGCATTAGCAGGACAAAGGTTGTGAGATCAATTCCCAGGGAACATACATTTGCTTCATAATGCCAAAAATAACCTTTTCTGTTTAAATGTTTCTTTAAAGAGCACCTCTTACGTTGCTAAATACAATGTTATTTTGTGTATTTTGTATAATACAATGTGTTCGCGTGGTTTATGGTTAGAAAAACACATTATTTTCCACATACCATACATCATTTTGTACAAAGCTCATCGTTCTAAAAAAGCGCTGTGTCCCAACTTGAACGTTGTGATTGGCCCGAATACCTCTGATGTCAGCCGGAAATGTGACGGTAAGAATACTAAAACATACTAAACATTAAAACCATGTCTGCATTTGTAATCGTAGAAATGACAAACGACAAGCGCTACTGCACTGCTCAAAACTTGCGTTTGAATCATGGTTTAGTCACTAGTAAATTCTTTAAATATGAAAACATAGTCACTTACAGGCAGTGAGTCAAAGGGGGCGAAATTATGATATTGACCGTTGTGTCCATGCCAACAGGCCGGGGAAATAAACTATTTCCTACAATCCTTGTGTTTGTTTGTTAGCATAACTCGTGTTATACTTTACTTTTGCATATGTACTAATACACATGTACACGCCAAAAGAAATGTAAAATCGTGAATCAGATAATTGGTGCTCTTTAAAGCATCTCAAGAACCTTTCTGTTTCACTAAAGAATCTTTAAAGTGGTAAAAGGTAAAAAAAAAAGATTAAAGAAATGGTTCTTTAAAGAATCTTTTTTACCCCCAGTCTGACGCCCCTGGCTTTGGATAAAAGTGTCTGCCAAAAAAAAGCACATAGATATGAATGCTACTATTCTGGAGTCGGGCCAGATCGCTGTGGGTTTCTGCTTGGGAGGAAACAGCTTTCAGGCCTCTCATTATTCCAGCAGTTTCCTCCGGATATCCAATAAGAGTGAGAGAGAGATACTGTAGAAATCTTCCCTTCATTATGTGCTCATCATAGAGGTCTCCTTGACTTCAAGGAACAACTTAAGGAAGTTCCAACTTAATTTTGTATATATATATATTAGGAATGCGCAGATACAAAATACTTATATTTTTATAAGAGCCAGGACGTTTACTTAAATTTAATCAAATTGTGTTTATCTGAAAAATGTTAATTATATAATATTATTAATTATATAATTATTATTATTAATAATAATACTATTAATATTAATATTATAGTAATAGTAATAATACACTTTTAACAATTTATTATCATGTTTTTTCTTTATTCCGTGTGCTGCATGGTGACATTGTGTAGGTCCATTGTGTAGGTCCAACATAATGTTTAGAGTCAGTCACGTGCATGTGCATGTTTGTACTGATAGTGATCACAGGGAGGAAGACTTTTATTAGTTGTGGTTGAACAAACTACTCACATGGCCTCTCTCTCTCTCTCTCTCTCTCTCTCTCTCTCTCTCTCTCTCTCTCTCTCTCTCTCTCTCTCTCTCTCTCTCTCTCTCTCTCTCTCTCTCTCTCTCTCTCTCTCTCTCTCTCTCTCTCTCTCTCTCTCTCTCTCTCCCTTCTTATTTATCATTCACTTACTGCCACTTCCTCTAGGGAGACCCTCACTTGGTCTCTCTCTCTCTATCTCTCTCCCATGTCAAACACTGGATGGAGGAAGGAAGTTATTAGTCCACTGAATGAAAAAGTGAAAAGAGTTGACAGGGAAAGAGCCTGTGTACTCTGTGTGTATGTCTTTGTGTTTGTGCTGGCTGCTGACACTTGGCAGGAAATCCTGAACACGGTGAATCAGCCAATAGGAAGTCTGTAGTGTTCCTTCATGATGGTAGCGAACTGGATAAAATGCAGGACAACTACAGTAAATATGTAAATTTAATGTTATCTACATTGGCCCAAATATTTCCGTAAGTTACAGCTATCACTTCAGACACCCAATAATAAAGTATTTTCTACACATATATTATGTTCAACAGTAGTGTTTGCATTATTCTGTATATTGAAATAATCAGAGCCTTAAAAAATCATTGAAATGTGAATAGGACATTAGATTAAATTATTGCAGATTTAATGATCTCTATGTGTATAAATCTGTTTCACATGCAAGTGAGATGAATGAAGAGTAATGAGAAGAGAAAAAACTTGAAATTGAATTAATATATATATATAAATATAATTTGAAATAACACACACCCTCACAGGTATATGAGTCATTTCAAACCAGACTGTTGGTCTAGACCTCACCGGCACCAAAACCCAACCCAAACATGCACACTAAGCCTAGTTACTGTGTATGACTAGTTATATGTTTTGATGTGTATCGTTGGATAACCCGTAAGAGTCTGTACTTGCAATAAGGGTGTTTCTTTAGTCGTCTTGTAATAGTTTGTGCTTTAACAAACGTATCTGTTGATCGTGACTACTCCTCTGCTTACATACTCAGCCACATCACTACTGACTAAGCAATACACACTGAACCATGTAAAAAAGGAAAAAAAGAGGGGACATTTTTAACCTGTATGACTTTAATTGTTTACGGAAACCAAGAGTCTGAGTCTATATTTGAATAATTTTTCTCCTGTAGCTCGATTGGTATTGTTAGCAGCTCAGTGATCAGGGATTCAATCCGTAGGGTTCATGTATAGCTTGAATGCATTAGCTTACAGTGTATTTTTTATTTTAAGGTGAACTGTTCCTTTAAGACCAAAGAAGGAGTGATGATGTAAAGGCACATTTCAAGTCTACTGCATCTCCTCCCTGATGTCACAAACCTACATTGCAGCATCCCAAAATGCAACATATTGTTTTTCAATGTGTCCTTAATTTTATAAAAGACAGTGACTTATTTTTGCTTCTAAATAAAAAACTGCACACACTATTAACTTTTATGACTCTTTGCACCTGCCCCAAGGACACCAAGCCCTATTTTCTCTTTTTGTCCTGACCCTAAAGTTCCTCAGTGTTACAAAATAAACATTTCTAGAGAACCAAATATGATTTATAGTCACTGTTCCACTTGCTTGACACATGTCAAATAAACGTTAAAACATGCTTTGTGGTTTTTCCTTGTAACATATTTTCATCATTATGCCTTTTCCTTGGTATTTTGACTGCAGTATTTACACACTGTTTCCCTCATTCCTGATCAGATGATCTCTGGATTAAACCATGCGTGTGTGTGAAGAAGAGAAAAGCACGATGTGAGAAAGAGAGAGTACGTGAGTGTCGTGTACAGTACTGCACATGCCTGAGGCTAGAGGTCTAGATTTGAATGTTATTTATTTTATATTGCTCACACTGTATGCACACCTGGTTGTTTGCAAAAAGTGCATCCATTCATCACAAACCAATCCATAAAGGGTTTCTGAAGTAAAGCGATTTGTTTTTGTAACGTTGGGTCAAAGGTCAGCCTCCAGCCTGTCCTTAACCTTCTCTCATGTGTATAAAGTTGGAAAGTTTATAAAGTTTGAAATATTTATTTAATAACTGTATGGATTAGTTTTGATGGATGGATGCACTTTTTGGAGCAATTCAATGCCAAAAACAGCAAATGACTCCGGGCCGGATCCGCGTTAAACTCAGCAGCTCCGGTGCAGAGCCGGTGCTTATCCGGCCCGTGGTCGTCTGCTGTCTGGAAAGCTAAAAAGAGCCAGTATATTATTTAATATAACTTAGCCTGTGTTTGACTGTAAGAAGAAAGTCATTGTCACCTATGATGGCTTAAGGGTGAGTAAAATATGGGCTTATTTTGATTTCGAGGTAAACTATTCCTTTAAAACAGCTGCTTGACAAAAATAACAATTAAAAGTAATGAATAAAAGTTTAAAATGTTGTGTTTGTGGGAATCAATATTACAAAGTAACCTTTTTGCATTTTCTATCACCAGACACGAAAACTTGAGTGATGAAGTAGCCTTTCCTCAGCAAAATCCCATCACATGTGAGACCCACATTAATAACAAGTGTAAAAAGCAATCTGTCAGTTGATCACTTGTGATCGGATCAGACGACGCAGATGTAAATGCCAGGTAATAAATAAGGCCATAATGTTCCAAATGCAGTTTTTCCCTTTTCAGGAATGCTGTCAGGAATGTGTTTGTGCTTTTGCGGCACTACAAAAGAGAAAGAAAAAAAACACTTAATCAAATGAAATAAAGTCTAAGACGGGGATTGGCAATATCCCATTAGTCATACGTGTGTGTTGGAATACTGCTGGTGTGGTAGCTGTCTGCTTTTCATTTAACTTGTTCTTAAGCCAGCTGTTATGAAACCATCCCGCTCATATTGTTCTTTTACGCCACATAGCGATACAAGAATCCATTTCCAAGAAGATCTCAAAAGTTTAAGTGTGTTTAAAGCATATTTTACAAGCTTATAAGAATCTTTTGAAAGATTTGATTTACCGGATTCTTGTTTATAGTAAATACCGTGCAGTTCAGGCTAATAAAACATGAAATATATAGGATTTATAGTATTATTTCAAAATACAAGTACATAAGCAGTATCAAACACATAAAAAATCTGATTCAAAAATGAAAACAATAACAAAAATGAAAACAATACTGTAAATCTGCAATGCAAATTTTTGGAAAGTGTTGCAGAATTAATTCTCGGGTAGAATATATAGTTTTTGATAGGTGCTCTAGGGGTAGGGAAAATACAAAGACAAAAAAGCAGGTCCCATGCACTCAGTCAAACATAAAAAGATGAGAAGGAATTAATAAAAAACCCTTTATAAGGTATAACTTAAGTCATATTAAAATAAATAGCAGGTTGTTTTGCCCTGAAAAAGACCACTTGGTGGTTGAAACATGTTGGCTTATTTATTTTAATATGAATTAAGCCACACCTAATAAATGCTTTTTATTCATTCCTTCTCCTCTTTTTATGTTTGACTGAGTGCCTGTGACATGCTTTTTTGTTGTTGCAGAATTAAATTTGAATTTGAATTCGATCTTAAAGCTATTCTTTATAAATCATGGACGTAAATTAAGCTTAGCTCTAGCATTTGGCAGACGCTTATATTTAAAGCAACATAATAGTGCTTTCAAACTATACTGTACATTTGTTTTTATTAGTATGCTTGTTCCCTGGGGTTTGAACCCATGATCTTTCCATTGCTTAAAGTCCCCATAGTCTTAAATCTTAGAAGTTTTTCCTATGATAGTAATTTCTTCATGCTTAAAAATAGCTTAATGTAACTTTACACCCTTGCCTTATTTAGTATACGCGGATCTATGAATATACAACGAATTAGTCCCCGCACAGCGCAGACCAAAGATATGAATATGTGAATGAGTCCCCACTTCCATTCTTTTGCACAACCTCGACATATATGTAAATTCATTAACATGTAATCAAAAGGGTAATGAGATATTGTGCTGTCAAACGGGAGGGCAGAGTACTCCCCCTTTTTAAATGAGATAGATGTACCAGCAGAAAGTGAGACTATCGGGTGGAGGAGGGATGCTGGGATGCACGGGACAAATGTGAGGGACGGCCATACACAGAGACCTCTTCATGTTGCTTTGCTGGATTACATGACCCTGCTTCTCTCAAACTTAGTTAAATAAACTTCATTCTATGCTACATTCAGCAGATTCAGACACATAATTGCTAAGTACGATTTCTCACAATGCATACGTGAACTGTGCGTTTGCTGCACTAATATTTACACTGCAAAATTTGTATTTTGGACTTGTTTTCAGTAAAAAATATCTAAAAATTATTAAATTAAGATGCTTTTTCTTGATGAGCAAAACAACCCAAGAATATAAGCCTTGTTTTTAGACCAAAAACATCAAATACCATTTGCCGTTGTCTTCCAGTGCGTTGCCAAAAAGAGTTATGTAATTGCGGGTTGTGTCCACCTGAGTTGACTTCATATGCCATCGTCACATTTTTTATGACACACAGTACGTCATGTCATGGGAATATCCGATCTGGGGTGTGTTTCCCGAAAGCATCGTTAGCCAACTACTGTCGTAAGTTTCCACATTACTGATAAAGTTCGATGATTTGGTGTTTCCCGAAACCATAGTTCAAACGAACATTCTCATGCTGCATCGCAAACTTGTGTGGTTTGAACGACAGCTCTTGACCTGTCGTTAGAAGCATCGTTCCTTGTTATTATCATACTTACGTTGATCATGCTTTTGAACAAAATAAGCAAAAAACATGTAGTACATTCTATATCCATCATTCTAAATAAATAAAAATTTTATTTTACGCCTTTGGGCCCTATTTTAATGATCTAAGCGCATTGTCTAAAGCGCACAGCGCAACGTCTAAATGGGCTTGTCCGAATCCACTTTTGGTAATTTAACGACGGGAAAAATGGTTTGTGCGCCGAGCGCATGGTCGAAAAGAGTTGGTCCTATTTTTTTAATGATTAATGGGAGTATTTTGGGCGTACCGTGCAATAAACCAATGAGAGTCTCAGCTCTCATACCCTTTAAAAGCTAGTTGCGCTGGCGCTTTGTCTAATCCCTATTTAGATGACGGACTTTGTAAACTGAAAAACTAAGCGGAGGAAGAAGACCACCAGTTTAAGAATAATGTTAAATAATTGTGTTGTTTTTCACTTGTATTGAAATTGTTATTTCTTCATTAAAACCTTTAAAACCCGTTTTCTTTTAGTCATGGAAGTAAAAAGCAGGCTTTTAATTGCTTTAAATGTATGGCTATCCAATATCATCAAACAATAATTTACAAGTATGTAAGAAAAGGTTTGTACTGTAAAAATACTTTATTACAAACAGGAGATAAAGAATTTACAAACGGCCTTCCGCAAGGTTCAGCACTTGGACAGAGTCAGTTTTTTTAACCAAAGAGTTTTTTTAAGCATTACTTAAAAATGTTTCTCATCTCACCATATCCACAGGTACAGAGTCATCATATACAATAAATCTGTGAGTTAGCATAAAAAAAAACATATTGCGCCATTGACTTTAGACTTTAGACCAGGTTTTTGTTGGTCAATTGCGTAGTCTATTTTAGTTGCCTCAAAATAGCAACGCACCAACAATGCGCCTGAACACACCTCGTTTTCAGACCAGAACGCCAATGGGTGCAAAAGGGGGCGCTAATGCATTTGCTATTTAAAAACGCGGCGCTAAACGTGAAAATTATAATTGCGCAGGGTGGAAACTAGCAAAAGACACTTGCGTTGCGCATTGCGCTGCATTGCGCCGTGTGTAAGATAGAGCCCTTTAGGTCAGTCTTCCGATTCAATATATGTTTTTTACAGCAATAATCTGACATTAAATTGATTTGCACAGATTAATTAGTACTTCACCTCCCAAGTGACATCATCAACTATGTTGTTAAACCAACATGGTTCAAACGACGAATGTGCAACAAAGTTACTATGCTTTCGGGAAACAGTCGTAACAAGGTAGTTCGTTTCTCCAACTATGCATGGTACTTTGTTGGTTCAGCAGCGAGTTGCGTCGTTGTTCGAGAAACGCACCACAGTTCGCTTACAAAGTGGCACAAATGCATGTATTCAATTCTTATCTGATTTATTACCACATATAAATGAGACCTGAAACTTGAGAAAAAAAATCGTAATTGAGTCACTTCAAATAGGCAGTGTAAATGCAGCCTAAATGATACATACTGTTTTAGGACCTTTTTAAAGGGTAATGCCCACGTGGGACCATTTCGACCATTCTATTTCTTTCTGTGTTAATGTTTGCCATATAGAGTTTATTTGTCTTATTTGAAAATGGAAAAGATGCCTGGTATCAACATTCACTAACAAGGATCACAGAATAAAAAAACTGTCTGAGATTAAAATGTCTGACTGTTTGATTTTGGGTTTTATTAACACGCACTAACACACCAACGAATTAAGTTATGCATGTTGTCATTAAATCAGAGACCCTCCCCTAGAAATCACATAGGTGGCCGTGAGAGACCTATTTGAAGTCAATGTAAATATCAGGTGTAAACAGAGCCTAAAGGACATGGGTGCAGCACTGACCTGGTTCCGGTTTGTGGCCAATATTAATCATGTTTATGATGGCAGTGTCAAGTTTCTTTGACATCTGTTTACTAGCCTGGTGATTCCCATAATCTCTTGTAATGTTGTTCCGCCCTTGAAACATTCCTCATCATGAGCACCACCCAAAAATATTGTGGGAAGGATACCGTTCATACATGAACAATGTAGAGAATGTAGCTGCGTGTGTTTCCAGTTCACCTTATTCTATTTTCAGTTCTATCTTCTATCAGCTAGGGCCATTAGTTAAAAGTGCCGATCCCTCAACCAGAGGCCACCGAGAGAACCATTTCCCTTCAAGGAAAGGTTGAGTGAGGGATGGAGGCCAGCAGTCTTCCTCTTTTGTCTGCCGACTCACACAGAGGACACCCCAGATGGATGAGCGGAGGGGGATGGGATGGAGAGGAAGAGAGAGAGAGATAGGGAGAGACAGTGAGGGGGACCGCTTTCATCTGATCCATCATTGTCCCTTTTCAGGCTCATACACAGATGTGTGCGTGTGTGTGTGTGTCTTGCTCATCAATCCCTGCTCTTCTGTTTGATATTCAATGTGCCATTTACTAAGAATGGCAAATGATTCTGTGGCACATACAGTATTGGGGAAATGAATGGTCTGTGATGTTGGCTTCATACCAGATAATCTCGCCTTGGTGCGATATCTGCTCATGTTCCTTGGCATAGATACGAAATCAAGGCCTTGACAAAAACTGTCAGTTTGTAGACTGTTGAATATGTTTGATAAATGTGCATATCGTAACAGGGACATTTACTAAATAACTATTTGAAATACACATAATATTTTCCATGTACAGCCAGTTAAGGGTCATTAATCCTCTAATGGCCTAAAAGTCATACCATCATACGTGTGTGTCTGCATATTTTCCAGTTGCATTTCCAAAACATCCAAGAACATAAAAATAATACATACAATTTGCATCTTACATTGAAAAAACAATGAGCTTTGCTTAAACACCAAACAAAAATATGAACAATCCCTCAAGAAGATAAATATGCCAGCCTGAACCTTTCTAATTCAAAGTGCACCCTTTAGTTTCCTGCTTAGCATCTGTTGCAATAGTGCCCATGTAATTTCAGATTGCCTCTGTTATGGGCGAATTTTTATTATCGTATACTATTTATACCTGTTTTAAATTTTCATAAATGACAAGGAATTTTTACTAAACAAAATCGCAACACATTCTTTGTAACTGCGCACATTCGCTGAATGACAATCACATCATTAAATTGGGCGGCGGTTATTGCCACGAAAACATGCGCTAATCACCTCAAACGTGTGTTCATGCAAGTTGCAAATATTGAATTTTAGCAGAAAATTTTCATGAAGTGAAGTTAAATCCCGCGAGTAATCAAGAGTGAGGAACGCGATGCTTCGTGTTTGTTTTGTACAGAACATTTTAATACTTCCCATTATAACTATGTATACACAGCAAACACGAATTGAACGATTTGCATAGATTTGACTAGATTACATACAAAGTCAAAGTCAATGTAAAGACACTAATAAATGTGAATGACGAGAATTGGGTGCTATTTGCCTCAAACACGTTTTGGCACAAGTTGAAAAATTCACTTCGAGCAAAAAATTCGCCTGACCTAACAATATTGAGCAAGGAACACAATACACACTTCGCGTGTGGTGTCTACACCCCATAAGAGTAATACCTTAATGGGTCAATGACGTGACGTTAATTATTTTGTTTCCGTATGGTTCAATTAAATGTAAAAGGGTTAAAATTTCCAAAATAAATTTGCAGATTAGGACCAAGTCTTACATTTCTGGTTTTATTTCATTTTGAAAGAATATTTGGGGAATAATTGCAAAAAAAATGTCAATGTGGTGTAACTGGTCTGTGTCAACTGGTGTAAATATATTCATAAAAATGCGGGATAAAATATAGTCATCTAGTTTACTGTAATATATATTAATAATATATTTTTTTTCATAAATTTGTACATAATTTGTCAAAGATTATTTAGAAACAGAGCTGTTTTCAGCATACGTCAGGACAAATATTACAAAAACACACGCAATTTTACATTTAGAAATAACTAATAAAATGATATTTTAAAATGATTTTTTTTTTTTTTTGATGATTACGCTTACATGCAATCAAGGTGGATAAAATATTTAATATTTCTCATTCCTTGGCGCAATTGGCGGTTACACTTTTGCCGCATTTTATATTTTCAGGTCCATTCAATCTTAACTTTCATAAAAATGGTGCAAATGTAATTTTGTATTGCTTAAAATAAACATAAATACACTATGTGCATTGCAATAAACCTGATGCATGCTTTTAAAACTTGATTTTTAAATCAGATTTTTGAATTTCTCATCTTGCCAAACCACTTTTGTCACTGACCCTAAATTAATACAGCATTTTGGTCAGTTTTTGCAATAAATTAACATGACTGTACTTTTATTTGCCTTTTATGTTTTTCATTGTCAGGAATAGGTTGTGTTTAGGGCAAGGGTGTGGTCCGTGCTCCAAAATATCTTTTAAATGATTAATATTTATAAAATAACTAAATACTAAAATTAACAATTTTGGTGCAAAGCTGTACTTTTTGAAAGGGTACAGCCCCAATAACAGCTGGGGTACATATTTTGACAATTTTTGACCAAATTGCAGGTCATCAAGTATCACAAATTTACTGGTATCAAAAAGTATTATACTATGATACACTTTGTTTGTATATTACAAAGCCCTGTTGTTTAATATCTAGACACCAGCCTGTTAACCCCTTATATTTTATTCATACTAACATAATGCTTACTATTTTTGCAGTTTTGTTGCTAAAATGTACAGCGTACAACAGAGCTTTGTCTGGTGTATCCTACAATTAATGCATTTGATCCTTTCATTTCCAAAGTGATAAACTGGAAGTTGTTGCCGCTTGTATATTTCTCTTTCTCTCATTAATTAATCATGCAAATAAAAGATAAAAATAGCAAAAGGCAAAACATGATTATAGCTGTCTCTCACTTGCCGATTTAATATGTTATTGAAGTTAAGAAATGTGACAGCAATACCAAATATACTACTCGATATATTTACTGTGGAATAATGTCTGTTTCTGTTTTAAAAGCAGTGTTTATTAAGTAGTAAGCTACAGTAACTTGACTCTAAATAAAGCCTATGGACATGTGGCAGGATTCCCTCCTCAACTAACTAAAGATGCACGAAGACACTCAGGACTACGTGATTGCTATTTACACATTCAAAAGAAGAAAGACTAAAATAAATATTTGAGGAAAGGGTGTTTCCGGCCCTGCGGACCTGTTTGTTTGAGGAACAATATTAGCACTGTGTGTTTAGCTGGAAGTCTATTTCGGCGTTGAGATATGGAGGAGATATTATCCAACAACACAAAACAAAATGAAAACTGATCATGTTGACATATCCTAAAGGATAGATATGGATGTCTGTTTCATTTGCAATGTTTTAATTTCATTTTGTCATTGTGTTTACCAGCATCTGTCGTGTGGATGATGAGTGATGTTGTTGCTAATTATTTATTTGCCCCCTCCCCCATCTATAAAACATCTTCCCCAATGGTTTGACTCCCAAACACACAGAATTCAGCCACCCCGCCCCCCTCTCAAGGGGAGGAGTCTTAGCTCAACATACGTGACTGTGTTTGACCGCATGCCTGCTGTTTTGTCTGAGATATAAATCTAAAAAGACCTGTTTTATTTTCACATAAACATACATAGATTCATTATCTATGAAACTCCTAGCTCAGAACTGTGTCACAGCACTATAAATAGAGATGTGGGTCAACTATAGGGCAGGTCCAATCTTACATAGCCAGCCATTGTGCCACCGAGCCATACAAACACACATACAATATCTATTGACAACGGTGAGAGAGTGTAAAATATGGCAATATTGTGTTGCACTGTTTCACAATGAATGATTGCTTGAAACAGCCTGACATTCAACCATCCACTGTCAGATATATATAATAAAACAATACTTATTTAAAACAACATGCCCAGTCAGATACATATGTCACATTTCTCAGAATAAAAGTTAGACCTTTGTACCTAAAGGGTGTATCTTGGTTCCTTAAATTTGTACCTAAATGGTACATATTAGGACCTTTTAAAATGCAAGATACCATTGCCAACTTTGTAACATTTTTCCTGAAAGTGTAGAAATCCTACTGGGATGTTCTATCATTATATACACCAACCAGCCAAACATATTCATCTCATTTTACGAATTAAAATAGTCTAGAAATTTTTATTTGCAAAAAAATATTAGACACAATTACGAGTTAACAATTTAGCATTTATTAAGTTCATGTAGATTTTTTTTTCAAGTGGATTAAGATTTTGGTGGGGCACTGCCCCCCCTATGAAGGACTAAAAACGACTTAAGTGTATATAAATAAATAAATTAATAAATACGTAAATAAATAAATAAATAAACAAATAGATATACTGAAATAAATACATAAATACGTAAATAAATAAATAAATGTAGATACACAGAAATAAAATAAGTAATTAATTTAATGAATAAATAAATGCAGAAATGCATACATAAATGTAGAAATAAATAAATAATTAATTAAATGCATTAATAAATAAATGCAGACATAAATAAATATATAAAATTTTTGCACAGTTTCATTAATTTCTAAATTTATTTATGTATTTCTACATTTATTTATGTATTAATTTAATTATTAATTTATTTATTTCTACATTTATTTCCATATATCTACATTTATTTATTTATGTATTTATTTACGGATTTATGTATTTATTTCAGTATATCTACATTTATTCATTTACATATAGATGTATTTATTTATTTATTTATTTATTTATATACACTTAAGTCATTTTTCGTCCTCCATACTGGTCCACTAATATGTACTGATATGCATTTACTGCAAAGCTACAATAGAAAAATAGCACTATAGAAACAAATTTAAATTGAATGAAGAAAGTCAGATTTTCTCATCAGATTCTTCACCAACCCATCTAGGCAATGCTATCCTACTTTTATGTTCTGTACTCTTATAGTATGTAAACAATTGTCTTCTATGGGAAAATATTTTACCATTGTAATCGCGTGAGCTATGGAAGAGCAGCCTCTGAGCAATGCATTTTCCTCTGAGCTTTATCTCTTTACTATATCTATTCAGTGCATTCTTCTTTGGAGGTTGCCGCCGGCTGTCACAATGCGTCAGGTTGAGGGACACAAGTGAACTGAGGAGGACAGTGGCAGATTAAAGTGAGTGATGAAGGGGAACCGGGGTGCAAAGAGAAGTCAAAGATTTGTATAAAAGGAGTTTTGCTGCATGGGTTATACAGCAAAGATCTCCAATGCATTTTCAGCCATATTGGTATATACTGTTTGCATTAGATATGAAACATAATGAAGAAATATTACCATACATGCACATATTAAGCAGAAGGCATGTGATTAATTGGTACATTAATATTGCTGTTTGTGTCTTGTGCACCGCACAATTTTCTGTTACAAAACAAAAAGAGAGAGAGAGAGGGAGAGAGAGAATGAGAGAGAGATCGAAACTATTTTTTTTCCTGTTTGAAAGTTGCACAATCACCCTCAAAATGTAGTAAACAAGTCAATCCCTTTTGGTTTCATCAGGCTATTATCTCTGTTATCACACAACAACATTAATCACACGCATAACAAGACAACAACAAATGAAGTGTCATGAACTAAAGAGTTTGTTGTGTTGTTGTTTAGAAGTAATTGTAATGCAGCTTACTGACCAGGGGTCTCATTTATAAAGCGTGCGTACGCAACGGGTCTGGAAACGCAAATACGCCGGTTCCCACCAAAGGTCGTGATCTATAAAAAAACTAACTTCATGTACGATGAACATGACGATTCATGTACGCACACTTGCAGGTGATCTGTGATTTATAGGGCCCTATCTTGCACCCAGCGCAATTGACTTTGTCAGTGACGCATGTTTCATTCGTATTTTGCACCGGCGCCCAGCGGGTTTTTCCCTCCACAGACGCACATCGGCAAACTAGGGAATGAACTTGCGCTCCCTGGGCGGTTCAGCGCAAAAAAGGAGGCGTGTTGCGGCGCAAACCATGCCTGATGCTATTTTGCGGTTTCAAAAAACAATTGCGCCACTGACCAGCAAAAAAAAGTTTAAAGTCAGTGGCGCGTTGTTCATTATGCTATTTTAAGGGCGCATGCTTGACCATAATGTATAGCGTGCACAACGTGCATACACTTTGCTTATCTAATCTACACAGATGCAACAGTTATTTTTGCAAATCATAAATTGTTACACTTAAAAATATTAACACATGAGATAAGGGGAATCATAGTGGTGAGCATTGTGGTGATAGTTTTTATTTATTGTGTGGCTGCGTTAAAAAATTCTCATGGAAATAACGATTAAAATATTTTCATAAGAAACCTTAATGGATATGAACTTGATTTGTAAGAGTACTTTGGGGTTGGACCTTGCTTGCGTTTCTTGGGTCCGATTTCAAAGCCCCCAAACCCTTTCAGCGGTGAGGGTGGACGCAGCGATGTCCTCTGCTGGCGTCTGTGTAAAGGGAAGATCCACCTCCCGTTACACGGCGTGCCCGATTTATGCTGGCAAGCTTGGGATTCCCCCGTCTCCTGACATCATTGTACGTAGCGCTTGGCGCAACGATGGGGATGTCAGCTGATGAGACTGTGGCTATTTCCTCTCACGCCTGTTTAACCGACGCTGATTTGGTCGGATTTCTCCCATCCCCATACAAAACAACTTCTCTGTCTTTGACTGCTCTTACAAGAACGTGGGTCTCCTCGGCTGTAAACACTCCTGGCGTACGGCTGGTAAATCCGTCATAATAATAGCAACCCGTCATGGAACTTGCGCCCTTGCGTTTAAAGGGAATGTTGGAAAGCGTTCTGATTGGTTTATTTGATGTTACGCCCAAACCACACCTATGAATAATGAACCTACTTCAGACCAACCCCTTATTGATTTGTGCCCGGCGCAAGAGTTATTTCTCCCGCCGGGAAAATAGCAACAGCGCCCAAGATCCGCCCACAAACTCACTTGCGCGTTGCGCTTCGCACTTGCGTTTCAGATCGTTAAAATAGGGCCCATAAAGTGAACATTGCTTTGTTTTATAAGTCTTACCATTTTTGGCTTTTGTGCATACGTAGACTTTTAGTAAGGATACTACGCACGGTTTTATAAATGAGACCCTAGGACTAGAATCTGTAACCCTTTTCTCATTTTTCCTTTTTAATTCAGAAATTTGTAAATTAATACAAACAGATAAAATAATTTGAACTAACTCCAAGACCACTAGACCAAGGATCGGCAGTGTTATCCCAGATAATAAAGTGTACTTGAATGTACTAAAAATACCAGCAAGTAAATTTACTAAAAAATGTACAGAACAAAAGTCATCGGTTTCATCCCCAGTAAATACATAATGCTAAAATGTACAGGTATGGCTTGAATGCACTGTATGTCAATTTGGATAAAAGCATCTGCCAAATGCATAAATGTAATTTTGTGCATGACAGGTTTTCTTATTTCCTCTTCTCCAGGAAGAGGTTTTCTCCAATGTCAAAGTGGTTTTAGATGAAGTTCTTAGCATATGTCAGGAATTGAGAAAATAATACCAGGTGAGCCAAAACATCACATTGGAGAGGCTGGTTCTGTGAAAGGAGATGGATGTCGTGATGATCTCTTTTGTGAATGGATGATCATCTGTTTTTGTTTGCATGAGTGTAAGAGAAAGGTCGGAGTCTGGACTTAGCCCCCCGGAAACCGCAAACATTCCCACTTACCCCGGCCAAGCTTGAGAAAAAGCCACAGGCTGTGACCAAGCGTAAACAAGCAGGATAGAAGGAAGCAGACACCGAAGTAAAAAGGGAGGCATTCCAGAGGCTTGTCTGAGCAAGTTAAAAGAGAGAGTTTGTGAGTGAGTAAGAATTGGTTAATTCCCACAATTTTTTTTCAAAGAGTTTCCTGTAAGCTCTTTGACAGTCAACATGTTTGTGACACCCAGATGAGCCACAACTTCTAAGAATGCATTAGAAACACATGAGGTAAACTGAATTGAGTGTTTTTTGGACAGTCCCTCCTCTGCCTGATTGATCTCAGATGTCTCGCTGTAGATTTTACAACACTTGATATGTTTCAATGCCTTTCATCAAGCAACGTTTTATGTTTTGTCTTTACACCTGTATGCCCTCTTTTGAACTTTTCGAGTTTTGCAAGGTAACATTCCCACCTGTGTTCCCACAATTTACTAACATAAACTGGGACAATATGCTGTCAGGCGCGCACACACACACACACGTAAACATGAAGCACATGAAGTCACTTTGTTTGTATGTTAAAGCAGGAGCTCTGGGCAGGTAACAATGAAGCCCCGCCCCCACCTGCTGCTACCGAGTGTTCTGGGAAAAACAAGAAAGACATATGAGGAAAAAGAGAGGGAGAAGGGGAGTGGGGGGCATGAGATCACCTCCTGAACCGTGGCCAAGTTTATGAGTCACCCCAGGTGTGCTCAGGTGTTTGTGTCTGTTTTATGTCTCATGAGCTTGTCTCATGAGAATCCCTGAATCTGTACATTGTCACTGCGGCTGTACCCTTTCAAAAAGTACAGCTTTGCACCTAAAGAGTTTATATTAGTACCTCAAAGGTACATATTGATACATATTAGACATTTTAAAGGGTACTGCCCCAGTGACAGCTGGGGTACGTAAAGTATTTTTAAAATTTTTCGAATAGTCAGAGAGACAGACTGAAGGAGTCTCCAATAGTTCATCTGTGTCTGTCTGGCGAGTGTCTGCAGGTCAAATTTGCCCTCTGTAGCAGCAGAAAGCGAGAGAAGTAGAAAGAATGAGTGGGGGGGTAATCCCTCCAATGAGACGGCCTTCAAAACAGCTCAAAATTCTAGCTATTACACAATGTTGAAAGTCCTTTGCTGCAGGGAAACAACATGAATCAGCTGAGAAATACTTGAAATACTCTTTCACACCAATCTCTTAATGTTCAGTACAGCGCACATACTGATCAACATGTTATGACCTTTGTATGCACCCACCTTAGAGAGGAATTAGTTAAACTAAAATGAAGTTACTTTATTCAAGTGGAAGTTTGATATATTGTAAGGAGATATGGATGGGGTCTCAGCATAAAGTATGTTTTACATGCTGGGACCATTAGATAATAGTTTGCTGGTCCTCAGCATAAGATGCTGGTTTGATGGTTTGCTGATCCCCAGCATGGGATGATGGTTAGCTACAGATACATGTTTTAGATAACAAAACTTACTGTTATATCTTAAATCATTTTGCTTTATACGCATCTTGATTTAGGAATTTTTTGATATTTGTACTGGATAAAAAAGAAAAATAATACATTTCATAATCAAAATATGCTATTTATCAAGACCTTGGGCCCTATCTTGCACCCAGCGCAATTGACTTTGTCAGTGACGCATGTATCATTTGTATTTTGCACCGGCGCACAGCGGGTTTTTCCCTCCACAGATGCACGTCGGCAAACTAGGGAATGAACTTGCGCTCCCTGGGCGGTTCAGCGCAAAAAAGAAGGCGTGTTGCGGCGCAAACCATCCCTGATGCTATTTTGCAGTTTCAAAAAACAATTGCGCCACTGACCAGAAAAAAAAAGTTTAAAGTCAGTGGCGCGTTGCGCGTGGTTCAATATGCTATTTTAAGGGCGCATGCTTGACCATAATGTATAGCGTGCACAACGCGCATACACTTTGCTTATCTAATCTACACAGATGCAACAGTTATTTTTGCAAATCATAAATTGTTACACTAAAAAATGTTAATACACGAGATAAGGGAAATCATAGTGGTGAGCATTGTGGTGATAGTTTTTATTTATTGTGTGGCTGCGTTAAAAAATTATCATGCAAATAACGATTAAAATATTTTCATAAGTTTGTTGTGTGGCTGTATTACGTTTATTTTATGTAAATAATAATTAAAAAAATTTCATAAGAAACCTTAATGTATATGAACTTGATTTGTAAGAGTACTTTGGGGTTGGACCTTGCTTGCGTTTCTTGTGTCCGATTTCAAAGCCCCCAAACCCTTTCAGCGGTGAGGGTGGACGCATCGATGTCCTCTGCTGGCGTCAGGTCATGTGTAGGCAGATCCACCTCCCGTTACACGGCGTCCCCGATTTATGCTGGCAAGCTTGTGATTCCCCCGTCTCCTGACATCATTGTAGCGCTTGGCGCAACGATGTGGATGCCAGCTGATGAGACAATTGTGGCTATTTCCTTTCACGCCTGTTTAACCTACGCTGATTTGGGCGGGTTTCTCCTATCTCCATACAAAACAACTTCTCTGTCTTTGACTGCTCTTACAAGAACGTCGATCTCCTCGGCTGTGAACCGCTCCTGGCGTACGCCTGGTAAATCCATCATAATAATAGCAACCCGCCATGGAACTTGCGCCCTTGCGTTTAAAGGGAATGTTGGATAGCGTTCTGATTGGTTTATTTGACGTTACGCCCAAACCACAGCTATGAATAATGAACCTACTTCAGACCAACCCCTTATTGATTTGCGCCTGGCGCAAGAGTTATTTCTCCCACCGCCCAAGATCCGCCAACAAACTCACTTGCGCTTTGCACTTGCGTTTCAGATCGTTAAAATAGGGCCCATTGTGTTTGTTTTGTTGGTATATGTTCTTAGGCTTACACTTAAAGACTTGGTAATTATGGGTATACATTTATGCATACATTATATACAGATGCTCAGATGCAAAAGCCACTAAACGCCACCTCCTGCATGGGATAATGATATTAACCGAATGCTCTTGCCGTGTATTATACGTTTTTATTAAATACTTTTGCTTCAAATCTGCTTAATCCCGGCCTAAAGCCATTCAGAAATACAGTTTGTTGGCAGATTCCAGACCGAAAAATGCTAATTTACAAGTAAACATGTCAGACTCACTGACAGGGTTTTGCATCTGAACTCTTCCTATTCCTGATGTCTTCACTTCATATTCAAATATATTTTTTAAAAGATATACGGTATTAAAAACTTTGTATTCATGATGCATCGTTTGGTTTGCATCGTAAACTAGAGCTAAGCATTGGGGTAATTTAAGGAGAGTAACAGTAATAGCTACAACTATTATTACAAGAGAGAATTAGCCAATATTAAAGCCCGCCTAAAAAAATTATGTTTCTGGCAGAAAATGAGTCACCAGTGTGTGTGCAAAAACATCCTGTTATTATGCAAATCCAATTATTCTTATTTGTGTAATCTCCTTTAAACCGCAACAGTCACACAAAACAGGCTGTTGGGGATCCCCTATCAATGTGATGTCACATTGATTACACCCCACCTATGACCGCTCACAGACTTTGTCTTATGAGCACGTAGTTCAATCTCCTACCAGAGATGCATGTTTTGATGTAGTCCAAAGCACATAGGCGCTCTATCCCTACTTTGCAAATGGGGAGGGGAACAGACGCTTTCTTTACATTTAAAGAGACACACACACAAAAACAGCGTGCTTTTCATTGCAGCCACAAATGGCCATGTTTAACATCATATAATGAAAGATCTGTGGTGTATTTTGAGCTGAAACTTCACAGACACTGGGGATACCAGAGACTATGTTTATATTGCTGAAAACAATGTTAAGGGTTCTTTAATAACAGATACAATTAAGTAAATGCATGCACTATTTCCATTGAGCTTTTTGTTTGTGTCATGTGTATACAATATTTCAATGAAACCTATATTTCCTGATATGCTGCAGTTTGCTTTATGCCAAATAATTGTGTCCAATAAAATCTTTAAACTTTTCGTATTTTATCCATTTGTAGTGTACATATATTCATATCCATGTATTTTGATTATTTACTTTAATCTGCTGGCAAAAGCAAATAAACAAATATGAACCCTTTGGTCCTGAAAATGTACTTTGAATTGAGCCAAAACAAACCGATCCTGAACAGTTACATACTTCTGACAGGCTGTGAAAAAATGCAAATATCTGGCATGTTTCTGTGGGGAGTACTGCAGATTCACGCTGACAGTGTTTTTGCTAAAAAGGAAAAAGTAGTTATGGGACACCATGAGTCTTTCCATGATAGACATAATTTTTAAATGGTTATCAGGAGTTTCCTATTGAAAAATTATTACCAATGTAATAAATCATATTTTGAATTAAAGAGGATAACCTTTACTTGTAAAAGGTAAATGACATGAAACACAAACCTTGGCTGCGGTTTTGTCTCAATTGTCCGGAGGACTGCGAAAAGTGCAGTTTGTGTGCAGGCCTGTTGGAAATCCTTACTGACCAACTAAACATCTTATTCACAGAGGAACCTAGTGGAAGCCCACCTTCACCCTTACAGCATGAAGGTCCAGTCTGGTAATGACAGTCTAGTGCATCTCTATGATGATGATAGGCAGCAGGGATGGTGGCACATCTGAAACCACACATCTATAAGGCAATCCCCTCATTCCTTAAGAACCATGCATTCCTCCAGTACTTTTTTATGGTCAATCAGGGATTATGTCTAACCAAATAATGTCTATTTAATATGCAGCACTTTTACACATGTCATATACATACACTTAACATGATTAGTTTAACCCTCAAATGGCTCGTAGTGTTGCTCTCGTTATTAACCTCATTACAGATCCAAAGCAAAACAACACGATGCAGTTTTTACAATGCAAAACAAGAATTAATTGTTCAATAAAACCGTACTCATAAGGTAATAATAAGCAAAAAATGACCTTAGATCAGCACTATACTGTTATGTGCTTTATCGATGTGACCTCTTGTAGCTCTGACAGGCTACCACATCAAGACTTTCCATACAGCTTTAAAGACCCAAATATGAAAACTCTGAAGAAGTTTCTTTTAAAAATTATATTTTTAGATAAATGATGGTAAGCACGCAGTTGACAGTCAGTACCCATTGACGTCCATAGTATTTGTTTTTCCTACTATGGAATTCATGGGTACCGTTAACTGTGTGCTTTCCTTCCTTTATATCCTCTTATATTTTCTTTTGTGTACAACAGAATAAAGACACAGGTTTACAACATGAGAGTGAATAAATGATTTTCGGTGTGATAATGAAGCAGTGATATGACTTATTTAGCTTATATGCTTAATGGAGTTCCATATCAACCAAATGTTTTAGCAAAACCTGATTAGAAAAGACTTTTTGAAACTTCAAAAGTCAAAGCTAAATTTAAGTCTATCTTTCATATTTATATGGGAATGTTTTATAAATATATATATAATATATATATAATTCAATAAAAATAATTTATTGTATTTAATAAATACATTATTTATATATCAAAAGCTGTTCTTTTCTGATCAACTGGTCCATATATTTTTTTATAAATGCATATTATTTATTATTTTAATAATTATAGGCCTAATGTAGAAGGTGTGACTACTAAAAGCCTATAGTTTTTTTTTCAGGTAATAATGTACATTTCATGAAATTTGCAATAGTGCCTTTCACAATTTAATATCAAAAATACCAATAATATGTATTATATATATATATATTATCCTGTTTTCTATCATTTCCTTTTCCTTACTTGTATACTGTTTTCACATGTACAGCAGGTATAATAAGTATTGAACCATTTTTCTCAGTCAACATATTCCTAAAGGTGCTATTGAATGAAATTATCACCAGATGTGATTAACAACACATGCAATCCACACATTCAAAATAATAAAAAAAAAGATATCCATATGTATAAAAATGTAAAATGACACTGGGGAAAAGCATTGAACATGCTTACTAAAATGTATTTAATACTTTGTACAAAAGCCTTTGTTGGTAATGAAAGTTTCAAGAAGCTTTCTGAATGGAAAATAGTTGCATGCATTGCTCAGATGTGATTTTGACCCATTACAGTCTTCCACACAAACAGTCATGAATGTTTTGTTGGCCTCTTCTTTAAACTCTGATCTTTAGTTTTTTTCATAGATTTTCAATTGGATTCAAGTCGGATGATTGGCTGGACCATTCTTGCGGCTTTATTTTATTTCTCTGAAACCAGCTGAGAGTTTCCCTAGCTGTGTGTTTGGCTTACACTCTCAGAAAAAAAGGTATAATGTTGTCACTGGGATGGTACATTTTAAAAAGTTTCTATTTACCATTTTGGTACAGATACAGTATGTACCTCTGAGGTATCAGTA
Organism: Paramisgurnus dabryanus; assembly: GCF_030506205.2. Classification (NCBI taxonomy): domain Eukaryota; kingdom Metazoa; phylum Chordata; class Actinopteri; order Cypriniformes; family Cobitidae; genus Paramisgurnus; species Paramisgurnus dabryanus. Next base: position 27,793,605 of record NC_133351.1, read on the forward strand.
TGTAACTTTTAGGGACCAATGTGTAACTTTGAGGTACCAATATGTACCTTTTAGGTACAAAAGTGTACTTTAAAGTGCACCTATTTTATTGCTAAAAACAATGTATTTTGTGTATTTGGTATAATACAATGTGTTTGCATGGTTTATGGTAAAAAACACATTATTTTCCACATAACGTACATTTTTGTATCTCCAGATTTCCCTCTCTTTCTGAAACGCACGGATTTTGTACAAAACTCATAGATTTGAAAAGCGCTGTGTCTGTGATTGGCTAGCTTATCTGGGGTGCATTTCCCAAACAACCACGTTACTCGTTGCTGAACAACCATAGTACGATGCATCGTTGGAGAAACGAACTACCTTGTCACGACTGTTTCCCGAAAGCATAGTAACTTTGTCGCACATTCGTCGTTTGAACGATGTTGGTTTAGCAACATAGTTGATGATGTCACGTGGGAGGTGAAGTACTAATTAATCTGTGCAAATCGATTTAATGTCAGATTACTGATATATTGCATATATTGCATCAGAAGACTGATTTTGTTATCGTGATTTAGTTATCTTTTGTTATTTTCAAGATATTTCATTCACCCGCAAGTTCTCTATTACGTCACTCCTCCCAGGGATTCCCCAGGGTCTTAAAGCTCATAGGACTGCACACATGCGCAGTTTTCAAATGCAGCGCTTTAATTCTGTTTACAAATTTAAAGACGTAAAATAAAATTGTAATATATTTAGAATGATGGATATACATTGTACTACATGTTTTTTGCTTATTTTGTTCAAAAGCATGATCAACGTAAGTCTACATATGATAATAACAAGGAACGATGCTTCTAACGACAGGTCAAAAGCTGTCGTTCCAATCACACAAGTTAACGATGCAGTTTGCGAATGTTCGTTTGAACGATGGTTTCGGGAAACAACCAATCGTTGAACGAAGTTAGTAACGATGGAACTTACGATGTTTGTTAGCTAACGATTGGCCTGAATACCTCTGACTTCAGCTGGAAATCTGACGCTCCTTACCATGTTTGAAAGATTCGGTCACAATGCAATGCTAACAGAAGTTAACTTACAGGCTGTGAGAGGAATTATGACAGTGTCGGTCTTGTCTACGTCAACAGGCCCAGGAATGAAACTGTTGCCTACAATCCATGTGTTTGTTGTAGTCCAAGAAAAGAGATTTACGTTGGAGGCGATAAACAGCGTCATCGTTTACTTTGGGGTATGGACCTTTTGCATACCATAAACATGTACTAATACACACCTACACACCAAAGGAAATTTTAAAATGTAAATCGGACAATAGGTGCCCTTTAAAAAGGTACCGCCCCAGTGACAACGTTTGTACCTTCTTGTACCTTTATTTCTGAGAGTGTACCTATCATGAGATGTTTCTTGCATGGCACCTTGGTAGCAGAAAGATAAGGTGCAGGATTGCTTTTTATCACTGAATGTCTTTGCTTTCCATGCCTCCTTACACATCCTTTTCTTCAGGGGTCCAATACTTTTGCCCTTGTCATTGTACATTCTTAGACATCTATGGTTTAATTTCTTTGCATGTTTGGATTGCATGGATTGTTATCCAACATCTGGTGAAAATCTCATGTTAATAGCACCTTTAGAAAAAAAAAATGGTGACATGCATTTATACACTGTATATGGTTTGTTCAAAAATGCATTTTCTGTATTTCATAACTGATCTGCACAAATGTCATTCCTGATAGCCTAAATGCAAACTATTCAGAAATATTAAGTAAAGCATTGTTGTATTGTACTATATGGTATTATGCCGATAAGGGCAGCTGGTGATGTCTGTGCTTAAAAATTACATATAGTAAGTACACTTTTTCCAAGTGTAACAACTGCCACCAACAAATGTTAGAGATCCCTTTTGCAATCTTTAAATCTGAAACCTTAGTTAGCAGCACAGATCTGTTGTGACATGACCACAATATTCACAGTAAACCCTCAATCATCAAGCCTAAGCATCCATTTCCCTGTCAACAAAGTGATTCCAATCATCCATTACCTTTTATTATTTAATAAGATCAATTAGTATGCTTAATTGGTCCAAACAAGCTATTTGTAGCAGCCTAAGAGCTGTGATGGATGATGGGATTGTCAACATGTAGAGAAAATCTGTTTCACTCAGCAACTCTCTCTCTCTGTGGTCTCACTTGCGGCTCTTGGGTCCTTCCTGGTCTCAATCGCACACACAAACACACACACATTTGTTTAATCTCCAACAACAAAAAAAATTGTCTGACTCGCCTACTCTAGGCGTGGTTGACAGTTCCCAGTAAATTCACTTACTGATTCTGGTCCTTGCATACTGACGCATACGTTTATGGGAAACCGCTAGCGTTTACATGCGTGGACATGTCATTTGAGAAGATATGAGGCGGTCAGACTGCATGCAATCTGGCTCGGTCATACATAAATCTAATCAGTCAGGACATGCTGACCGTGCATATGAATGACTATTGATTTAGAAAGGCAGCCTACAGTAAACCAGAGGGACGAATCCCAGGCTTATTTGGGTTTTTGCCCCAACCACTTCCAATTTTCTCTTCCCCCTAAACTTAATTACCATTTTAATTAGCAGGGGCTTGAGAATTAATAATCCTTTATCGTATGGCTTAGGGCGCCAAAAATCATAATCCCTTTAGTCGGTTATGTATTCTAGGTCAGTCTGTCTCTCATAAAGCACAGCGGCTATCGTGACCCCCTGTGTATCTTCACAAACACTCTGGCTATTTGTTTAGTCTCTGTTAAATTAACCAAACAGCCACCTTGAGGTTTCAACATCATATCTACTTTATAATACCGAATGAAGCTTAACACGAGTGTGTATATGTGTGTGACATGTCCGGGATGTTTCTCAGATGATAAGCGCTCCTTAAAATAAAATGAAGACATCTGCTGGAGGAACTCATCACGAGTGCTGTCATGTTTAGGTCGTGAAACAGAAGCGAAAACAGACACAGAGGTTCTTAAATAATGTTACTTTTTTATTGCATGTGGCTATTCAGAATCAATACAGTTTCAAAAGCAACGCTAATTACACTAAGTTTAAATTATCACTTCTAAGTAGCATCACAATGCAAAGAATATGAAGTATATACAATGGAAGACACAGGAAAAAACTCAGGCATTGAAATAGGCCTATTTAACCTTTCCATACTGAGAAACAGCATTCGCTTGAGAACACTGCTGAAATTACTGTTAGGATTCAATAGCAAATCATGAAAACGAGGAAAAAACACTTTCCCATTTAAAGTTGGCAGAAAAAATGTGTACAGCAAAAAACGTTTTAAGGTTTTAAATATATTAACACAGTATTTATTATACATTTGGTTCCTTTCTGTAAACTAATCTTTTAAAAAAATGTAAATATTGCATATGCCGTTTGTCAACTTGTACCTATGTAGCAAGATTTACTTGTAATATCAAGTATTATTCTACAAATTCATTTTATTAGTTTTTCTCGTTTTTTATAGCATTATCAAATATCATCAAAGTGGCATTTCTTTTGTACAGTGTACATACTTTTACAAACTTACTGAAGAGTTATAAAAGAAAATCGCCAGGCTAAATTAAGCCTTTGGCGAGTACCTTCATTAGTGCTTTAGTTTGGGGAAAATTCATTCGAACACGTACAGTATATTTATATATATATAAACAAAAAGACATAATATATAATCAGTTGCAATCTCTTTACACGTTATTTACAGATTTCTAGGCAAATGTTTTCCATATACTTAAGTCAAGTCGTGTTGTACTTTGTTTTGAATGTGTTAAACTGTACGACTTTATCATCAGTTTGTTTGTGGATGTTTAAGCGCGTTTTGTCCAAACGTCTCCTTTGCGGAGAACTCCGGAATACTCTACATTCAAAAGTGTCTTGTGTTACAATCTAGGGAGTTTGTAAGTGCAAGACAAAGCATTGGTTCTGACGAGTCTTTCCCTGTCTTGACGGTAGGGAGCAGCAGTATTGGTGTCGACCCATCTGAAACCTATCGCTCTCGTTCGTTGCCCGCTCCTGCCGCTGGTCGATCGGCGGAGCGGTCGCTGAATTGAACACCAAGCCGGCGGGTGCGGGTGTAAGGCGGAGAGAGGCTTTGGGTTGTTAGGGTCAAAGACAGTGGGTTTAAAGTGTGCTAGCGTGCCTAGGCTTGGTGAGGTGGTCCTCGCTCTAACCTGAGGCTCATTCGTGTAGCATGTTGTGGTTTGCGTGTTAATCACGTGTGGCTTCGTTCCGATAACTCCTATACTCTGGAAGCCTGCTTTGCATACAGTATGTGCTGGGCAGCAGATGGCCGCCCATCCGGTCCGTTACCAGCTCAGATAAATATTAATATTATATTAAAATGATTTAAATATCTGTGTAGAATAGAATAATAATATATTATGAGATCTTTGATTGCAGCGGAAGCCAGGTCATTCACCATCTTCTTCCGCTGCACTACAAGACATTCAGTTACCATGGCAAACAGTTAATCTTTGAGACTCTTGTGAGTGAATGCAGGTCCATAATGCATGTCCTCCAGGAAACACTGTTCGTACAGTCAGTAAGGCTTTGGATTGGTGTTTACGAAAACATTCACTTGTAAAAATAAATTAGTTTCTCAATATATATATATATATATATATATTTTTTGTAAGTCATAACCTGGCTCGTTCTGAGGTAGGGTTTTCAAGTGACTGCTTAGTTCGAATTGTTGAGCAAATTTCTGAAATGCCACCTTTGTGCAGTGTTGCAACCACCCCTGCACACACACACAAACACACAACATATATGCACACAATTAAATAAATAAGTGACATGTGCAACACGTATACAATTGTATGTGCGTGTGTGTGTGTGTGTGTGTGTGCAGATCAGATGTTTCTATCCAGGTTTGGTTCACAGGTTTAGAAGGACACTGGCCACTCAACGTCCAGAGCTCTTTCCAAAACCGGTGAAAAAAGTCCATAACACGAATGTTCTGCATCCAAAGGGAAGAGATTGTAGTGAGTTACAGATGAACAGGAAGTCCCGCCTCTCTGTCTTTGAGCAAGCATCGCGACTCGCACCGGGGTCAAGTGTCCGTGTTGCCGTGACGACGGCCGTTCGAATGCATTCGGGGGTCAGAGATCAGCAGAGGGCTGAAGCAGCAGCAACGTGGTCCATCTGTCTATACGAGCGCCTCTCCTCCGCACATCTCTCGCTCTCATTGTGAAAGACGGGGATGGGGTTGAAGGGGGCAGACTGGCTCTTGTTTAGTCTGGAACAGACAAAAGAAAAGAGACAGGGAAAACACATTAATTTCGATGTCCATAAATATCCAGACAGAGAAAAGAAGGACATGCTATTAAAACACAATGTTCCCTAGGACTAGCACGACAATTCGCAAACAGCCATAAATGGGCATTCATGAATGTTGCAGCAGTTTTTTTCGGAAATATTATCGGATTTCTCCGTGCCTGTCTGGAAAATCTCCCCTAGTTACACGGACCGGTGTGTTTTTCCATGACCATCCGTATGTGATTTGTCCTGGAATGAGATGAGGTCTTAAGGGGCATAAAAGGTTACATGCTCTTTCTCTCTCCCTCTCTTTCTCTTGTTCTCGATCTGTCTATCCTCATCTCTTTTACCAAGTAAGGAATGCATGCTCTTTCGGTAAGAGCAACAGACGTGACAGGTGCTCAGAGAGACGCAGGGAAACACTCGCTGGCATTTAGCACTATGCAGCTGACGGAAACAGCGTTCGAGTATGTCATACATCCTTCTCTCTCTCTCTCTCTCTGATATACACACAAACACAGCGCAAAACAGCCTCAGATGGTCATTAATATTCATCCAAAATGTGTTATTTAATAATAAAAACATGTACATTTGAATGGTAAAAGTAAATGTTATATACAATATAGGAGAATGTATTTTAACATATTAAATGTATAGAAATGATTTAAATGCATTTTTAGGCTCTATTTAGAGTCTAGATCGCTATCCTGACATCTAACCCCTCGTGCTTGTTTGTGAGGTTTCATGTGCATGAATGCCTCACACCGGGCGGAAGTCTCTTCTAACACAAACCGCTTGCGGGCCTTTCCTACTCGGCCGTGCACAAGCCCCGCCCCCTATGAGCTCCTCTTGCTTTTCATCCGTCTAGAACAAGAAGTGTTTTCATACAGCGAGACTCGCTCTCACACACTTAACAAACCCTTGATTCACGGCCATCGGCTACACGGCACGCCATAATCGCTCCCATTATCTGGACTGCCCGCACACATTCCAAACACTTCCGCATGTGAGCTCCATATCACAACATCCACTCCGACACACAGTGAGATGGCCGTAACTCCCGTGAATGTCACCAGGGTTGCATTCTCACACAGAGAGCTGGGTAAAGTCAGGGAAGAGGGGGCCGGCGAAAGGTCAAGCGCTTTCACGGTCGTAAAGTGCCTCATCTTTTCCTGTTCTTTGATACCTCCCTTTGTGTTATATTACGAGGTATTACTCTTCCAGTTAAGTGCTGACAGATCTGTTTGCTAACGGCCAACTAGTAAACACGGGGAGAGAGAGAGAGAGAGAGAGAGAGACAGAAAGAGTAGGTGCTTTCCTGTTTTCCTTTCAACTTAACAGACTCTGGGAAAAACATGTTTACACCGCCTTCCCACAGCCAAACTCATAAAAAACACCAACGGCAACAATAAAACCACATATGCAACAATAACATCAATGGCCACACAAGGGCTTACATCATAAACAAAAGTGGTAAGCGTGCCTGAATATGCTTTTAAATTGTATGCAACTTTGTGTAGAGATGCACCGATATAAAAGTTTTCCACCGATACGATAGCCTATTCAGACTGATATCGGCCGATACCGATGGTTTGGTGGTTATATTCACTTGGATTAATAACATTTTGAAGATTCTTTACATTTTCTATACACAGAGCTCCCTTCCTGCTCTCTTTTGACTTGATATATCGGCTGTTTTTAAACTATCGGCCGATAGCCACTTTGTAGGTGTGACAAAAATGCTAATCTCTGCACTAAATGACAGTCCTATGGTTGGATATAGTGTAGATTAAGGGGCAGTATTATCCCCTTCTGACATCACAAGGGGAGACAAATTTCAATTATCTATTTTTTCACATGCTTGCAGAGAATGGTTTACCAAAACTAAGTTACTGGGTTGATCTTTTTCACATTTTATAGGTTGATAGAAACACTGGGGACCCCATTATAGCACTTAAACATAGAAAAAGACAGATTTTCATGATATGTCCCCTAGGGCTGGGTATCGATTCAGATGTTCCAGATTGATTCGATTTCGATTCACAAGCTATCAAATCGATTCGATTACGATTCTCGATTACATTTTGGATTCCGGTTCTCAGGTAGGTTTTTATACTCGATTCTCGATTCAACTCAATGAATATAGATTTAATACAAACACTATATTGATAAAAAGAACAGTGAACAGCAGTTTACAAGTGGGTAATTAATAAAAAGAAATTAAAAGTCTTGCTTGCGAAATCTAAAATGCTTCCATTTCTCCGTTCAATGTTTGCGGAAATAAATACGAAAAAAAAAATCGATTCTGCTCTTTGAGAATCGATTTTAAATCGACCACGTTTTAAAAAACAATTAATCGAAAAATCGCTTTTTTTGCCCAGCCCTAATGTCCCCTTTAAATATTGATTTAACGACAATACCGACAATATTATTAGCCAACATATTGGTGCATCTCAAAAAATGCACTTAAGGCTGTGTAATATGATGAATATATTCAGTCCGCCATGTTATGACAAAATTCTTCAATTGTTCCTATATTAACAATATACGTAACAGGCAAGTTTATTGCATAAATAAATATTTATACTTTTTATCAAACGTTTGCCACAAAAAGTTGCACTGCCTTGTAAAACTAGGTTATAGTCACCATTAATTGGATAATCACATTATATGACCTGACCTCATCTTCAGTGACACAACAACTTCTAAACCAGGACACAGTATTGATTAAAGAGACCTCAAAGAAATATGGGACACTGACTTTTGTACCCAGCCACAAGTGTGACATGTCGGGTGGTCTGCTTTCGTAAGGCGTATTAATAGACTCAAAACAGAGAGAGAGAGAGAGAGATCTCTTTCTTTTTCTCGCTGGTTCTCACATTTACACTGATGCCATGGAGCCGGAATCATGTGAGTGTGGAGGTCAGAGAGGCAGCTTGAATTTCACAGAGCTAATTATGCAAGAGGAAGCCTGGCAATTCCATGGATGTCCCATTCCGATCCGGATGAGGAGAATAAAACAACTCAGATGAGCACCGGAGGATAAAGACCAATGAGGTCATGGGACAATCACTCAAAGAGAGGAAGAGAGAGAGATGAATGAGCTTTGAATAAAAAGAACTATCCCTTAGTATTCTCCTCCATACTGCCAGTGTGCTCATTTGCACTGCTAATAAATATTGTTTAGTAAAACAAACCAATAATAATAATAATTCCTATATTTGCATAGTCAAGCAAAACATATCACTTATGAAACACATTTTCTATCACTGATAATCGTGACAAATCAGCACTGTTATGTATTTAAAGTAACTAATCTGGACCCTTCTGGAACCCACTGTTCCACCAAAAGTTAACAGCCCGTGAACCCGCTGCCCTTCTCCAAATATCCACACACTTGTCCTGAGAGTCATTTTTTATTTATTTCACACAGGTTAAATTTAGCCCCCGGGAAAATCTTGCGTTCTCACACGCATGAAACCTGCAACTGTTCTCACACACAAATGCTTACGCACAAGCTACTATATATTAACAGTAGACAGAAAAACAGCTGATAAAGCTGAGTTGTAAACATGTGCTAGGGTTACTCATTAATTTGCCAATGCCTGGTTTACAAATCATAAGGATGGGTATAAGTTTTCTAACAGAGGTTGACCAGTTTTGGTCATCTGTTTCCATGACCTCATTTCTCTTCCTTTAAGTTGGTATTTTTTGCTTTTTACTGTCATTGGCTGCAAATGAAAAGCGACACATTGTGGTGGCACCAATGGGAGTGCAGACAGTGATCTCATGGCATCTGATTTCTATCTCGGATCAAATAGGAATGCCCACTTGTTACCAACAATACAATAACAAACACTGTTTGTTAGATTCAATATTTATAGCCATGTACACACACTACAGCTAACCATGCCTGCCACTCCTATTTTGAGCGGATAATCTTGTACAATAAATACACAAAGTTTGAATGACTCGCTTCACCCAGTTTACTAACACACTCAACATGTCAGAGCATGGTCTAAAAATGCCCAACGTTAATCCATTAAAAAAACTAAATAATACCAAAGCTGAATCTTTAAAAGACCAAAAGCTAACAGTTAGATTCACATTAGGACAGATGTATGGATGTATGTATGGCCCTTGGCTCAGTATCAAATCATAAACCTTAACTTGACAGTTGTGACAGCGACTGACAATCCGGAAAAGTCAACATCATTACCGACACATGTGGCAGAGCTTTGGGCGTAAGCTTATGTAGTATGCATATTGAAATGATTTTCATGTGTAAATGTCACAGTATTATTTCATAACACTACATTCAACAAAACCAACTAAGCTCAGCAACCACATGGAAATAAATGGTGACACTCAGCGAATAAGGATCTTCAAGTGTGCCCGTAAGTTCAGCAGATCCCAGTTCGCTAACAAACCCCAAAAGCAGCTTCAAAGCTAATGGAAGCCAATACTAAAGCCCAAGGAGCCATTTAAATTCATTTCATGACAGTAGAGCATCACAACACATCCTCTTGGCCCTCCCATACATACACACACACAGAAAGAGATTGAGATCGCTTAGCCCAGCAGGAGAGAAAGAGAGCATTCATTCAGAATCATGTCACATGGCATGCAATTATTCCCACACACGGCACGTGCTTCTATGCAAATCTGACATGATATTTTCATAGACCAGCCACATCCTATTTTTCTTTACCACGTGCTGAACACACACACATGTATACAATATCTTAAATGAAGAGTGAGAATGAACTATATTTGTGCGGCTATGTAAGTCTCAGGTGTTGTACAGCTTTGACCTTTACATCAAGGACAGAAAGACAGAGAGCTTTCTATATCTTGCACATACAGTTTGTTTTTAAGAAGCACATGATCAAGGTAAAAACAAATATTTCTCCTCAGAAAATTTATATAGATATGCATTACAAAATACAATAGACATTTTAGAGACATGCATTGTGAAACTTAAGCACAATTGTCCACCAAAGTCTTATTACTGTAATGCTTATCTGTAATTTCTTTGAATAGTGATTCTTATTAGACCCCTTCAATTTAGGTCCACATATGTACTTTTGTGGTACCAATATTTTTATTTAAAGTACCTTTGAGGTACTACTATGCACCCTTTAGGTACAAAAATAAACTTTTTTTAAAGGGTAACACTCTAGTGACAGCTTTTGTATCTTTATTTCTGACAGTGTACTAAAATAATGAAAATGACTCTTCGGTGTTAGAGGGTCAGTGACAAAAAACGGTTTGGCAAGATGAGAAATTAAAAAAATGTTTTTAAAAACTTGTTTTAAAAGCACGCATCAGGTTTATTACAATGCACATAGTGTATTTATATTAATTTTATGCAATAAAACATTACATTTGCACTATTTGTATGAAATTAAGGATAAATGGACCTGAAAATGTCAAATGGTGTAACCGCCAATTGCGCCAAAGAATGAGAAATATTACAATTTTATCTGATAAAATATATACTTTTAAAATATAATTTTATTTTGTTATTTCTAAATGTAAATTTGAATGTGTTTTTGTAATATTTGTCCTGAGCAGTGTTGGGGAAGTTACTTTAAAAAAGTAGTGTTTGCTCGTTACTCGTTACTTTTTAAAAAAGTAATCCATTACTTTACTTAGTTACCGCCTTTGGAAAGTAACTTTTTACGTTACTCGTTACTTTTACGTTACTTTTATGTTGCCTGTATTTTGAAAATATCTTGGAAACACACACAAACACACGAACACATACACACAATACCCTGTTACTCAGGCATTTGATCTTGACATTGTTAAAATCTTGTCTTTTTTTACATGTTTTAACACTGTACATTTAACTTAAAATATTTAATTGTGTACAAGAAAACAGCTCTTATTAATGAATTATTAGTAGGATGTTGTAGTGTCTCGGGAGATTGTGCTCATTGTTAAATAGCTTTGTAGCTATACTGCACTAGAGCGGCAGTTTAAAATATAAACCCAGAATTCAGCGAACGTCAAGAACAAGAAAAAAACAATAAGGCCAAGACGCGGGATTTAAATTACGTTACACGGACCATGTATAAATTTCAATGTTTCTGGACAGAAATAACAACTTTGTCTGATATTAATAAGCTGCACATTGGAGTGCTGGCTGCTCCCCGCGGTGCTGAAGACGCGTGATGGCACATATACACAGATATCTACGTGCAATCTATTGGAAAGTGGAGGAGTCATTAGTTGGGTTAGTAAAATAACGAAATTACAGCTTTTGTAAAGAGATATATTTTTTTTAAGTTTAAAAGTGCAGAACTCTTCTCAAGGGGAAGAAAGCTATACTTTTCCCCTTACGTGCAACCTATCGGAAAGCCCAGATGAGTTAGTTGGGTTAATAAAATAATTAAATTATAGATTTAAGTGAAAAAAAGGGTTTGTAAATAAAGTAAAGTGGAAGTAATAAAGTAAAATAACGAATAATAATTATATAATAACGAATAATAGTTTCCAATAGGTTGCACGTAAATATCTGTGCTGCCCTCCGTCCGAGCGCGTCTTCAGCACCGCAGCCAGCACTCCAATGCGCAGCTTATTAATACCAAACAAAGTGAACAAGTTGGTATTTCTGTGCAGAAACATTGAAATTTAAACATGGTCTGTGTAACATTATGTAAATTCCGCGTCTCTGTCTGATTGTTGTTTCAGTTTTCTTGTTCTTGACGTTCGCTGAATTCTGGGTTTATATTTTAAACTGCCGCTTCAGTGCAGTATAGCCACAGAGCTATTTAACAAGCACGATCTTCCGAGATACTATGCTAAGATACAATTAATACAAAATGAAATTCACTTCAAACGGAGTGGGTAGACATGATTTTGACCACTTTATTAAGTTTGTTTTCGTAGAAACCTTTCTCTAAAGTGAATTTCGTTTTTTATTAATTGTATCTCAATTTCAATCAATGTTTTATCAACCAATTGCTTGAATTTAATAAATAAGAAATAAATAAAAGAAAACGATTTAGTTTTATATTTATGTTTAAAAAAAATATTTCATTTAAACATAAATATGAAGCTGAATCGTTTTCTTTAATTTATTTCTTATTTATTAAAATCAGTCAGCTGCTTCTTGCTTGCCATGATTTCTTTGCAGACTGATACGAGCCTCTGTCATGTGTGTGGACCTTGTGACTATTGCGCAAACGCGCAGATGGCAGTGTCGCTGTCAGATCTAACCAAAAGTAACGTTGCGCTGAATTGGAAAATGAACTACGTTACTTTACCAAATTTTCAGTAGTAACGCGTTACACTACTTTTTTCTCAAAAAAGTAGTTACGTTACACACAACACTGGTCCTGAGATATGCTGAAAACAGCTCTGTTTTCTAAATAATCTTTGACAAATGAGGTAAAAATGTATGTAAAAAAATCACATTACACTAAACTATTACATTTTATTCCAAATTTTTTTATGAATATATTTACATTTTCATTTAAAAAAATACTAAATACACCAATTGACACAGACTGGTTACACCACATTGACATTTTTGCAATTATCCCCCAAATATTCTTTCAAAATGAAAAAAAAAAAAAGAAATTTTAGACTTGGTCCTCAAAAAAGAGAATGTATGCAAGTAATCTGCAATTTTTTGAATTTTTTTTTAAAATTTGAACCCTTTTACATTAAATTGAACCATATGGACACAAAATAATTAACGTCACGTCATTGACCCATTATAGTAACATGGATTTGCTTACTTGACTTGAACTTAGTTCACAAAGATGACTTTACATCACATCGACTTCACATAAAGTACTGTAAGTAAAATATTTTTTGTAATTTCTTATTTATTTGAAAGAGAAATTTGACTTGGACATGTTTCATGTGATTCACCCATGTGTGTATGTGTATGCCACTTGCTTGGATGCTAAATAAAGCTGCTCAACAATGTCTAATCTGTGGCAATGTGTAATCCGCCTTATCTGTGCTGCTAAAAGTGGGGAACGGCGAGAGCTTTCAGCAGAACATCTTGGACTAGTTTAACACTATCAAATCTGCAACAATAGCAGGTAGTTACAAAGTCAACAACAACAAGACCAAGAGGTGAAGGAGGACAGGAAGAGAGGGGTGGAGAGAGAGAGAGAGAGAGAGAGAGAGAGAGAGAGAGAGAGAGAGAGAGAGAGAGAGAGAGAGAGAGAGAGAGGCAGAGTCAGTGTGATGATTGGTGACTGCCATAGATGAAGGCAGGATGAAGGTAATCTCTCAAATATGAAAATAATTATAGAGAGGAAATATTTGTGGAAGACTTATGAAGGAAGAAAGACAGACATGAGTTGAACGATGATAGACTGGGATACAAGAACCAGGGATAAGGTGTGCTTTTTGTGGTGTTTTCTAGAAATAAAGGCCACAGTACAAAAGACAAATTGATGGACACTTCCTCTTTTTCAATGTTGTACTTTTCAATTAAACCAAGTCTATCAAATCGAAAAGGGGCGGGACTATGTGTGACAAAAGAGAAATCACACATTTAATTCAAGCTTGTACTAACTGACTGTATCTCTCTATATCGGTCTCTGTGCCTATCTGTCTGTCTCTGTGCTGTGCAGGGTAGCAGATGGTCAGTAATCATTAGTGTATTGTCAGGGCTTCTGATGGGCCCGATAACCACTGTGCACTGCTCAGAATGGCAGGTGCACGACCCCGGCCCCCGCCATCTGCCGGTCCGGCCCCTCACACTAATACACACACAAATCTTAAGGGGGAAGGCTTCTCTAGGAGCCCAACACTGACAGGCACAGATCCTGGAATGAGATCTCAGGATGTCCTAATTGTAAATTTTTAATAAGACACTGTTTACTCTCTTCTGCAGTCGTATACGAAAGGAAAGAGGGATAATAGGAAAATGAAATTCATTTGAAGACATATCAGATGGCATAGAAGTCAAATATTGTGCTGATCTCTACAGCCCTCTATATCCAAGGCCGGGCCATAGGTGACCAATCTGACTTACAACACATTGCCGGTGTTCGTGTGTGCGTTCGATGACTCGGTGAGGACGTACACGTGAAAATACAGAAATAAACACGATAAAGCGTGACAAAAAGCAATAAAACCATAAACATGATTAAGCTCTATCATAAAAATGCTAAATCCTCCTTGCACAGGATTGCTGAGTTATGTATATTTTCAAATGAATAAAAGTGTCTGCTTAATGTTTTTCTGCTGCTTTTCAACCAAAAAGTGATTCCCATTCACAAACTTTTGCAAATTTGCATGTAAGAGTGAAGGGTGGAGGGAACGACTGGAATGTGGCGCTTCAGGCCAGACGCCGGTGTAGTAAACAGACCTATCCATACTCTCATCTCTGCCCTGCTGATCGGCCCCCTTACATGGGCAAGTTCCTATCAGGCCGTTCGACACAAAATAAGAGCTCTGTGTTCCGTCTCTCTTTTGTTTTTCTGGAATGTTGGTTGTGACCAATCATGAGGCTGGATGGCTGATCGCTAGTGGGTGCATGTGGATGTTTGTGTGAGTTTTTTTTTTTGTGTGTGTGGTCTCCTCCCACTGTTCTAGAGCTTCCATTGCCTGCAGCTATGTCTTTTTGCTCTGTCCACTTTGCGGAGGTAAACAGAGGAAGGCAAAACACCTGCTCTCCTCGAGATTGGCTTCACATACAAACACTATAATACGCACCCCACAGATCATAATTGAGCCTTCTGTGGTGTGTGTTGTTTCGAGAGGCTTCTGTTTCGTGTCTCTTTCACAAAGTGTCATTTACCAGACTTGCTCTGTCCTTCAAATGCAAATGCCTTTTCTTTGATTCAATCCTTCATGTTGACATTTAGTCCTTACGTTAAGAGTTTAACTAAAGTAGGGTACTCCATAAATTCACACTCACAAACTAATTCTCAACTTTCCTATAGCTCAACTATGCACTGCACCTGCAATAGCGAAGTCAAGGGTTGGATTTCAAGACTATGTATGAATTGCTTCAGATAGAAATTTTGTGCTAAATGCATAAACATACATGTAAACAGCACCTCATATCTTCCTACTCATTTTTTAGCATAAATTCCATTCGTGTGCAGATCTGTGTCTCCTACTTGTTTATCTCTTAGCCACAAAAACAACTCTGTTTTTCATGCTGCTGAAAAACAAGGAGTGCACAGTTCCCTTAACAGAAACCTGGCAGGTTGGAAAAACAAGCCAGCTTCACCTCCTCAAACAACCTTTGCACATGTTCTGCATTCCAGCTATGAAACCATCTACCTGACAACTGATAAACAACTGATTTGCTTGTTTATCAAAGCTACTGTTAAGCTACCGCCTTGTGACACGTTGCAATTGTGTCACGTTTTCAGTGTGTATTTGCAAATATTAGGTTCGTTTCCTCTTTTACTGGATTCAATATTGACATACAATCTTTTTAGCACACATTAACATCCTTTCATAACAGCCACACCTCTTACTCTACAGTCAACATACAAACATGATCATTTTAACATACAATAAGGCCCAGTATGGACAAATCAACCCTTAGGGCCTGTTCACACTATATTTTTTTAATCATTCAGAATTTAGAAAGAATAGAGGCAGCCATGCCAGAACTATAACTATAATTATAAAGATTATATCATCAAATTACTTTCAGAACTATTTTTTGATGATCGAGCAGTAAATCGGAATCCATTCGAAGTTAAAGGTTCACTGTGTAAATTTCTAGCGCCATCTAGCGGTGAGTAAATTGCAACCAAGGGGCATCCTTCCGCTCTCTCCAACATGGAAGTGACTTAAACTGTAATTCATCAACGGGCCACTAGAGGCTGACTCCAAAAGCTTGTCAAACCCCATGGAAACCCATGTTGAAATGCCCAACTTTAAAATAATCTTTACTAGGGCTGTGACAATAAATTGCTTGTCCCATTAAAAAGACCTGTCTTAAATGGATTCTGAATCAAAATGCTGTGATTCTTTCATGCGAGCTTGTGCGTGTACTAGGGCTGTGTATCGCCAACAATTCCCTGATACAATACGTATCCCGATACAAGGGTCCCTATACGATGCGCATCACGATACAAGACTATTTTGAATTACATTTTTGTTCAGAATTTAGTAACATTATTATTATTATTATTATTATTATTATTTGTTTATTGTACATTGAATAAGAAGTGTTGTAACAGTTGTGTTTTTGCCATTCATTTATTAGCTATTAGAAATATTTAAAATCCCAGAGTTAGTACTTCTGTTTTTTTAAAAGCAGTTTTACAAAGATGGTGCCTTACTCTTGTCTCTCATTATTCTACATCTATGAATATATCTATAAACATGCAGTCAGACTTAATACTATTTAATAGAAATCAGATTATTAATGTGACAGTTATAGTTTGAAGTAGCTCTGTATCTCTTCTCTAGACATACACTTTTCACATGCAAATCTTTGTCGTGTTTCTTCTCAAATGTGTTAGTACTGTTTTATAAGAGCATGGCTAATAAAGCCCTTTGCAGTAGTATAGGCTAAGATATCTGCGCTTTCATACTGAACTTATTGACTTTAATGCGCGTGAGAGAGAGAGAGAGAGAGAGCGCGAGTACGCGGCTCACTATGCAGACACGTGCGCCAGCGAGACAGACGCGCAAAGTGAAAGTATAGTCCGCCACCTTTAACTCTACGCACTCCACGGGACACATTCGTCCTTTCCATATGGATCACGGATCAACAGCAATTCGTCACGTTACTTTCAAAAGTACATCCGAATCGATACGGAAGGTGCTGTATCGATGCGCGCATCGTCAGGCGTCCATGACGATGTATCGTCGTATCGATATTTTGAACACAGCACTAGCGTGTACTAGAGCGTTTTGGTGAGTAAAAATTTCCTTATCGATCTAAAATCATTACGAGTCTGAGTCGTTTATAACGGGCTTTTAAAAAACTAAATTCGTTAAACTAAATCATTCAAAATATTCTTTATTATCAAGAAAATATCCGAAACAATTTTGAGAACGGCGATATAAATATTCTTAAATAGACATTTCCAGGAATAGTGTTTGTAATGCTACTACTATAGTTACGTAAATTATATTGCATTTCTGTCAAGTGATCCTTCTAAAAGTTACACAATGCACCTTTAAAGCGATCCGACATTCAAAATGTGAATTTCAGCGTGCAAGCTTAGAACATACATAATATTGGTCTAGAGATGCTAATATACTTAAAGTCAAAGGTCTACATTTGGTTTAAAGGTTGGGAGGGGGAGGGTTGACGTGTCAAATGTACATATGCTTTCATTAATCATTTTAGAAATATTGGGGAGGTTGCAACTGCTAGTTTTGATTATTTGGGGGTAACTTCCCCCATCCCCAAGAAATTACAACCCAGACAGCCTTTAGGCATAGCTGCACTGTTTTCATCCCAAACGATCCTGCAGGCACGGATGAAGTGATCAACCTCTAAAAATAAATTCTGCGCCACAGTTTTTAAAAAGGCTTTTACATCATTCTGACACACCAACTTGCTCAATTAACTCTTACACATAAGTGGGAAATCAATCGTATGGAACATTAATCTGGTACGCAGTTGTTATTTTAGTGTCAAAATAAATAAATAAACCGCATGTTGTACAGAGCTGAGTCATTCTCAGATCCTTTTACATCACTGACGTTAAAAGAGCTGCAGCAAGCATTAGTCGGAAGGCAATATAGTGTAAATATGAATTATAAAAGCAAATATGCCATTTAAACTTTTACGTGCAGCAAGCAAAAAGCATAACCATGATATTTTGTCATAATGCGATAATGTATAATATTAGACGCAACATAGTCATTTTAAAATACAAAAATACATAACAAAGCCTACGCAATCAGATATTTCACTGATTTATTATCTACAACACAGTAAAAGTATTTTAAAATAAGATAAGTTTAGAAGTTTAACTGCAAATGCATTAATGATCTGTCATTAGGAAAATATAACTGCAATAACAAATCAGCCATTACAGCTTTCACATTAAAATAAGCATGCACAATTCAGGAAAATGCCATTACTGGGTGTTACATAAATCTGCGTTCAAAGCTTACCTTGTACTGTTGTTGCCGTTTCCTTGAACCCAAGACTGGCATATGGACTGACATGTATTCCATTGATGCCCTCTTTACAGCAGCTGGCAGCTTTGAACCTCACAAGAGAATCACAGCTGGCAAGTCCCCCATCCATCAAGTTTAAGGCAATGTAGTTTAGTCCGTTCTGAAAGCCAGCCGATGTCTCTCTGCACATTGGACTGTTGTACTCTTCATCTGATCCTTCACTGTTCTTCACAGAGACAGACACGTTCTCCACAGAGGCCGAACCATGCCGCCTGGTATCGTGAACAAAGGAGGGAAAAACTGGTGTAACTGTGGTGGTAGAGGCAAATGTTTCTGAACTGTGTCGTCGGCGTCCCTGGGGGTCCGCACGAATCACCTTTGCGCCCCGGTCAGGATTCACCAAATCCAAAGTGGTATGGCACAGCAGAAATGCATCAACGGTGGACACTCCCACACTCTCATCCATAGCCAGCCTCTGCATGCAGGAGGATGGGCTGGTGGTTTGCCCACCTTCTGAGGGCTGAGAGACAGGCTGTGGAGGCGAAGCAGGCACGCTGAACGTCATCTCTGTGTAATCGTCTTTAGCTTTGCCAACTGGGCCCACTGGTGCCACCTGTGCTGTAAGGTGGTACCTGTCTTCCTCGGAGTGGGCAGGGCAGGACATCCGTACTGGAAGGGCCTCAAAAGTGTCAGATGGGGCCGCATCTCCAGTTTTGAGTGACTGTGAGTTTACATCTATGTTCATGTAATCCGACAGGGGGGACTGCCTCTGACCGCTGGAGGATCCTAGCGATGAGGCTGGGCTTTCTGAGGAGGCAGTGGAGGGCGGGGAGCTGCTTTCAACAATATGTCCAAAGTCTATGTTAATGTACTCACCAGGGCTTTTTGGCTCAGTGGGGAGGGGATGCTCGTTCATGCTGGGTAATGTCCGAAGTGTGTCCAGAGAGAGGCGGGTGGGCCGGTTAATTCTATGCCTGTGAATAAGGTTCTCTGTCCGGTTTTGTCTTAGAGGGGATAGGACAGGGGGTGATGCTGTGGTTCCTGTCTCTTCTATTATCCTGTTACTTTGAGGGTTCATGACGACATACTGGTCGTCTTCTGTATCCTTTTTCATCTGCTGGGGCTTGTGACAGCGTGGCAAAGAGTTAAATGAGTGAAGCTGTCTCAGGCATGGAGACTGCTCCACACCCACGGGGCTAAGATAGTAGTCGGGTGGTGTGACAGACCCACAATCTACAGGAGACATGTTGAGGTACTCGCCGTTTGTCAATTTTCCATCAGAGCTATCAACAGAGAACTTTGAGCCACACAACATCCTCATGTAGCCGCTGTCTTCCAGAGAACAGCTGCTGGGGGAATTGGTTCTGTAGCCATTAGCTATAGTGAGGGGGTGTGTCCTAGGGTTTATTATCTGCTTTGGAGCGGAAACGCACATAGGGCTCATAGGCATGTAGTTGTCAGCCTTTCCCCCTTGTGGAGCCACACCTGGTGTCATTGGCATGTAGCCATCGTCGCCCAGATTACTGCTCGAACTTATCAATAACGATCCGATTTGAATGTCACCATAATCCTCAGGGTACGTGACCTTTGGGGATGCAGTGTGCGAGCTGCGCCCTGAATGGCCTCCAGTTGTGTAAGTGGCTTTCATAAGTGTGTACTCATCCAATGAAGCTGATGAAACTTGTGGCGGCACCCTCTTCTGGTAGGGCATGGTGAGAGAGTGTGTCCTTTTCCTGTAGGCTTTCTCTAGATCTCCAATTCTCTCCTCTGCCCCTGTTCGGGCACCTCGCCTCCCGCAGCAGTTCGGCCTCTCCATGATCATGTATCCATGGAGGTCACTGCCCTCTTGTGAGGGGGGTGTGCTAGCGAGGGACTCCGGTGTGTTGCATCGGTTTGCTATAGAAAGGTGCCGTACATCTCCCGGGCTGGAGCCACATTCATCACAAGAAATGAAACCGGCATCTATGGGTGAGCCCGAAATGGATGCGGTGCAGCTGGAGGGGCGAGGGGTGCTTTCGATATTACAACCCAGGCTGGCAGGGCTGACAGCTGAGGGAGGGGAGCGAGACACGGGCATGCACATGGATTTACTGTGCTGCAGGGATGAGGTCTCAAATGTTCTGCATGGGCGAGCTGTCACCGTGTTGGAGCGGCTTAAATGCGTCCTGTTGGCACCCATACTGACCGGGCTGCCAGTCACTGACATGGGCCGCGTCATGGTTCCATCGCCCTCGCTTGCAGTGCGTATTCTGCAGGACGTCAGTTTCGTCACGGGAGACGTCGCTGCCACGCTGTCGGTGCGCGATCGCCGTTGTAGCCCAGTCTGACTCGGTGGAAGATTGTTAAAGTGCCGCCTGGTGGGCACGGAGATGGGGTTGGTACCAGAGGACTGGCTTTTGCTGCGCGGGCGGAACTCTGACATCTCCTTCATCGCTTTCATCGCCTCCAAAATGGTCTCGTGAATGTTTTGCGCCACCACGGAGTCATCCGCCTGCATCCACAGCTCACCGGGTCCTATCGACGCGGACCGGCCCACCTCGATGAAGAAAAAGCTGTCAGAGTGTCCGCATCGCCGTATGTTCATCAGCTGTAAAATAACTGACGCCACCTCCGTGTTAAGTTTCACGAAGCTGATGGTGCGGCTGGATAAACACAGGCGATAGACGCCCGTTAGATTCCTGCTCTGTCCGAGTCCTTTAGATTTTAAATTAACTTGCCAAACCTCCTTGTAAGTGGCGGAAACCGGCGTTATTACGCCGTAATTCGCCTCATCAAACCCAACGAGAGACGATGCCGAATTGGACGCGGAGCCGTCGCTCACTTTCCCCTCGTTCATTAAATCCGTTAAAACGGCGTACCAGTCCTCCTGTTCCTGCTCGTTTTCGGCAGCCACGGCAAAATACTCGTCCTTAGTGTAAAGGGCGATCAGGTGCTTGTGTTTGGCATCGGCTCTCTTGTTGATGTTCAGGCAGGAGTCCAAAGGTATAACCCGTTTAGCAGCCGACTTGTTTTTCCATTTCTTTTCGCTTTCGTAGTACTCCAGCCGGGCAGGAGAGCCCTCGCTCGACTCCCTCAGCACGAAAAAGCGCTTGTGTCCGTGCTTCTGTTTCCTCAGATATCCGCATTTCTTTACGCGATTGTTATTCTTCACGATCATGTTTGAAATCAGCTGTCCTTCCGTCGGCGGCGGACTCGCCATTCTCATAAGCTATAAAGAAAAACTCTCACTTTTCCTCAACTTGTGCAGTCAGTCTGTTAGTCTCCTCTGAAGCGCAATGAAAATCCTGTCAGACTCTTTTCTGTACCCGGCGCGGGCTGCGCGTTCGCTGTGAGGAGCAGTTTAACAGTAAATAACACATATCGCTAAGTGACTGGAGTGAAGAGGAAAAACAACATGTGACGTCCTACACATCCAGCTTTGGTTACAAAAAATAGAAAGAAAATACGCACGCACACACACACAGAGAAAATGGGCGGCGCAACCTTTGGGGGGAGGCGTAAACTCGATTCCTCCCATTTTGAAGAGCTCATTCGGCTCATTGGTGGAAGCCCCTGATTGACAGCAGTGAGCACAAATCAAATGCCACTCTCCACTCTTGCTGAAACGACCCAAGGTGTCGGAGAATTGTCAGAGGATCATAACGCACTGAGCTTTCGGGCTGGAAACAGCATGACTTTTACGTTTTTAAATGTTATTCGAATGAGAAAAGGCAAGGGCGAAAAGTTTATGGTAGGTGTCACTGGTTTAAATAGCCGTGGGTCGTTTTAGAAAGCAACTGGGCTGGTTAAAAATACAAGTAATATTGCCTTGTCGCAAGTTTCTCCTATGCGTTTTTATGTTCGCTATCGTTACGGCTGAGAAATATGGTGGAAAGATCAAAATGCTATACTGTCAGTTCCAACATTGTTCTGTTTTACATGATACATATGGCGTTTGCATTGTAGTTACGAAAACATATGATGTTTTTAAGGTCATGTGGAGTTAAGATCTGCAATCACATGCTTGTTTTTTCAGTTAGTTGGACGTGCGTTTGTAAAAATAACATGAAAGGTTGCTTCATTATTTTGTAAGCGATCAACCCAGTCAGAATATCCACGCGCCATCTCAGTTTACTGGTCTGACGCATTACACATTTCATATGCAGCGTAGGTCGCCTTATATGTTCCTGTATTCGTTTAATACACCAGGACTTCATGTATTCGTGACACAGTACATTTACGTATTTGGTTCAAGCAAATGTATTTAACGGAGTCTATAAACAACCTAAAGTTGGAGCATCTTGTGTTATGTAATGCAACCGGTGCTGTATAGATACACAGCCTTAATTTGTCTGGTGTTACGCGACTGCCTCTAGCGTTCCCTAGTATATTTGCGTCTATTTTGCTTGTGTTTACTTTTCACTATACAGACTTTTTACGGCCATTGCATTTTCCGTACAATACGCAGTCATACTGCAAGCGACGTGACAAACTAAAATCATTATAAACGAAGCTGTCTTGTGCAAACTCTGGACAAAATCATTACGCTTAATTTTGATTATAATATATCATTGTTGCTTGTCGGTGTCAGTGTAGACAGGGTGGACCACAATAGACCTCAATCCGTAAATAAGGCATTTAAACCTAGGTCTGTGCTTAAAACTGTGTCAGTATACATGCATGTGGAAATAGTAAAGCAACTGCATTGGTTTATGTGGGCATCAGCGATGACGCTTCTGCGCAGCTCTGCTGAGGATTGAATACGTCAGTGACTGCCTAAGT
This sequence comes from Paramisgurnus dabryanus, assembly GCF_030506205.2. Classification (NCBI taxonomy): domain Eukaryota; kingdom Metazoa; phylum Chordata; class Actinopteri; order Cypriniformes; family Cobitidae; genus Paramisgurnus; species Paramisgurnus dabryanus. Next base: position 27,816,742 of record NC_133351.1, read on the forward strand.
ACGTAGATGAACTGAAATGTGCTGTATGTCTGTGTGTTACCCAATAAGTACAAGTACACCTCCCGGGAAAACATGTATTTTTCAACTGAGAACAAACAATGATAGATATTAAATAAAGACTTTACAAACAACAAACAATGATAGATATTAAATAAAGACTTTACAATTATTTTATACTATTTTGATTTTGCCAGCACAGCATAAAAACATTTAATCCGGTCTGTTTGAGAATTGAGAAATGCTTCTATAAATGCATTGTTGCCTAGGTTACAAATGAATTAAACCCTTTTTTCTACATAATCATGTTATGATAAGTATCATGTGTAGGTTATGTTATATTGTATTTATGTAATATTTAAAACTTAAATGATCATTAAAGCAAATCATAAGTCACAGCATGTGTGTGTATCTCTTATCTATTGTCCCACAATTAATTATGGATGGTATGGTCATGAAAATGTCCTACAAGGATTAAATCCTTGTTCAGGGTAAATAGAGTTTTTGCTGGCTCAGCCGTCTAGATTGGCCCTTTATTCTGCAAGGTCAATTATATAGAGCCATGCATGGGTCAATTACGCCAACAATCCAATGATTTTACCGGAATGACTGTGGAAACGAAATCATAATATCAGATCACATCCTCTTTACTGCTTCTGTCCTCTGCCCATGAATAACTCAATTCAACAACTCGGTTATGGGCTAGGAGTCAAGCCCAGCACTTAATAATGTCACTGATTTTCACACTGTCACCCTTAATAAATAGCACATGATCAGTTAGAGGGAAGCAGGTATCAATAGCTGCGTTTCAATTACCCTTCAAATCGCCCAAATTGACATTGGGAATTGAAAATAAGGCCAGAAACACACAAATTTCACTCCCATATATCGCAAAAAACTTTATATGTAGTATGAGGTGGTTTTTAGGCAAGAGGTCTATTTCTCAAAATGGAATATTCTTAAATTAATCCCACCCCATTTAAACAGTCAATTTTGGTGTTTTCATAGGACTTTAAATAAACCAAGATCCCTAAAAGCAGGAAACAGAGTTTATAAATCAATTTAAATAATTTTTAAAGTAAATGCTTTGTGTCTTTGATGAATAAAAATATCTATGTTTCCTTTTACATTATTTGCAATAATGCAATAAGAACCCCTGATGGACTCACTATTGATAAAAATTCGAAGCCTTACTTGGCATACTGGCCATTGTGAACAATAGCAGCACTCGACACACTCACCCATGAATAAATTGGAGTTGTGCCCACATTCTGTAACACTTTTAAGCATTAATAAGGCATTAGTCAAATGTAGAGAAGTAAGAGGGGGATACATTTTCGAAAAATGAGGAATATACCACGAACAAAAAGCAGCACTTCCCTGCTTGATTGTTTTTAAATGATATGTACAAAAAAGTACAGAGCAGACTTGTCTGGTTCCCTTCCTCCCTCTCTACATCCTACATGTATGTGCATATGTAATGTGTGTGTGTTTATCCCCAAAGTCTTCACGAGTAAAATGCAAATCAGGGCTTCATAAAATTGCAATCAGGTGCATGATTCTTTTGCATTAGGCATGTTTATAGACATGCAAAGTAGTAAACACGGATAAGGATATACACACAGAATGCACATAAGGCCCATCTCAGGTCCATCTGTTTATACTGATCCTTCTAGGTTATTTATTGCAGCATGCATATGTAACAGTTTGAAATGTACACACTTTGATTCATTAATTTACTAGTTAATTTAATGCCCATCAAACTATTATTTACAAGGCTGTAAAGACGGCTACTATGGAGCACTGCTATAAGAGGCTCTTTTCTGTTTACTATCTATTTACAATTAAAACAGATGAGGTATGACAGAAGCAGTAAAATTTTATGTCAAACATATAAAATATTTGTGAGGGATAATTGAGACACAAATTAAACATTTTGGGGGGCGTATATGATTTCTGCAATTGATTCCAGAAGAAATTATTACAGCTAAATAGGTATTTTATGTGGGGTGCACATTTTATAGTAATATCATGTATCATGCAATTATTTTGGCAGTGCATGTTATTTTCTTTCTGACAACTTCAGCATTGGCTTAATATTGTTTATATGTTTTTTTAATATGTTTAGATGCAAACATTTTGACTGGATATTTTTTAGACATGCTATCTGGTAAAAAAATTCAGTTTATAATAATTAATGTCTGGATTCAACGGAGGGTTAATTTCTACATGATGTTATTCTGCAGGCAGTTTTTATACTTGTTCAGGTTTCTTAGAAACATTTAACATTTAAGATTAAGTTCAGATTTAAGTATGTTACACTATATGCAAATAGTTCCTGTAATTCAATTGGTAGAGCACAAATGTCAGGGAAATCCTAGGGAACACATATACTGACAAATATGTATCATACATTTATTCCACAAGTGTATGCCAAATGCATAAATGTAAATAACTAAACGCAACTGTCCATGTTGCACTTTGGCACAAAACAAACAGATATTGAAAAAGAAACGAAACAGTAAAAAAAAGAAGATATTTATGCTTTTGATAATTTGCTTCTAAATTGTTTTACATCAGAGTCACAAAATAAACCTGTTCATGATTTCACAAGCATTGGAAAAGCTTAAAAATATGATTTATTTAGTTACGTCTTAATTTCTCTTGCATTAATATGAAAATGAAAGTGTGTGGTCAGCTCAACCTTCCCCCAATGAAAGCTACATTGCCTTACAAGAAAAACAGATTAATAAACATATATAAAAAATTAATTAAAATCCAGACAGGTTTCCATAAAAAAAGAAAAAATGTTAGTGGTTGAGGTATGCATAAAACAAAAAAATACAATAATGCTTGCTATTATAAAATTAATGGTATACAGTATCACCTCAAGATATGAAAACAAATATGTTTGTTATTATATCTAAAATGTTAATTGAAAATAAATGATCCTCCATGTTGTAAATGTGAGTGTGCCTATGTACATTTACACACGGATTTACTTCCAGTTTCTACAATGGCCATCTGACACAGCTTAACCTCTCTCAGCTGCTTTTTTCTCAAGTTGGTCTGAATCCTTTTCACAACCTCAAAAGATAAATAAGCTACAGCCACATGCAGTAACTTGCAGTAACAGTAAGCACATATGAATACTCTGCAAAAGGGTTTATATATTTAGTGAAATTAGCATTAACACAGTGACTGTGAATGCTGATAAATTAACCCTAAACTGTTAAACGGAGATTAATAACTGTCCTAAGAAACATCTGAAATCAACATAACTTATTTATACTACAAACGCTTCTTCTAGATGTCCTAATTATTGTATATGTATCCATCCCCTTAATATGTACCCCAAAAGAAAAGAAGAATTTAAATGATTTAGTATCTTTTTTGCTTAAGTTCATGCTGTTTTCACCATATCAGGACATATCGTACTATGCATTATGGAGAAAGAAACAAAGAACTCAATTTATGGTCATGTAAAATGAATTTGATTCAATTACACTGTTGTTAGAGCATCCGCCCTCTCTCATCAGATATTCTCCCCGTAGCATCAATATTCATGCCCCATTACATGGATATGCAATTCTAGAGATGTATAGGTTTAATAAATGAGTCTATGATGAATATCTGTAAAATGTAATTTGTATTCATAGGGTTTAGAAAGAAAGATAAAATAGTGTCTTTTGAAATCTCACATTCTAAGGTTTGTTTATGATGTTTTGTGTGTCTACAAACAGTTTTTTTTATACTTATATCTTATATTCAACTCATTTTCATGAAAATCGTATACAGTACAGGAGCATGCAGTTGAAAAGTCATGCAATACATACACCAAAGTCCAATTTTGCATGATATATATGCCAGTCCTTCCCATTCACTTTTCCCATTCACCTTCCCAGTCATTTCATGTATTGATTCTAATGTTTTTTTTACCATTGTCGCTTGGGATTGTGGTTAGATCAACTTTCTGTTACATTTCAGACATCCTAACCCAAACTTTTATTCTAACCTTAAATTCAAGCAACATGGCTTAGAAATTGAGAAAAAAATTGAGAAACCTATACATACAATCCTAACCCAAACCCCAAATCTAATTCCAATCCCAAGCAACAATGGTTTAAAAATAGAAAAAATTATATATAAAACAACAAAAAGATGTGTGGTATTAAGTGAATGGGAAAGATTGGCGTATCATCCACTCAAAATTTGACTTTGGTTTATGTATTGTATGGGCCCTATTTTAAAGATCTAAGCGCATTGTCTGAAGCGCACAGCGCAATGTCTAAATGGGCGTGTCCGAATCTACTTTTGCTAATTTAACAACGGGAAAAATGGTTTGTGCGCCGAGCACACGGTTGAAAACGGTTGGTCCTTTTTTTAATGAGTAATGGGAGTATTTTGGACGTAACGTGCAATAAACAAATGAGAGTCTCAGCTCTCATCCCCTTTAAAAGCCAGTTGCGCTGGCGTAATGTCTAATCCCTATTAAGATGACTGACTTTGTAAACTGAAAAACTAAGCGGAGGAAGAAGATCCCCAGTTTAAGATTAATGTTAAATAATTGTGTTGTTTTTCACTTGTATTGAAATTGTTATTTTTTGATTAAAACCTTTAAAACCTGTTTTCTTTTAGTCATGGAAGTAGAAATAGTAGGCTTTTAATTGCTTTAAATGTATGGCTATCCAATATCATCAAAAAAAATTTACAAGTATGTAAGAAAAGGTTTGTACTCTAAAAATACTTTATTTGTAACAAACAGGAGATAAAGAATTTACAAACGGCTCTCCACACGTTTCAGCACTTGGACAGCGTCAGTTTTTTTTAGCATTACTTAAAAATGTTTCTCACCATATCCACAGGTACAGAGTCATCATATACAATAAATCCGTGAGGTAGCATTTAAAAAAACAAACATTTAAAAACAGATGCATTTGTTTAAAGCAAATTTATTTACTTAACAGGCTTCAGGTGAAGCAGCTCTTTGTGCCTTCTAATTTCTCATAATTAGTCCTCATTTATGTCCAAGAGACTCAATAATAATCTTTTACATTCAACCCTTTAATCTTTCATATATTTAAAAGCGTTTTTGTGCTGCTCCGCATTTATGTAGTGATAAGCAAACACGTGTTGTCGTCCTGTTTATAGGTGCATATTACTAATATAAAAAACATATTGCGCCATAGACTTTAGACCAGGTTTTTGTTGGTCAATGGTTTTGTTTTATTTTAGTTGCCTCAAAATAGCAACGCGCCTGAACACACCTCGTATTCAGACCAGAACTCCCATGGACGCAAAAGGGGGCGCAAATCCATTTGCTATATTTATACAACGTGGCGTTAAACGTGAAAATGATAATTGCACAGGATGAAAACTAGCAAAATACACTTGCATCGTGCATTGCGTTGCATTGCGCCAGGTGTAAGATAGAGCCACATATCTGTAAGAAACAATTGTCTTAAAATTGTCCCAAGCTGGCACAAGGGCAGTACCCTTACAAAAAGGGTATTAAAAGATCCTAAAGTGTACCATTTATGTACATATGTACAGATATGTATACATTTGGTACCAATATGTACCTTTGAGGCACTACTTTTCGTAAGGGGCTCTGTCCCAGTGACAATTAGAGACCATTTTTGAAAGTTTTTTCTGACAGTGTAAGGTCTTAAATATATTTTTCCTTATGAAGGACATTGAAAGATCTATCAACTTGTTTTTAATCTAGTAAAATAGCTTTAGGGGGCATGTACACCAAAGCATTTAGACGTGGTTAAAATCAGCAGGTGGATGCCAACTGTGGGCACTTGCCAGCGTTTTGTACCCTGAGTGCTTTGTTGTTATAATATTTCAATGAACCGGTTGGTTGTTGTGGTATTTGTCCCGCCCCTCCTCCACTGTGATTGGAGAGCTGAGTGAAAAGTGACATTGACAAGCTGAACGTTTTACCCAAAGTTGAAAATTTGTGTGGACAAAACCTGGCATACCATTTTTAAAGCATTGAAAACATACGCCGGCCGCAGGTGTAAATCCCTTTCTGTACACACCCCCATAGAGTCATGGCCTTTGATCATTCATTTATTCATTCATTCATTCATTCATCTATCCAACTTTCAGCCATTACCGTCATAGAAATGGTATAAATGTTATGGTGTATAAATGTGGGTTGCACAAACTTCTGACTCCATTTGAAGCCAGTAAAAAACAGAATATTTCGAATTCCTTAGAGTCAGATGTGTATGTGAGAAAGTAACAGTAATATTTCATAAAATTCTGTAGTGAAAGTTTAACTTGTGAAGATCAATCCCCCTTCTGTCTTTCTTACGATCTCAGTGTGTAAAATGAACTCTGCCTCAACTTCTCTTCCTTGTTTGCGGGGGTGGTTGCGTGCACCTGCCACTATCCTCCACACAGTCCCACACCCTCTTCCGCCTCTGCATCCCACTCGGTCCGGAGCTGACTGGAGGATGAATCATTCATCAGTCAAAGAAATGAGTGCGGGAGCCTAAAATGAAGAGCGAAGTAAAAATCATTGATCGTCAGACTTAATCTCTGTGCAGCAGAGACACAAATTCTGTTTTGGGGCTGTTTGTAGGAGTGGGACGCTGTGTGCTCGTGTCTACTGAGAGATAGGAAGGAAGCGAAGCGTTCGGGGGAGGCAGGAAGGAAGGAAGGAAATGTGAAAGGGCCGGAAGTCGATTAATCCGACAGACTGGCTGTTATGTCACTGCTGATCAGAGCGTTGACACCATTGAGTGAGATGAATAAATGTGGTACATAACATCCGAATAGCATACATAGTCCAAGATGAAGTCCAGAGATCATCAATAAACAGGCATGTTTTGGATGTAAAAATTTTTAAGATGGCCTGAAGATAATTTTTATGAAAGTGATATAATGTCATTTAAGGTTAAATGCCTTTGCAAAAAAAAAAAATGCTTTTATTCTTCACAGAGTCCCTCCCTGCAATTATATCTTCATGGCAATTAAATTTATAGATCAAAAGAAGTAAAGTGAAGTCACATGACCAAAAACAATGCATGATTATAAAAATGTAAAACCTATCTATAGCACTATTCGGACGGGATTAGTTTTCCAAACGACGTTTGAGTTTCAACGTGTCCCCCAGGACGTCTGTGATTTTATGTACCGATTCGGACGGGATTAAAATGATGCAGGCTATTCCAGAGATGGGAGTGTCTGTTTCATGCATTTGGGCGTTGCAGTAGCACGTGCTCTGGATACGCGTACGTAATGTTTAATATTTTGCTTTACATGTAAAATTATGATAGAACATGTAATTTATGAATTTAATTTTATCAAATCAAAATAAAATATAAAAATCCTACTAAAGTAACGTTAGCCTACGTGTTTTATATAACTGTCTGCTTATAATAAACACAAAGAAATGAAGAAATAATGATTAATAAAATGTATTAGCTTTATTAATTAACATTACCATTCCGGAGTTTAACAACTTTGAACTGAGTTTCTTATAACGTTAATGATATTACAGTGGCCAGTCTTAACAGTGTTTGATATTCAGCTCGTCTTGATTTAATTATTTTATTTTGCCGAATGCGAAAAAAACATTCATATCTGAATGAATGGGACTCAGGAAATACAATAGTCGCGCATTAGTAAGACCTTACGGCAGATCACATTGGCCAAAACACGAAATGAACCGAGTTTTCAAAAGATATTGCGGGCAAACACAGACATTTGCATTCGGACGGGATTAAATTTTTCAGAGGACCTCTGAGTTCGGCGAAAAACAATTGCTCTGGAATTCTTACGGAGGTCGTCAGAGAAAATCAAAGACATGGCCGATTCGGACGGGATTAAAAACACAGAGGACCTCTGAGAAGCACGATTTTCTCAGAGGTCCCCCTGTAAAACTAATCCCGTCCGAATAGGGCTTATGTCTTATGCAGTATGATGGTAAAAGATCCCTAGCTGGGTGGTACACTTTTTTCTTCGCATTTCAGCTGGATTTTTTTCAGCATCAAAAACATTTACAAACAGCTTGTGTGGACTCAATTTACGGTAGACTTCAACATACAATCAATGATAACAGAGTCCTTTGGGTGTTGTTGTAAAAATATCCATATTTAAAACTTTATTAACGTAAATAAACCCCTTCCGGTAGCGCCGCCATCTTAGACTCCTCTGTATTCAGGAGAGAGTATTAGCGTAGTGTACGCACTTTTCTTAGTGACGTATGACAAATTCGGAGGGCGGGGGCACAGAGCAGCAGCAGAGTAGCCTCCGTAGGCTGCGTAAGCTCCCATCCTGAATGCGGATGCGACTAAGATGGCGGCGCTACCGGAAGGTATTTATTTACGTTAATAAAGTTTTAAATATGGATATTTCTACAACAACACCGCTCGGATTACCCTCAGAAGACCTTTGTTTATCATCCTGGAGCCGTTTGGATTTATTTTGTGAAGGATGGACGCACTTTTTTTGGACTTGAAGGTCGTGGACCCCGTAACATCAACTGAAAGATCTAAAACATTTTCTAAACTATCCGAAAATGTGTTTGTCTGAAAAACGATGGACATATGCAACTCGGACAGCTTGGGGGTGAGTAAATCATGGGTTTAATATCATTTTTGGCCGAACTATCCCTTTAACAGTAGTTTAATTCTGATAACAAGGAAATGAATGACAGTAAATTACCTTCATTCATATATCTTAACAAACGTGTATAACTATTACATTGAGCTAACTTTTTACAGTATAAAATGAATGTATACAATGTTAGCCACAAGTCCTTGAATTCTTGCCTGGCTGCCAAACCTCACCGCACAGCAATGATCCATATTTATCATCCCCCTTCATCTTTAGCAAGCCAAAACATTTTATTTTCGACAAGTTATTTGTTTCAGAGATCAGTTTAGCGACTCACTTCAGTGTGTAACCACAACAATGCGTGTGCGTCCGATGGTCTCACACTTGTCTTGGTCTCAGCCCCTCAAAGTCTTGGTATTGTCTTGGTCTCGTCACCCTCTGGTCTTGGTCTTGTTCTAGTCTCTGTTTAGGTGGTCTCGACTACAACACTGACGCATATTCACGCAGTAAGATGCCTATATAGTGGTAATTAAATGTACATGAAAATGTTAATATATATCCATGGATATATGTACAAACGCATGGGACAAAAAATAAAAATCTGTATTATGTTTTGTCTAAAATCAACAAGATTACTTTTGAAACTATTTTTTCATATGAAAAACTACCACTGTAATCTCACATTTTAAGAATTTTAAAGGAAATCTTAACACTCAAACTAGGCTTAGGTTTGCCAGTATCAATTTAAATCTAAGACAAAGTTGAAGAACCAGCGAGCAATACAGTTTTCCTTTAGGAATTGCCTTTTCTTGTTGTGGGGGAGCTTAGGTTGTGTTGAATATTGATGGGACCATCCCTGGATCTACACATTTTCCATAGTGACCCAGATTCCTTTAGGGGGAAACCTCACTTCATATATGTTCTTCTATACAGATGACCTTTATCATGTTTATAGGGAAAACCACGCAAACTTAATGTCTCATAATTCAAGAGGTGAAGCATGTGTGACTGGACGATATTGATCATGCGAATGTGGGTCGTCTCTGAAGCAATGGGGCCACTGCAATGAATGAGGGGCAACTTTTGCATCTAGCTGAGTAGGTGGAAGTCAAGCAGGTTAGATGATACATACAACATTAAGGATATCACTGCTCCATTGTTTCGACTCATCATAGCATCAATCTTCAAACGGGCCGCATTGTTGAGCAGGTAACCTTAGAAAAAGGCATGACAAGGTAAACCACCTCATATTATTTCAGTACAAACTGCTTTATGTCATGCACGTGAGAAACTTCATTGATTATGGTTGGATTGTAAGTGGGCAACTGGGGTTTTCCAACTAAAGGTTTTTGACAGGCTCTGCATGGGGTGATTTCTGAGAACTGATTTCTTCATCTCTCTTTATTTGACGGCTGTCAAAAATGGAGCACATAAGGTCATTCATTGTTCCATTACGGTGAATAAACTAGGTAAGATGTGAAGAACAATGGCTTCACTTAAGCTCCTTGTATTGCAAGCATCGCATAACACAAATCTGCAGACAACATCAAAGTGAGTGCTAGGTCAGAAAATAATGAAAGAGAACCTGCCTAAACAATAAAGAGGCAACTGAAACAATAGCCCTGTTGTAAATCCTAGTGATCTGCCAAGCCCAAGAGATTGAATGAGATGAAAACTAAAAACTGACTTGAAAGAGCTTTGGGTTTAAGAAAAGCGCATTTGAAAATAAAATGCATTATTATTGTTATTATTATTATTATTATTGCGTGGACATCACTTTTTTTTTTTTTTTGCACCATAATACTGAACTGGAACCTGTTGTACACAAATGTGGACAATTACACTGCTTCATGTTCAAAGAAAAATATTTGGTTATTATATTTATTGGTTCTTCCTAACCCCCAAATAGCTGGAAGAAATCTGAAAAAAGACCAAAGCTTGAGTCTTAGGAGGTTAATGCTCTAGTAGTGTTGTAGTACTTAAGGCCGGTCTTTATCTTTTCCATAAAAATAAATTTCTGGGGCATTGTATGATTTATTTGTTAACATCATTAATGTGATTGGATATAAACTTATCGCTTGTGCTTGGCCTGTAATAAATTGAAATTGCATCCAAAAACAGTGGCGGCTCGTGACTGCTCATCCGAGGGGCGCAAATTCAAAATATATGTTCGGAGTGTCATGTGTGTTGCTTGTGTTTTCAAAATATGTGTTTGTTGCGTCATGTGAACCATGTGTATCACGTGTTTTGTCAAAATAAGTGCCTGCTGCACACACGTCAAAACCGTTTATGATTAAAGAGATGCTTACGTTCACAAAATACATGCAAGACACTCCCAGTAAACTCTGATTACGCATGAGACTATTCGAGTATCTGGCAAACATGAGCGTCTCTTTTATCATAAACCCTGCGGCAGGCACTTATTTGACAAGACCCGTGATGCACATAACGCAAAAAAAAAACATATTTTGAAATTATGAACATGACGGGCATACATACCGCCACTGTCCAAAAAGTAAACAAATCCAATATAATTTAGCATTATCAAAAGAGCAAGAGAGCTGTTTTCATAAATATGGATCTTTCATATTGAGAACTGCTGGTCTTGTCTTGGTGTCAACAAGGATAGCACTGTATTCAAATTGGATCTTTTGGTAACACTTTACAATAAGGATGTAAAAGTAAATGCATAAACTAACATGAGCAAACAACAATTTACGCATGTATTAATTCTTGTTAATGTTTGTTAATGCCAATAAAGTTATTTATGTCAGTTCATGGTGCACTTATGTTAATAGATACAACTTTTGATTTAAAAAATGTGTATAATGCTGAAATTAAATTAAATGAAGTTTATTTAACTAAGTTCGGGAGGAGCATGGTCATGTGATCCAACCAATCAGCGTGGAGAGGTGCCTATAAATCCCTCATCTCTATCCCATGACTGATTTTTGCAGCATCCCTCCTCTACCCCATCACCTCACTATCAACCAGTTTGGGTTTGGGGTAAAATTCAGAGCTCGGAGCAGTGGCGGAGCCAGAGGGCTATTTGGGGTGGCAATTGCCACCCCAGACGAAGTCCTTGCCACCCTTGTTGCCACCCCGCTGAAAACATTACACTGTTTGATTTTTACGAACATTTCTCAAATCTCCCAGCGGACGTGAATGCATCCTTCAGCACGCACAAGCGTGCTGTTGCTGCTATCTTTTCATTACGCTTGTTCGACTTCATGTGGCACCGCAAGAACTGACTCCCAGATGACGTCAAAGTTCCACGAGAGCGATTTAAAAGCAAACTCCTCCATATGATTTCGCGAATCGCTCTCGCGGTACTTTGACGTATTTCAGCTGGCGATTCTTGCGGCGCCGCATAACGTCGAACAAGCCTATTGGTTAAGCTGACATGAGCTCCTTGGTGCTCCAAAACATAACGCGGCAGCACGCACAGGATCGATGAAGAGCGTATTGCTGGTATGTACGGCTTTTATTGGTATTAAATTAAACGAAGTACTGTTTTAACGGGAAGTAAGGAAGACATTGCACTGTAGTGCTTAGCATTAATACTTCAATGATCCTTACTAGTCTTGTGAAACTGACTAATACTGTCACGCCTGCGTGAAGATGCTTAAAACAATAAAAAAACATGTCATTAGCAAATGTTCAGCAACAATCACAGACATTAGGTAGGCTTATTCATATTGTCACGTGTAATGCAGCATATTGAACTTAATAAAACCACCGTGGATATAGTACAGGGATGTAAACAGCACGCTTTTCGGCGCCTCGCGCTTTTTACATGTCAGTTTGGGTGACTTGGGTCTGAGAGAGTTGGATTATAATTTCAAAAAGTCATCTGAAGCCATTCCATAGCTATGTGAGGGACAGAAGTCTATTTACATTATTACATTGAACTTAAATGGAAACTCGTTCCCTCCTCCCTTGACATAACATGTCCAGACGTCTGTAAGCAATTTTCCTTGTGTTGTCAAATAGGCTAGACCTCAATATACTCAGATTTTGTCGTAGTGTATGTTTTAATATTTGTATTATTAGTAACGGTGTACTTATGGTAAATAAAAACAAGCAAATTGTTCAAAACTTTGGTTTCTTCATGAGGTGTGTAATATATGTCTATAGGGACAGTGAAATTACCAACTTCTTTCTAAAGAAGCAAAAGTCAGGTGCAGATCAGGGCCAAACAGATCCCAGATGTTCTATTTTTGCTGTATCCTTAATACATATATAATTGTGTACATTTTGGAAAATAAACAACTTTAATTTAATCTATATACATTTTGTGGAAAATAATGTATTTTTAGTGTAATTGAACACTTTGTATATTGACCCCCCAAAATAATACCTTGCCACCCCTTTGCCACCCCTGTTTTAAAAGTCTAGCTCCGCCACTGGCTCGGAGCCCTCTCCTCGGACAGCACGACAAATATGCTTTATATCATTCCCTATTGATTACATGTTAATGCGAACTCGTGAACTAAGATTAATAAATGCTGTAGAAGTTTTGTTCATTGATAGTTCATGTTAACTAATGCATTAACTCATTGTTAAGAAATTCAAAGTTATTGAAAAGTGTTACCCATTTTGCGTTTGGCAGGCACTTTGATCTAAAATTACTTACAGTATAGTGGATTCAAGGTATACAAATCATTAGTATGTACAGTACGTTCCCTGCATGGAAATGAACCCTGCAACTTTTCTGCTGCCATGCGAGCTACAACACCTGTACACATGCAGGGGACTTGACTTATAATTGTTTCCTATATAGTTTTACCTCTAGATGTTTAGTAAAACCAATTGTAAAAATGATAATAATTTAATTAGATTTCACTACAGTATTAAATCAAATATAAGCAAGTTTGTTATAATTGTTTTCTGGCTTTGTCCATCATTTTGGATATAATTTCCAATAATCTTGACTTAGGCTGTACTGTAATTACTTCATCAAAGGACAATGAGACCACTTGAGCAGCTTAACAAAGCTCTCAAAGCTTCTTTTTGAAAAATCAAAGCTTATTGTATTTTAGCCTACTGTGAAGAACAGGTAAAGCAGGGTCCGACAAGGGTTTTCAGATCATTTCAAACACCTTTACATTTTATATAAGTGGTCTAAAGATTTTCTTTGCCTCCGAGATCAACAAAGATGAAAACTGATACTGTAAAATGATGATTGTAAACTATCAAAAGCAAAGCACTGCTGTTGGCATAACATGTGACCATGCCTGGAGCTTTTATCGTTCTTCTCTTTCAGATTGGCCCCTGTGGCGATCTCAAGAGGAATCCAGTAATGATGGTTGGGTTTCCATCTGCCTTACTATTACTTCTCCTCTCTCCATCCCCCCACCCTTTCTCCTCCTTTCCCTCATGACTTAGTGGAGTTCATAGTAGGTCACATACAGGTGTCCAATCTCTTTTATTCTCTACCTCCATTCTCGCCTTTTTTGCGTACGGTGGCCTGAGGCTTTTTTTAAGGAATGACCAATAACACAGGGGAGCAAAAAGGAATAAATAAAAGGCAGGATTGGAGGGAAAATGAAAATGCTCAGATACACTATACAGAAGTCTACAGTACAATAAAAAAGCTGCATGTGGCCTTAGACAACAGCCTTATAATAAAAGTATTTTATGGTGTACAGAGGTACACTGGAAGCTCTTAGAGGTTTATATTTGTTAATGGTATTAAGTGTTTATACATAACAACGTCATTGTCTGTGTTTTAAAACATAATGGGGGTTTTGGCAAAGAATTGTCTCTCTTTCAGTTAATGAGATGGAAATTGAATTTAATTGACCCACAAGATGTTGATTTGGAATCTGCAGTTGTAATGACAAGATGAGGAATTCGATTAGACCTACTTGCAATTTAAAGCAACTTTTATTACAAAGCCAAAATCAAAACATTATTATTAGTGATGCACCAATGTATCGGCCGCCGATATTTATCGCCCGATTTTTGATGAATTTGAAACCATCGGCATATCGGCAATAGCACGAGAAAGGCTGATACCGATTGTTTATTAATTAACTGCATAAAGAAATCCATTATATGCAAAAAATGAGTTAATGTTGTTAATAAAATAAATGCTGAATAGCAACCACCTTTGAAGGTTGTCATGCATCTCTTATTATGTTGGTCAGTTGAATGTTAATTAGATCCAATCCATGTTCAGTAAAAATAATTTGATGCAGAAATAAACTAGCTAATAGACCAACTAGTATTGTATACAAGTGTTTAATATCAGTATCGGCATCGGTATCGGCCAGAAGTTATCTGTTTAAATCAGTATCGGTATCGGCCCAAAAAAAATCCTATCGGTGCATCCCTAATTATTATTTTTCACTAATTGTGCATACAGTATTTAAGCCCCAATGGTGTGTATAATCTTTTTTAGCTGATTCAGGTATATTATTCAAATGTCATTTAAACACATGAGGGTAATATGTATACACTCTAAAAATGCTGGGTAGTTCAACCCACGGTTGGGTAAAATGTGGACAAACTAACATCTCGTGGCAATTCGCACACATTTTATGAGGTGGCAAATTCGTATAAACTTGTACACTCACATTAGTCCATTTTTGAACGATTATGCACCTGTGATGATGGTCTTGGGAGGTCTTTATTGTTTTATTATGATATCAAATGTTTTGTAAGAATTCATACAAATTGGCCAACTCTTTATAGGAAAACACCACAGTTTTTCAATATTTTACTATGTTTTTAGCTCAACTTAGATGAATTAATACATGCCTATCTTTTATCAATGCGTGCACTTTTAATCTTTGTACAGCGCTTCTTGAATGTGTTAGCACTTAGCCTAGCGCCATTCATTCCTATGGCTACAAACAAGCGTTATTTTGTGCCACCAAACTTACTCGTGTAACAGCCTTTACATGGGTAAAACATGGAAGCGTTTGGTGGCTTCTAAATTCATCCCTGTTTGGAGCCATAGGAATGAATGGGGCTAGGCTAAATGCTAACACATTCACGACACACTGTACAAAGATTATAAGTGCACGCATGAAAAGAGATACTGTATGTATATATTAATTAGTCTAAGTTGAGGTAAGAACATAGTAAAATATTGAAAAACTGTGGTGTTTTCCTTTAAAAACATAGAAATTCTTATAAGATCCAGATGCCCTGCTGGGAAAAACCAGCATACCAGCAAAACCAGCATATGTTGTGTTTTGGTGCTGGTTTGCTAGTGAACACCAGCTAAACCAGCACCAAACCAGCATTAGCACCAGCTAAACCAGCACCAAACCAGCATCTGCACCAGCTAAACCAACACCAAACCAGCACTAGCACCAGCATCCCATGCTGGCAAGACCAGCATATGTTGTGTTTTGGTGCTGGGATGCTGGTGACCTGTTTTTTTCATCAGGGTGATTGGTTTAAATGAACAGAAAATGTCAACATATCCTCCAGCTAGGGTGGCCATTCGTGCCAATTCCGCCGGACACATACCGAACATGTTTTTGGGTGCATTCTCCGGAAGTTGGGTTGGTCGACCGCATACGTCATCAAGGTTTAATATTTCGGGTTCAATTTCAGAAAAGCAACCGTAACATTTCAGGGTAAGAATGAAACTACAATGATTGTATGTCTTAAAAGAAATAAATCTTAATTTTTTAATGTATTTTAACTCAAATGCGAGAACCTCAATGACATATGCGGTCAGAGGCGCACCTTGTCAACAGGCAAGGCAGGCAACTGCTTGGAGCCCTGAGCCACTAGAGGGCCCCCGAGTTTGTTTCTCGGATGGCCAGCTACAACCGGTAGATGAACATAGATACTCAACATAACTGCATATCAAAATTCCGATTGGATGGAATGTTGATTGACATTGGCTTAGCCCAGTCAAAATCCGACCCAGGTGGATAACTTGCCAGTTTCGAAAATGAACGTAGCAAATGGGTGACGTTGTATCGTTCAGTCGTGCTGTCGCAGTTGATCCGTACGGATCACGACCCACGGTTTGGCTTGCGATTGCCAGATTAATACGCAAATTTAAATAGGAAAAGTTTATCATTTGCACGTGTTTCAAAGGCTTGCAAATGCTAACACTCTCCAATTTAACCGCAAAAAGGCGCTAAAGTGAGCAGCATCGTACCCACATGTGGTTTAACCCTTTAGGCGTCAGAGGTTTTTTCCTAAAACGTTTAATTTTGACATGTTACTTTCAAAAGGCTATATCTTAAACGTGATAAGAGATAGAGACTTTCTGTAAATTAGAGAAATATTAAGGATGACACACTTTATGGAGGGGAATAAAATGTCCCATTAAATTTGCATATTATGACGTCATATGTGGCAGCCATCTTGAATTTTTATGAAAAGTCACATGTTTGAATGATAAAATGCAGCACTTCTTTCCCCCCAAAATGTCCCTAACCTTCTGTATGCTATATTGCACAATACTGAATGCTCAGGTAAATAGTAAGTAGTAAACAAACTGATCTGCGCGTCGATAGACTAACGTTATGCATAATGGCTCCTCTGCCCCGTGTAACACCGCCTCTGCTCCTGCTACGAGCCGCATGGCCAGATCTGCCTCGCATGCGCCCCGAGTGGAGAGAATTTGCACAGCTGGGACTATTGCCTTTACTGTCGCCGTGATTGTGATGAGGTGCACGGGACGGAGCACTGGAAGTCGGCCGCTCGCCCGACAGACTCCCAGGGCCCGCTCGGGAAGACGCAGCTCGCTCTACATTGCTTGCACGGTAAAAAGACTGGACGCGCATATTACCTCCAGCCTCATTACCCACACCTGTAACACGCCTGCTAACCCGATGAATTCTCCGACCCCGTGTAACATTCCCACCACTGACATTGGGCAAAGGATTCATCATGTGCTTGGTGTATAGCTACACTTTCACTTTGCCAGCTGCACGATTGCAAAGCAGGGGCGCGTCTGAATCGTGGTCACTAAATGAATCACCAGCATCTTCTGAAGGCAGATATTCCCCTTCAGAATCATTGTCAGCGAATATAAGACCCAACACTTCATTGCAGGTAAGCTTTTTTGATGCCATTATATGATCATGTATTGAAAAAACTCGCTGAGGTTATCGCTCTGATAAAATGACTCACTTGCACACTAGCTATGCTGTTGCGCACTTCAATGCGCACTTGCTCTAAGAGTTTGTATAGAAGCATGATGTTTTTCTGAATCCGGTATAAAGTATGACATGTCTGCCATCTAGTGGAGGGGGCGGATGAACGAAATTTGACACCCTATGTGACAAAATCGGCAGTTACATTCAGTGACGCATCTTGTCGAAAAAGTCGACCGTGGCGCCTAGAGGGTTAATGTGTCCGGTCCAGCTCCAGTCAGGCACGTGCCCAAGTGTAAATCTTTTGTGCCCCGGTGTAAATCTCAAGTTTAAATTTTAGCAGTTAACTAGTGCAATCCTTTACAAAGACAATTGCGGCAAAAACAGATCTTTATGCAATGTAGTTACCAATTTACGCTTGTAAAAGCAACGAAGCAGTCGCAATGACGCGTACGCGCACATATTCATGTCCGCGCGCGTCTTTGCGTTCATTCGCGCACAACCGCATTTAAAAGACGCCACGTGAGTGAGTTAGCTTATGAAAACATGACGAGACTAAAGGAAGTTTCTAAATAACAATGCAAATCTTATTTTGACTCGATCATTATTGGCTTCTGTAGATGGACATCAGAAATGTTTTGTGCAAAGCAGGGAAAGGGAAGAAGAAAGGAGAGATGATGAGTTTAAGGGAGGTAAGACAAACTACATCCTCACCCTGTCAGGTCTCAAACATTATCAAACAAATCTCTGGAAAACCTCTTGTCAAGTCTATAGAATTGCATTGTTGCTGAGAAAATCAACAGATGTGTGTGTTATACCTTGCTGAAAAAAACAGCATCAAACCAGCATGGACCAGCATGGGAATTATGCTGGTGTATGCTGGTTTAGCTGGTGGTCACAGCATACCAGCACCAAAACACAACATATGCTGGTATGACCAGCATGGGATGCTGGTGCTAATGCTGGTTTGTTGCTGGTTTAGCTGGTGCTAATGCTGGTGCTGATGCTGGTTTGATGCTGGTTTAGCTGGAGTTCACTAGCAAACCAGCACCAAAACACAACATATGCTGGTCTTGCTGGTATGCTGTTTTTTTCAGCAGGGTACTGTTCTGTATTTTCAGATATGAAATGAATATTTAGGTTGTTTTCACATATGTTGGTGCGCACCGTGGTGCGGCCTCGGAGCGCACCAAAATACATTGTATCATTTTTCAATTAGTGCGGTCCGTGTTCACATATATATATATTTTACTTTACTCGAAATGCCACACCGTACACCACGTGACAACGGTCAGCGCTGTCATTGGTCTCTGACAGCTCTTACCGTCTCATGACCACCCCCACGTTTCCACGACAACCAGCTTGACAGAGAGAGCGCAGCTATCAAGATGTGGAGATAAACATTGTACTTCTTTGCGAAGTTTCTTTGCTTTAACGCGAAATTGCGTAGCTGTTCTATTAAAGCCTTTCTCACGGAGCCGTTTGCTAAAAGCCCGTAATGTCACTATTTGTGTGTGGAGGACAGCTATGCATTTATAAAATCATCAGCTCAAACGTAAAGGAGACAGCGAATCTCTATGCAACGGACCAGGATTGGCTTGTTTGTTGTTAACCCACAATATAACACCCAGCTCACGTCACAACGAAAGCCCAGTGGCTCAAACATGTGGAGAACTTCCTGTATTTGGTTCGGCCCGAGGTCCAGCAGTGTTCACACCACAGGTGGGTCACCCCAGAGTTCGGCAACAGCCGCTCCGAGACCACCTGTTTAGAGCGGTCTCGGAGCGGCTGTTTAGTGCGCCCCCGAGTGCGGCTGTTGTGTTCACACTGACCCAAACGCACCGTACTCGGAGCGACACGTCATTTGGGCCGACCTAAACAGTGTATATGTGAAAACGTCTCGGTTACGGATGTAACCCTCGTTCCCTGAAGGAGGGAACGGAGACGTCACGTCGTGACCGACGAATTGGGAACTCGCTTAGAGAGACCAATCTGCTTCGTTTACTACAAAAACGCCAATGAACTTGGCATTGAGATATTTGCATAATGCTGGCGCCGCCCCGCCAGGTGCCTTTATAAGCAGCAGGTGCAAATAGGGAAATTAGCTTCTTTTCGCTGAGAAAGCCGGGAGAAAGTGACCGGTCGTAACAGCAGGTGGCAGCACCTGTGGCGACGGGACGTGACGTCTCCGTTCCCTCCTTCAGGGAACGAGGGTTACATCCGTAACCGAGACGTTCCCTTTCAGTCGGTCACTACGACGTCACGTCGTGACCGACGAATTGGGAATCCCTATCAAAACGCCACTAGGGGCTGACCTCTTCCAGTGACTGCGTAAAAGCCCTCCGGTTCCACTTAAGGAGGAGGAGGTAGGTTTTAGGGCAGAAGGCCGGGCACTAGATGTTCCTTTAACCCCACAGAAGTGCCAGCGACTGGGAAGCGCCCTACCTGAGCGGGATAGGAACGCTGCGGAAGCCACCACCCGTCTTAAGGGCTAATGGTGGGCGAAGTCAACCGTAGTTGAGGAATAAAGACAGCCGTGGCTGTGTAAGCAAAGCAGTGCTCTGCTAAGGGAAACGTGGGCTGGTAGGATTAACCCCACGGAAAAATACTCACAAAGGAACCCGGTGGGACACAATGTGGAGCCCGAGCCAGACACGTAGGTTCGCGAGGATACAGCTAGTGAAAGGCTGACAGCCAATGCTCCGCAACAAAGGCTGCCAAGGCAGCGGAGGAAGAACAATTCAAACCATTACGCATTTTTGTTCTGAAGGCCTTCCATACTGACACAGTTATGAAGCATCAGTTGGAGGCTGCAAGCCGACCTGCGAGACTGCTCTCCGTGCTCCCCCTGGTGGAGGAAAGAACACGAGAGGATACAGGCTCGATACGAACACTGTAAAATCTAGTGAACGTATTAGGTGTCGCCCAACCAGCAGCTCTACAGATGTCTGTTAGCGAGGAACCACGAGCTAAAGCCCAAGATGAGGCAACGCTCCGTGTGGAGTGCGCTCTCAAATTAAAGGGGCAAGGAATACCCTGAAGATTATAAGCCAGGGTGATAGTATCAACTATCCAATGAGACATCCTCTGCTTAGTGACAGCTTTCCCTTTCTGCTGGCCACCATAACAAACAAAGAGCTGGTCTGAGGTCCTGAGGCTTTGCGTGCGAACCACGTAGAGTCGCAGTGCGCGTACGGGGCACAACAAAGCCATGGTTGGGTCTGCGTCCTCCGGGGGCAGCGCTTGCAAGCTCACCACCTTATCTCTGAAGGGAGTGGTGGGAACTTTGGGCACGTAGCCTGGTCTGGGTCTCAGTGAGACAGCAGGACCAAACTAAAGCACGAATCGTCAACAGAGAATGCATGTAAATCCCCTACTCTTCTTCATGGAGGCCAATGCTATCAGGGTCAGAGTTTTCATTGATAAAAACCTCAGACTCGTAGACTGCAAAGGCTCAAAAGGGAGACCTGAAGGCTTCAGCACCATGGACAGGTCTCAGGAGGAAAGAGGGAGGGCGCGAGGGGTTTAGCCTGCGAGCGCCTCTTAAATGTAATAATTAAATCATGCTGGCCAACTGATCTGCCGTTGATAAGAGAGTGATGAGCAGAAATAGCGGCGATATCAACTTTAATGGCGGAGGGACAGCCTACCATCTAACCTATGTTAAAGATATAAAAGCACAATGTTAATGGGCATTCTCTGGGGTCCTCGCGTTGCGAAGAGCACCGGGTGACGAGAAAGGTTTCTTTAAGCGCGTAAGCCCGTCTTGTGGACGGTGCTCGAACCGCGTCGATGGTGTTAGATACCGCTTGCGATAAATCACCTAAACCTTGCGCGCGCTCAACGACCATACATGGAAATCCCACAGGTCGGGGCGCGGGTGCCATAATGTGCCCCTTCCTTGAGAAAGAAAGTCTTTCCTCAGGGGAAATCGTCAGGGAGGGGCTGTCGCGAGGAGCATTAACTCTGAAACCCAATTCCTGGAGTCCAGTACGGGGCGACTAATAAAAGGCTCTCCTCGTCCTGCCTGACTTTGCACAGAGTCTGCGCAATAAAGCTCACTGGAAGGAATGCGTATTAACGCAGCCCCCGCGGCCAGCTGTGTGCCAACGCATCCACGCCGAGGCTGCCCTCGGTTAGTGAATAAAATAGGCGACAGTGGGTATCGTCCGGCGACGCAAACAGATCTATCTACGCACAACCGAACTTCTTCCAAATTAGCTGGACCGTCTGGGGGTGGAGTCGCCATTCGCCGGGGGCGCAGCTCGGGAAGCGCGTCTGCCGCTGTATTGAGCGTACCCGGGATGTAAATGGCACGAAGGGACCTCAGATGCTTCTGACTCCAAAGGAGGAGATGACGAGCGAGATGCGACAGGTGACGAGAGCGCAAAACCGCCTTAACGGTAAATAACGCAACAGTCGCAATATTATTGGTGTCGGCTAATACATCCTTCCCTCGCATCTCCATAGCGGAGCGTACAAGTCCCAGATATACAGCGCACCGCTCGCGGCAGTTGGGGTGCTATGCACACCCCTGAGACTGCAAGCCCGTCCTACGTGGCTGATCATCCCGTGCTGAGGGCATTGCAATATACAGAATGCCAGGAGACCCCTCAGGGGCATATCTTCTATCGGAAATGCCGGGTCTACCACGGGGAAAAATTGAAATGACACGCAGGTGCAATGTTTACACGGTGTATGTCGGTGTGCCACGCTCTCCTCGAGACTCGATCGTAAGCCAACGCTGAAGCGGTCTCATATGAAGCAGCTCGGGCGGCGTCACAGCCGCAGCATGCTGTCATATGTCCAGGAGCTTCTGAAATTGTTTCAGAGGGACCGCGTACTTCCCTCGAATTAAAGCGAGGCAAGTCAGAACTGACTGGTTGCGCGCTCTTGTAAAACACGCCAATTAGTCGATCGAGTCTTATTTCCATACTGAGAAAAAGGATCCTCTGCACAGGGCAAAGTTGCTCTTTCCCAGCCGACCTGAAGACTTAAACGAGCGAGATGCCGAAGCATTAACTCTCTGTGTTCGCGCACGTCTGCCAAGAACGGGCTATTATAAGTCGACGTAGCTAAAAGCAGAATGCGAACAACGCTCTCTCTCTGACATTTTAATGCCGTGACTATGGAGACACGGAGAGAGAGAGACAGCTCGAATGGTGCACTTAGTATTAATATGCCCACCCCACGACGCAGAGCGAAAAAACGGTCTAAAGCGAGGGGAGATGGACACATAAAGTACACGTCTTACAGGTCTAAGGCTGCAAACCGATCTGAATATTGAAATACGAGCCTCGGCGTTATCATCCAAAAAGAACACCTTCGTAGAGCCGGTGCGTAAATCAAATCGATCGTAACCCGCCGCGTATTTTGGGTACTATGAGATAAAGGCTGGAAAAACCCCATCATCATCATCTCGGTAAGAGGGACCGGCTCGAACATCCTTCGCCAACAGGATATCGACTTTTGCACGCAGTACATGTGCATCGGACGCTTTCACCACAGTGAAACGAAAGCCCGAATTTTGGGGTGTGCCGGATTCGTAACCGAGGCGGATCGTGCGTAAAACCCAACGAAACGGGCTGGGAACTGAAGCCAAGCACCCAGGCACCGTACGAGGAGAAATAACGACACTACCGAAGTACCCGCGGGGGGGCAGCGAAGCGAGACAGGTGGGACTGCCGGTGCGTCTGCTGTGACAGCATAAACATCTACAGTATGTGTGTGTGACACTGACCTGAGCCCGCTGAGGGTAACGGTCGTCTGGTCTCCTCTACGGAGGGCGCAGACTCCGATGAGGGTGCTGGTGGTCCGGTCTCCTCAGCGGAGAGCTCGGACTCCTCAGGTCACCCGTTGGCGATAGAGGAGAGGTAGGGGAGCTGGTGTGTACCCGCTCACGGCTCTCTCGATCCTCCGGAGACCTAGAGAGGGAAGAGGAATGCACTCTTATGTGTGGTTAAGTGGGTACCGGCCGAAGAGCCGGTGGAACATATGCAAACCAAGGATTTTCCACCCGACCCTCTATCGGGGGAAGGAGCTCCATCTCCTGAAGAGTGATCCTCTGCCAATCCGGGTCGCCCTTCACTGGCCACTTAAACTCCCGAATTTCACGGGAAGCGGCTAAGCGGGCGGGGCGAGCTGCTGACGACCGGTTCCCCTGCGCTGCCGAGATGGGGTCCGAGGAGGGGAACGGAGGTGGTCGCCGCAGGACGCCGACGGCGAGAGGCAGACTGAGGAGCCGGCGTGGTGGACCAAGGGCAGCTCTCTTCCGCCGGGGCATGACCTAGGAGATCGCCTCAGTCTGCGCAGCGGAGCTGTCCGACTCCCCTGGCTCGCCGAAGAGGCCGGTCTGTGAGACAGGAGCATTCAAGTTGTTCTCGTCTGCGTCCGTCATGTCAGCCAGACACAGCCAAAGGTGGCGATCTTGAACCACTGGTGGACATCGCACGACTGAAGGTCGCGGGCTCCCTCGTAAATCCTTGGTGAGCCTGCAGCAAAGTTATTGCGTGCAGGGCCGAAGCCGCCTCTCCGGCCTGCCTGATGGGCAGCGTCCGTAACCGGACGACTGTCTACAAACACGGGAGGAAAGGGTTGGGTGGTCCCTCCAGGAACGCATCCCGCTCCACTGAAGGGGTCCCCGCCCTTAGCGGCTCCGTTGGTGAGGGAGGTGAGGGGTGAAGCTGAACGGCCGGACGGCCGCAAATCACGTCAGCTCTTCGTGCCGCGGGAAAGAAAGGCACAGGAGGAGAGGACCGAGAGGCCCGAGCAGCTCCGAAGTACCAATCATGTGGGCGGGACGGTTCGGGCGGAAAGGGGTTAACCTTTCCAACTCTACCGTCTCCGCCGCTCGCGGGCACGGCCGCCATCTCCGGAACGACTCTGCCTCGGAGGAAAAATGGACACCCCTCTGATGCTGCAGAAGTGACGGGACCAGAAGGAGGTCCAATGGATTCGGCAGACATCGTAGAACACGACTCTGCAGTCTCCACCGGAGCCTCAACCGGCTGAGGATGAGAAGGCCGGTAGGCGGAGGACGCATCCTCCATCCTACTCAGCGTAGTGACGCGAAGGGCGCCCTGCGAGCGCTTGACAGCCGCACCATGGCGGCGTCAGCACTGCAAAGGCGCGGACAGCGTTCCCGTAGAAACGACAGTCGTCTCCGCAATCCAAGAGGGTTATGCTCTCACAGAGAGAACAGAAACTCTCCACGAACGCAGCCCCGGAGTGCTCGATGCCTGAGCACGAAGACAGCGCTCGTGACCGTCACTGGAACCCTTATACTTCTCGCATCCAAGATCGCACGGGCGAAAAGCTATCCTGAAAAGGACGCTGATCTCCGCATATACGAGAGAGTGGCTGCCTTTAAAAAGACACAGAGCTCTCACGTATCACTCTTTTAGGGAAATCACTCTTTGGGTGCTCAGCTGATGATGCGCACAGGGAAGGCAACGCACACACTAAACTCAAAACAAAAAAGATGCAGAGCCGTGGAATACTGCGAGCGTCCGCTGTGTTAGTACTGCTTGTCAATCAACTTCAGCAACCGTTCCCAGAAGAGCAGAGAGTAGCTTCTCAGTAGCAGATAAAGCCGGCTTTCGAAGCGAAAAAAGCTAATTTCCCTATTTGCACCTGCTGCTTATAAAGGCACCTGGCGGGGCGGCGCCAGCATTATGCAAATATCTCAATGCCAAGTTCATTGGCGTTTTTGTAGTAAACGAAGCAGATTGGTCTCTCTAAGCGAGTTCCCAATTCGTCGGTCACGACGTGACGTCGTAGTGACCGACTGAAAGGGAACACCCTTAGTTTACTAATATTTAACTCTAGGACACTAACTTACATAACAGTTAGCAGTAACTTTACTGAGATTATTTAGTATAGCAGTCATAAAATTACTGGTTTCTTTAAACATTCTTGTAAAAATAGGTTTATTAGTCATTGCTATCATTGTATAATGTAGAAAATATTTCTCTGCTGTCATTATTTCCAAACATGTTATGCCATTTATGCATCCAAACATGTTAATAATGTTAGGTATGATGAAGATTACACTTGTGTATAGGTATCTTTCGCAATAACTGTTGCACTGTAGAATAGTGGGTTAAGCAAAGGACATTGTATAGAAGTTTTGCACACTTCTTGCACACAGGGAATTTTCTGCTTGGGGCCCCCATAGACCCTAGAATCGCCTCTGTATGCGGTCGAGCAACGCGACTTGAACTGAAAACATGTTCGGGACGTGTCCGGCGGAACTGGCACGAATGGCCACCCTACCTCCAGCCCATACAATTGCTTTTTGTCCATTTCACCAAATAATTTTGTTATGATGACATGTACTGGGAGAAGATTTTTAATTTAAACCACCAGGATTAATTGTATTTTATTACACATTACACTATTCAGGCATTTAGGGCAAATAACGTACCCATTTATTTATTATATGATATAAACACAGCATACAAAACCAGTCACAACTTTTTAAAATATACCAAGTGTACCGAGGTCAAACGATCGAAGAAAAGATGCAAAAGTGATGACAATCCGCTGTAAATTTCAGATCCAGTGTAGACTGATTCAAAAACTGCCGCCAGAAGAAGTGATGATACTTCATCTTTGAGTGTGAAAAGGCATTAGCTCTCGTGTGTCTTGTGAGCGATTGCATCATTATGTCAGCTAAAAATGTGAAGCGCTATTGGCTCTGTGACCGCCTACGTCATGCTGGTTTATGTTTGAATGAGATCTGCGTTCTTCATATAAAGTAATCGTATGGCTTCAGTTCGCAAGGTTTGCAACACGAATGGTTTGTAATACTTTTATACTGTTTTATGCAATAAATACCTGACTGTACGTTTACTTGTGTGTTGTGTTTTATATGGTTGAGAAGTGGTTGGGTTATGGGTGAGTGGAGGGTGGGGTTAGATGCTCCAAAATATCTTTAAAACCATAAATGTTTATGAAACCGTTTCTACATTTACAAATGAATAAAATGAAATATGTCTAATCTGATGTATACTGCCGCTAGAGAACACTAATCACTTAATATGTCACTTTATGTCGTAATTATTTACATCATTATATTTTGGAGGACAGTCTCGAAAATGTGCATATTAGATGCAACCATTGAAACAATCCATCCTATAGGTTTATTTAAACCCAGCAGTTGGGTTTCGTCCATATTATTCCTAACCATGGGTTGAAACAACCCAACACTTTTTAGATTGTATATGATTCATGTATTGTCTTTGCCGCTGTGTTTTAAGTGAAATGGTGAAAAATAATAATACTTTGTCTTGTTTTAACTTAATGTAAATGAATTCATCATTCATGATCTCAAATTTGTGCGAGTTATATCGTGTCTATCTGAAACACTCTGCAGTCAAGCCCTTTCATTACTGCTAGAGTTTGTGTGAAAACATTTCAAGACTCATCCAAGAAAAAAAGAAAAAAGCAGTGGAGTTTTCAGCCAGTGAAGTGAGAGAGTCAATGTCCAGACAAGCTCTTAGACAGCAGCCATGTGTAGCAGACATAAAAACAGGAACGTTATGTGATATCACAGATATTTCCGAATTAAGCATGAATGCTGTTTTAGTGCCAGAATAAATGAAAAAAATAAAAATGGAATCACATCGCATTAGCTATAAGCAGAGTGCACTTGGGTTTATCATACGGAAAACATATAAACATTAATAAATGTTGTTTAAATTATCCCAGCATTTTTAGTGTGTACAGATGGCACTATGTTTGGTGGTACAGTATTAGTGGAAGAGCTGTCAGAAAGTGGATGCTGGTTTGGCATTAACCCCCGCCTTCGGTTTGAGGAATGGTTACTGTGCTATATGTAAGGTATATAGGTATATGTAAGAGGAAGATTACTGTAAAAATGGTTTTAAACTTACATATGTAATACACATAGAATCCTTAAAAATAACAACAACCCACAACATTGTCTGTAAATGCACTGCCAAGACAGCAGAAATGTGAGAGCTCTTAGGATGTAATTATATATTTCAATGAGACAGTCTCCACTGCATCAGTTTTTTCATCTCACTGAGGTCATCTAAGGATAAATCTGCTTCTAACAGGGCAGGACTTTCATTCCTGTAACAGTGATTTCTCATAACTTCACGTCAGCCATTTATGGGACGACAAATCAAGAGGTTCTGTGTGTTTTGTGTGTGTTTGAAAGAACACAAATGCTCGGAGATTTCGAATGACAATGGCAATACAGTAATCTTGCAGAGGAAGAACAGGGCTAAATTATACATTATGGGTTATTAAATTAAATGAATGTTCTAAATAAAGATGGGTTGTTAATTAATGTATAGATGAATCACCTGCATTGCCGCTGGCATCAGCCAACCCGTCTGCCACCTTACTTAGTCAGCATGCTATGCTATATATCTCTCAGTATCTCTCTTCTTCTCTTTCTTGTTCTGTTTTATGAAGTATGTATCACAGATCATAAATTACAAAACATAAAATGCATCATCCGACCGCAACCCGAATATCATAATTTTTTTTTGGATGACTGGTAACTGCGGGTAACTGCAGACTGCAGGTACCCGCTAATTTTGGATCAACCCGCGCATCACTGAAGTCAGATGTGGTTCCCTGGGCCCTGTTTACTGGCATTTGAAAGAGCAAGGATTTTTATATATCTCTAATTGTGTTTGTATTTATATAATATATATATGGCATTGCGTTTGTCATAGGTTGGAACCCAGGGAACATACTGATAAAAAATGTATAGCACCATAAGTCACTTTGGATAAAAGTGTCTGCCATTTATTTATTTATTTACTGTATACATTAGAGTGTCACTTTAAAAAAGGTCTAACAGGATCAACCACACAAGATCTATAGGCAGACAAAAATGTAAATGACTTGTGCTTTTACAATAGATATTTACATTGTCTATAATTAAAAGTGGGTGGCACTTTGCCAAACAAAGCCACTGCAATATTTTGAGTGTTATTAATCTTTTATTAAACAGAAAGGTTATTTGGATGTTAAAGGTTTTTAATAGAACCACACAGCCAAAAAAAGGTTCTTCTATGGCAGAACCATTACTTCTGCTTTTTATGCCAATCTTAAAGGGGACATTTCAGGAAAAAACTGACTTTTTTTCACGTTTAAGCATAGGTGTCATTTACACTGGGGACGCTGGGGACATGTCCCCACCACTTTTTGTAATGGCTGATTTTGTCCCCACCACTTTTTGAAAGCATTTGGTTAAAATGTTCTGAAAAATCAAGCGTACCAAGAAATATTAAAGGTTTATTTGCATAGATTAGACCAGCTACTGCCACCTTAAACCAGCTAAAACCAGCTACCAGCTTATGCTGGTCTTTGCTAGATTTTTCAGTAGGTTGGTGTGTTTTCTTTTACATATGTAATGAATTTCATTGTAATCATTGACTTAACACAGTTTTCTACAGTATGGTGCTTTGGCACTGTTCGGTTGAGCTGGTATTGCAGGGACTGTTACATGTGCAGTCAACATTGTTGAGTATTTTTGTGTTGTTGACTGGCATACGCTATGCCCATTTTTGATGCGCCGTTATTCAATATTTTTCCCGTCCTGCTGTAATGTTTTTCATCTGATGTTTGGTCCCCACCACTTTTCAACACAAACTGACGCCCCTGCGTTTAAGTGCTATAATTGGGTCCCCAGTGCTTCTATCAACCTAGAAAACATGAAAACGATCAATCCAGTAACTTAGTTTTGGTAAACAATATTCTGCAAGCATGTGAAAAAAAGCTAATTGAAATTTGGCTCCCCCTGTGATGTCAGAAGGGGAAATATCGCCCCTTAATCTGCACTATCCAATCCAACCACCAAACTGCCATTTAGTGCAGAGTTCAGCTCATTTGCATTTTAAAGGACACACCCAAACGGTACATTTTTGCTCACACCTTCAAAGTGACAATTTTAACATGTTTAATAAATTATATATATATATATTATATTTTGAGCTTAAACTTCACATATGAACTCTGGTGACACCAATGATTAATTTAACATCTTAAAAAGTCCTATGAAATGTCTCCTTTAATGTCTGCAACACAAACAGTGCTTGAATAAAAAATGTAGAGTTTAGTTTAATGCACTAACTCAGTTTAAGCAAGTATTGTAGTAGCTTTGGTAAGCCTTATCAAACAGTGTATAGTCCACTAAATATCTCAAAGTGGAATATGTGATCAATCTAATGATGAGATTTGGAACATCAAAGTTTGATTTCATGACCTTACTCAGTCTGTATAAGATATCAAGGTTATATTTCACAGTATGTTCTTAAGGATGATTTTATATAGGAAACTTTTTATATATAACATAGTATATCACAAAAAAAATAACTTTGAATTGATGTCAGCAGGTCATTCACTTGTATGTACTGTATTTTCGGTTTATTATTGGTTATAATTGCAGGGAGAGTTTGCTTAACTGCCACTTGATATACGACCTGCATACGTGTTGTGAGCTTTAGCTATATGAGGTGTTTGGCTATTAAGATGCTCATTAATGCATAATGTTTTCTCTGGTCATAAAGGCTGCTCTCATTCCTGTCCTCTTCAGCCTCTGGCCTTAAATATTAATGCCCTACATATGCTGGCTGCCATGTGCAGCATTATTACCTCTATACTGCAGGAACAAAGGTTTAGTGTGTGGCTGACCGAGACCCCAATACACTGAGCTGCAATGCACATGGAGGTTTATAAATGTTTCTAGATAGACTGTGGCGGGGGGTCTGTATAAAACAACATAGCTCTTATATGGAGGAGGAGGAGGAGGGGCATTGAGTTTCCAATCAGGTTTCTGGTACAATGATCACTCTGTGAATTTTCTTATACTGGACCACACTCAAGGTCCATAATCACCATTTCAAATTGCTCGGGAAGACATATTGCTTTTTCCCTCATCGTAAATCACACAAAATTGTATTTCGTACTCTTGCAGCACTCCGGAAAGTTGAATACATTCCCATTTCAAATGTGCCAGAGCTTTTCTTCTAGATATTGATCCATACTGTATAAGTAACCATGCAGCCAGCCAGTGTTTTGGTATGGCTTTCTCTTTAATGATTCTTAGAATACTCCAATCCTTTTTAATATAAGTCTCACATGCATTCATCTTCTGGGAGTAGCCATGTTTTGTTCAACATAGCTATAGTACATTATGCCATTCTGTGTAGGACCTTGCTGTGAGGTTGATACCCATTAGCCCTTGATACAGTAGTTTGAATGGCTATTCTGTATGTCCCCCCCCCCCCCCGACCAGTGCTTCGCTACAGTGGGGGAGGAATACATGAGACCTGCCTACAGGCTGAGGTACCGTAGGATGGTAAAGGCGTTGAGATTGTGTGGGGGAAGATGTGGGTCTCTGTGATTACTATGTGGAAAGTCGTTTGGCCATGGGAATGGTATAAATGGGAAGCACAGCTGCTGGGGAGACCCTGGTCTCCTATTCTGCTTCTTGTACTACTACAAAATGACCTAAGGGAAACTGGGAGGTCTTTTGTTTTTACGCTGTAGACCCACCACTGTGGATTTTTGTACATGTATTAAAGCATTAAAGCTGTCTGTTTTTATTGCTTTAGAAAGGGGAAGTATAGAGGTCATGATCATGTTTGTATGTTAAGTTGTGTGATAACCCAAAAATATATACTACAGTGCATTGTGTATGTATGGGGTCCTTAAGTCTAAAGCATGACCGATTGTTAAGTAGGCAGTATAGTTATGTTGTCTTCTAAGATACCTCAATTTGACCCTTGGCCTAGCGCATTGTTGGATAAATTGAGATGCAGCTTTAGAATGTAAGTCATTAAAGATTTAAAATGATCTTAATTTGTTTATTTTCTGATAGATGTACCGCCATAAATGCTTAACTAATAGAAAGGATGAGTGTCCACCCACTTGCGTCTAAGATTTTGGTTTCGGTTTTAAAACATTTAATCTTTAACTAGACTTTTTTCAAAATAATTTTTGCTTACTGTTTCAGTAATAATAAGCATACATTTGCATAAAGCATCCACATTATTTTATCCATGCCCATGTTGATTAGTGTTTTAAAAACTTGAGGGGGTGGTTTCCCGGACAAGGATTAGACGAGTCCTAGTGGAGATTCAATGCATAGGTCAATCCAATGAGGATATAGCATGCCCTGGGAACACCTTTAAGTTTAACTTTACTCCCTCCATAACAATTCCAGCATGCTTTGGGCTGTCACTTGTAGAAGATTCCTTTGTTACGGTACATTACAGCCATCACAAGCTGCTCAAGTACAGCCTGTTCTTCATTTTACTGCAACATTAAACAGCAATTATGTCTTCAAACTTTTATAATACTTTTATACAACTTGAATATTGAAATAATGCATACATTAAATTATTTGATGAGGTCTCATCTATGCTCATCAAGGTATTCTATGCAGTGGATGACTTACTCTCGTGTCACACAACAGAACTTGACAAAAAAATTGAGCTTTATTAGGGATGGAAAATATTGGTGCAAATGGTGGCAAAATGATGTGCCAAGTCTGGTTTCTCCCAAAGATTTTTCTCCGAATCGATTGTCCCCACTCCCCCATTTGTCTGCACTTACTCTACACTTCATTTTTTTGACACTTATGCTATTAAAAGATGAAATTGTTTTGAAGAAAACTGGACAATATGCCCGATGGAGTTCATCATAATTATGAGTTCATGGCTTATTAGGTGTGTTGGAAATCATGCCTGCTGTGCAGGTCGTTTGGCGAATGACACTTAAGCAAGTCCCCAAGTGTTATTGGAGAGCAGACTGCTCTGTATATACTTTTAAATCTCTCTCACGATTATTTAATGTTAATTGATCCGTGCAGCACACAAGATATCAAACGTTAACTGAGGTCATTTGGGAGAGTGCCCTGTCCCCAAATCAAAGTGAACCATGCCAGAGCCCACCTCTGCAAAACAGCCATGTACAGTCCTAGGCAAACTAGCCAAACAAACCATATATATATATATATATATAAACTGACCCCCCTGCCCCCCCACACTGCATGCATTTTAAAAAAGGCAATTCCAAAATATACTGCAGTATGCATAGATGATGCACAATGTGAAAGAAATGTTGACTTAAATATTAAATGTTAAAAATTTATTTCTAAAGGACTTTTTTTAATTTTTTACATTACAGCAAAGCAGCTTTACAATAAACGCAAATAAGTACAAGCATATATTAAAAGAGTCTTATAAAAAATCTATAAAATATGTAAGGAATAAACAATTACAGGCCATTGAATTATTCAAAAAAATGCACAGCCAAGGTGGTAATGTCACGGGTGTGCATTATCTTCGAATAATTCAAAGGACTGGAGTCAAATTTCCTGCTTATACCACAGTTACCACAAACATTGGTTATTTAAGACATTTGACAGGTCAGGTGTGCGTTTATTGAAAAATATGTGGTAATTTTCTGCCACAACATGCTAATTTTACAGACATTTCCATTAACCCTTAAACACATTGCAATTAAATGCAACAGTTGTAAAAAAAAAAAAAAAAAAGGAAAATTGCTTCATATTAATACAGTGCATTGTGCCTTATTTTTACAGACCTTTTAACCTATTTTTTATAAATATATAAACTTTATATAAATTTTATATAGGTATAAAGCAGTTTATCAAACAAGCATGTCTACAATAGTTTTTTCATAAATTGTGCTAACTTACAGTGCTAACTGTAAAAATATTTGTCTGTAGGATTTTATTCTGAACATTTATAGTTTTAAACCGAGGGGCAACCTTCCAATCTCTCTGATGAAGCCGATACGGAAGTGACTTAAACTCATCAACTGGCCACTTGGCTGGCTCCAAAAGGGAGTCAATTACCATAGACCTCCAAGTAAAGGACCTCCGGGTCACGTTCTTTCTGGTCCCATTTTTTAAACCCTAATTAGTGTGTAATGCTGTTATAATATCATACATAAACCTATAAATTAATTAAGCTCAAAGTTCACTGCTAGGCAATATATTTTCTTTAACAGAATTTGTCTGCCTACAGCGAACGGGCGGTTTGTACTACAGCCCTCTACTTCCTGCTTTAATGACGTCAATAAAAGAGTTTTTAACTAAACTCCGCCCACAGGAATACGTCGGTCGCCAGCTAAGCTAACGGCAAGCTAAGCTGCTATCGAATCACAACATACTAAACAAACTACACAATCAGAAGTCGTTACGTATTTCTAAAGGAGGGACTTTATAAAATAAGGAAGACATCAGCCTGTTTTGAGGACAGTGAAAACAGCGCTATACAGATACATTTTGTAAAAAATACCGCATTTTTTTTACACGTGAAACATGAACACATTGCACACTGTAAACACAATCAAAGCTTCAAAAACACAGAAAGAATGGGCCTTTTAAAAAGCCCAACTTTACAGGAGAAAATTATATCTTTACAGCCTGGTACAAAAAGTGTTTTTGGTCTGTATAGCAAATTTTGCCCTTCATTACAACTGTGAGGGGGGTGAATTTTTTTGTAACTCATGCGTTTAAATTATATTAAGTCTAATTAAGGGCGTGGCCACTTGAGTGACGGGTGACATGCCACTGCTGTCACTAGAATATAGCAAGTGGTTTCAGCAACCAGCCACCTCAGCTTCACCCATGTCCCGCCTCTTTACCCATTTTCAGTTATCCGCGAGTGATTCGTGGTGACGCACGGCCAAGATGGCGACGACCATTTTGAAGCTTTAAGCTTCAAAACCGATCTTCACAAACTAGTGGTTGACGTCATGCGTCCATAGTTTTTAACCCATGCTGTGTAAATATTAGACAAATCACAGTGCTGGGTTGTTTCAACCCATGGGTAACAAGTGACGTGTATCAACAACTCAGTATCGGGTCATATAGCGGGACATTTTCTGCACGTGTATATTTGAGCCCTAAATATGACCTATTGTTTGCCAAACTGCATTTGAATGTAGTTGGTTACAAAATACACATTTTGTTGATGGCAGGATTATTCGGGAATACATCACTGAGAATTGCAGAGCAAGAACCCGACCCACATGCTACCCACTGCACTCCTGTTCTCAACCAGCCAATCACAAACACAATGACCCGCTTAAGGGCATGTGTGCCACTAATATTATTCTAAATGACACGTCATGTGTGTGTATATCAGGCTATATTTAGAAACTGCGTGAGTGTACAGAGCGCCCATATTTGGGAGAGTGCTAAAGGCCAGGTCTGGGTTGGTGTGTGGGAGAAGGGTCTTAGTCTTTTCCCCAGGACAAAGTTTCTGGGAAGGGTTCCAGACACGCAGATCCAGAGATGGAAGGAGAGGCCAGAGGAACCTGAGAGCACTGCATGTGGCAAGACATTTCCCACACTGCTTCTGTGGTCTGACCCTGGTGTTTACATACATAAGATTTTCGCATTCACCAAAGCAACTTACCAAGACGTGTTGTATGTAGACACAAACACACATACTTATCACATAGGCAACACATTAAGAATGGGAATTCATTGAGAAATGTTTGTACCCTCTCACGGGATGTTTTTACATTGGGATATGAATTGTAAAACACAAACATGCCCGAAAATGCTGCACTTCAGGTCTTGAACTTTGGTTCTGAGTCCTTGGCAGCAGCGGAGACTGGAGAAAATCAATAAAAAATCTACACAAACATCCCTCTTTTAAATAAAACCTATAGTGTTTCTACAGAAAAGAAACTGAGATTAAAGACATACAGTACTGTACATACAACGTGGTATTATTTCAGCACAACACCTTGTGGTGATTGTGGGTGGTTAGTTAGTAATATACGTGTTGTAAATCGAAATATGGCTTGAAAGACATGGTCTGTCATTAAGAACACTATGGGTTACAATTTACAAACATCACGCCAACAGATTTTCTGTAAATGTACACTCATTTTGCCACAGCACTGAGTAAACCACGTCCTCTTGCATTTGTCAAACACTGGTGTATTTTTAGTGTCTGGTGCACGGCGGTGAAAACAAAGGCTTTCCAGGAATCCATCAGGCTATTGGCAGAAATTAGACTCCAGTGTTTATGCTTCTAGGCTTTTTAGTCAAAGCGGTTAGGCACCAATGCATAAGGAGGACTTCCAGCACACTTGAATCTAAACTCCAGAATATTCCCAATCTCGCATCATCCAAGCCTGTAATCCTTGATTAGTGTGCATGCAATCAATAATTCAACCCGCCTTAATTTGCATTTACATAATTGATTATGACAACGGGCGACATCTGTCTTAAATTGAGTTTTGGAGTTTGCATGTCATAAATATGCTAAGAGATCTTTGTGAGGGTGATATTAAGTATTGATGTTTGAGTGTTTTATAAAACCCCTGGGACCTTACTTGTTGACTTTACGCGCTCTTGTCATCAATCAAAATGAGTTGATGGTGAACTGTAGAATCTTTGCAGAACATTACACAACTCCCCTAAAGCAACGGGGTTATATTACTTTACTAAGAACCATTAAGTTTTATACTTTTATACATTTTATGCTCTTTGAGTACATTTACCATTTAATGTTTCAACAAACTGACTTGAGGGAATATAAAAGACACTAAAATACTATGACTGGTGATCAAAAGAGATTTGTTGCATTAGAGAGGAACGTGACTCGGTATGTTGTGAAAGACAAAAATACAAAAATGGCAGGGAGAGAGAGAATATTCAGAGGTATGAAGGCATCAAAGCACATTTTGTCTATTAATTGCCTTTGCATACTTTTTGAAGGCTGCATAGATGTATCCTTTAATGATTATGACGTCCTAAACTTGTTTGTGCGGTATGAAAGGAGTATTAGTTTATTAAATGCATTGCCCCCCCAGATTTTCCCTCTGCTCCCCCCCCAAAAAAAAATGTCCAGCCAACCAAAAAAAAACAGAGTCTCTTTACACAAATAGCGTTCCTTGTTGGGAATCACTGTTTATATTAGCTTCCGCCCACCAATGTCTAGTAATCTTACACAAAGCTCAGAGGTCTCACTGAGTACAGAGTACATATGAGAAGATTTAGCTCTTAATATTATATAGATAATTTATTATAGCATTAAAATTGCCACTTTGTAGGTGTGAGCAAAAATGTGCCATTTTGGGGTGTGTCCTTTAACATGCAAATGAGCTGATCTCTGCACTAAATGGCAGTGTCGTAGTTGGATAGTGCAGATTAAGGGGCGGTATTATCCCCTTCTGACATCACAAGGGGAGGCAAATTTCAATGATCTATTTTTCTTTATGCTTGCAAAGAATGGTTTACAAAAACTAATTTACTTGGTTAATCTTTTTCACATTTTCTAGGTTGATAGAAGCACTGGGGACCCAATTATAGCACTTAAACATGAAAAAAGTTCATATATAAATTGTATAAGATAGTTATGCAATAAATATACAGTTGTGCATCGCATGCAGTTTTAAATAATATTTTGGCGGTTTTGTCATCATTGCTTTTCGCTGTGTTGATAGAAGTTTACAGTTGTTTGGATCAACCAGACCCCACTCACTCACTGTCTTCTGCGTGTTTGTGCACATCTCACCTCAAACAAAGTCCGAGCAAGCGTACTCTTTTTAAAGTTAATGCTAATATGACTGTTTACAGCAAATGAGCGCACACGCTTCAATATTTGATTGACAGGACAGCTGACTCTGTGGTTGCCTAGCAATATAAAAAGCCGTGCCGCACTGCTCTTTATTAAAGTGACCAAAAAGAAGGCAGTGCAGCGCACCTTGCGTTTCCAAGCGTTTAAAAAGGCGTTTGTTGTGAGTAGCCCCTAACTGTATAGAAAATAGCAATAAATACATTCCTAAACATGCCTTATAAAAGAAAGCACTTGTTGACGATGATGACTAAATAATGAAAGAATTTTAGTTTGGGGTCATTGAGTAACTAACAAGTTAATTTCGGGCAACCTGGGTGTGCCTTTGATTTTTAGATTTTTCCCGGCAGATGACACCAACTGGCAAGTAATTGCAGGCGAGCATGAGATAAACTACACAGTTTAGAACGGGAAGTGTACACTGCCTGAACAGGAACAGCAGAGAGTGTGTTACATAATGTCTTTTTCCCATTTTGTGACATGAAGTAGTACACAATACTCCATTATTGCTGTCATAATACAACATAAAGGGTGAGAACAGGAAGTATTGACACAATCAGGACACATGCGTTATCAACAGCTGTTATGTATCTTGTCAGCTAGGCCTTGTAAGAACTGAAAAGTAACATTTCCTCTTCTTTTAACATTTTACATGCAAACACACGCATATACACACATTGGTTTCCATGTTTTATAGGGACTTCTCATAGATATAATAGATATTTTTATACTGTACAAATGTACAATTCTATCCCCTTAATCCAATCCCTAAATAATCAACCCTGCTGAAAAAAACAGCATCAAACCAGCATGGGAATTATGCTGGTCTATGCTGGTTTAGCTGGTGGTCACAGCATACCAGCACCAAAAGACAACATATGCTGGTATGACCAGCATGGGATGCTGGTGCTAATGTTGGTTTAGCTGGTGCTAATGCTGGTTTGTTGCTGGTTTAGCTGGTGCTAATGCTGGTGCTGATGCTGGTTTGATGCTGGTTTAGCTGGTGTTCACTAGCAAACCAGCACCAAAACACAACATATGCTGGTCTTGCTGGTGTGCTGTTTTTTTCAGCAGGGAAATAATCATTATTTAGTGTGATTTACAAGTTGTTTTCTTCATGCGGACCAAAAATGTCCCAACAAGGTCAAAAAAATCACTATTTTATAGTATTCTTATCTTTGAGGGGACATTTGGTTTGGGATTGCCAGGACCAGGGGTAGGCAACGTCGGTCCTGGAGTGCCAATGTCCTGCAGAGTTTAACTCCAGCTCTAATCAAGCACACCTGGGGCCCGTTTCAATAAGGAGGTTCAACCAACTCTGAGTTTAAACTCTGAGTTGACTTACTCTGAGATAGGAAACTCTGAGTTTTCGGTTACAGAACAGCTCATCTGTGTAAGTTCAATCGACTCTGAGTTGGTTGACTCTGAGTTAAGTGCGTGCACAGCCACTATGAAAAGCCATCATCAATGGATCTCAGATATTACGATTTACCATGGCAACAGCACGTGACAAAGAGGTCTTAATCCTTTTTGATACTAAAACGGATAGTGTTGCTGCAAGTGTACAGCACCTACTAGCATATATTTTAAAGAAAAGAGTTGTTTTTAGAAATTGCTACTCTAGTAAATGCGTACATTTAATATTTATCACAGTTAAAATATCAGAAGTAAATAAACTGAGGACTGTACGTTATTGTATTCATTTTCATGCAGATGCAATCCCATGGACAAAAATATGACAGCAACTCAGCTAAAAATGAAATTAAGCATAATACGTTGGCATATAAGGCTACGAACTTTACAAATGTTTGTTATGAATAAAACAGAAATTCGCTGAGCCGGGATTCAAATTCAGATCGCCAACAGTACGTCTGCCCTAACTACTACGCACAGCACTACCCACTAGACCAGCGATAATGACGAGTGAATACATAAGAAATGTCAAGGCAACTGTTTAGATGTAAGAGCACCACAAAGACTGATATTAGTTACGTAAGTATATTTATTTCTAAAATGACTTCAAAAAATAATAATTTTGCTCACATAAACGTAAGTGGATATGACAAAAAAACACTCGGGGTCTCAAAATCCTCTCGCGACATAAATCTAACTTTCTACAAATGAATGCAACATCCTCATCTGCAGGATTCTCTATAAAAGTACATGACATTTTAGTCACTGAGACGATCTATGCACCTAAGTATATCATATTAGCTTTACAATTTAGCTTTTTCAATTTACTGTTTTAATTTTTTAGTTGAAAGTTTAGTGTAATATATAAAAATATAAAGTAGTAAGTTAAAATGGTTTGCACTGGCAATTTAATTATAACTTAAAGACAACTAAAAACATATTTTAGAGTGTACATAATAAAAATGTGCACAATGAATGAATGTACTAAAGCAACTAACAATATTAAACAGAGCTACTCCTTTAAAAATGGGGAGGAGACCACTAGAAACTCTGAGTTTACAGAATAAAACCTGCTCCCGACCAGGTTAGGTTCACAGAGTATGTTACTCCGGAAACAGACTCTGAGTATAAGTTACCTCTCCTTCTGAAACAGGCTTGACATACCCTGCTGTCTTAGGTTTAACCTACCTCTCTTTTTGAAACGGAAAACTCAGAGTTTCCCTTATTTCAGGGTTAACAAACTCAGAGTTTGCACTTAACCACCTTTCTGAAACGGGCCCCAGAACAACTAATCAAGGTCTAAAGAGTCACCTGAAAACAACAGGTAGGTGAGATTGTATCAGGGTTGGAGCTAAAATCTGCAGGACATCGGCACTCCAGGACTGACGTTGCCTACCCCTGGAGGACCCACCCATGTGCATTATATGAAGGACCACGTGCAGGACAGATCCTGAGCAACATGATGTGCTTCTGTCTTTACATTTCTGTTGTTTGTATATTGATGACATACCAGGAAATGGTGGCATCACAAGCTGGGCCATATGCATACATATCGCAGCCGATACGTCTAGGATAGTTAATGCAAAATTGCCCCGATTGTCAGTGAACTACAGTTGGTCTAGTAAATGCTGCTCCATCTGAAAGCAGGTGATGGCGATTTACTATTTATCAAGGAACCGGGATTACTGACGAGATGCGCATGACTATTGCATGTGATTTATTGTGCAGCCCTAGTTGGATATATTCATAACACACATGAATGCCACCACAAAGTGGGGAAACTTAACATTTTCTTTAAGCGATTTTACGAGTTGACATCATAAACACATCAATGAATGCATCAAAATGTCCGGTTTGTGTGCCGAACAGACTCAGATTTCAGATGTTACACTCCTAAAAATGCTGGGTTGTTGTAACCCACGCTGTGTCAATATTGGACAGAACACGCGGTTTGGTTATTTTAACCCAAATGCTGGATTGGGTTTACAAAGTCGTGGGTTGAAAATACCCAACTGTGTTCTGTCAAATATGGGTTAAATCAACCTTGTGTCACAGTTCTCTAACATAAATGACGACAAGGCAGGATTATAAAACTTACAGGACTTTAATCACGAAGGACAGCATAACACGAAGACAAGGATACATAAAGACGAGATCAGACAAAGGACAGGCACATTAGGGCAGACTATAAAAGGTAAATGATAATGATAAACAGCTGTAACTAATGAGGAGTGATTAACTAAACACAAGTGTGTCTAATAAAAGGTAACAAACACAAATTTTGATGAACAATGATAAAAACAAACTAAATGAAACCAAAACCCTGACAGTACTCCCACTCCCGGTAGGCGACCTCGCGCCGTAGATTAAACAAAATAGAGGCGAGAGGGGAGGGAGCAACAACCAAAAAAAGTCCAAAAAACTGTGATGAGAGGTGAGGGAATGGTATGGAGCGGGGCCCAGAGACCAGACAAAACGAAGCCCCAGGGTGGAAACGCTGGCGGAGGGCACCAGGGTGATGGAAGTCCTAGTCCCACCCTGGAGACAGACGACGGCGTTGACACTAGAGGGGAAGATCTAGGGCGGGGCCATGAAAGCAGAGAACCCGGGGGGAGCCGAAGATCCAGAGGGACGGGGCGGGCTGGTGGGTCTCCCAAGCGAGACGTAGGAGGGTTTCCGGAGCCACGAGGAGAAGCCAGAGCTAGGGAGTCCCCAGGTGACATTTATGGGAAGGAGGAGCCCAACGAGCCGGAATGTTGAAGTGAGTGACACAATGGGGAACCAGGAAAACCCGGAGGTGAGGGCGGGACGACGACTGACCAGGGGTGGAACCAGAGGGGTGACCGAAGCCTGGTGACGTCACTGTGGAGACGGGAGCTGACGAAGAGGAGGGAAGAGAGACCTGAAGCGAGGCCGCTGGTCCGACGGGCCGAGGTGACCTCTAAGTCTTAGGGAGCGGGGGAGGAGAACTGGAGAAACCCCCGAGACAGTGGGCAGAGAGGCACACCTCGGCTCTGCAGGACCAGCGCCAGTGACGCGTTGAGGATGAGCAGAGGTGTGTCGCTGTGTCCGCTGATGTAGCATCGGATTGGCTTGTAAGGGAGAGCGAAAAGGGAAACCGGACAGGACCGGCAGCGCTATCCAACAGCGACTAACAAGGGGTGGTCTGGAAGGAACCAGTGGTGACGACAAGGGGTGGGAAAAGTCCAAAGCACAATCCGAGCAGATGTTGAAAACCCCATGGACCGTTATTGGCTCACCCTGAGTGGCGAGGAGATGGACGTCCTCCATGACATCCCTAGCAGCTCCCGCGGCGAATCACCAGAAACTCTGTTCACGCAACCTGGTCAGGGGGAACATCCAGGGTTTTGGCAACGCTGGGCTCCGAGGGTAGCACTGGCTCTCAGGTCACGCTGCCGGGTTCTCCACCTGCGGTGGGTAGGAGTTCCGGGTAGGGCGAGTACCGTCTGGTCTCTGGGGGTGGCGATGGTCCGTTGGACCGTCCAAAGTGATCAGACGGTCTCCCTGTTCCAAACAGAGTAATGGTTTACACAAAAAATCCATAATAAAAACTAAAACAAAACTGATTTTTCGAAAAAAAAAAAAACTCTAATTTGTAATAAGGCGGGGAACATTTACATGCCACAAACGTTTGGTCTGATCTTCTGTCACAGTTCTCTAACATAAATGATGACAAAAAGGCAGGATTATAAAACTTACAGGACTTTAATCACAAAGGACAGCAAAACACAACAAAGGATACATACAGACGAGATCAGACAAAGGACAGGCACATTAGGGTAGACTATCAAAGGTAAATGATAATGATAAACAGCTGTAACTAATGATGAGTGATTAACTAAACACAGGTGTGACTAATAAAAGGTATAAATGATAAAACAATGATAAAAACAAACTAAATGAAACCAAAAGGTTTTTTATGGGTTTTTTAAGGGTTTTTATATAACCCCAACCCTTATAGAAAACTTTCTCCTACTTCAGATTATCAAGAAACATCACTCTGTTTGATTTATAAGCTTGTTTCATCATGGCGACCTCAAAATGTCCCCACAAGGTCAAACATTTACGGGTATTACTATCTTTGATGGGACATTTGTTTACCAGGCACACACACACACACACACACACACACACACACACACACACATTCTGGTTTCCATGTTTTGTGGGGACATTCATAGACGTAATGCATTTTATACTGTACAAACTATATATTTTATTCCCTTACCCAAACCCCAACCATCACACAAAGGTTTATTGTATAGATTTTCAATAAGCATCATTCTGTTTGATTTATAAGCTTGTTTTCTCATGGGGACCTCAAAATGTCCCCGCAAGGTCACAAAAATACTGGTATTCCTATCTTTGTGGGGACAATTGGTCCCCACAACGTGATAATTACGACGCACACACACACAGGTAAAACCCTGGCCACATATTAAACAGTCCCTACAATCCCCACTAATAATAAAAAAAAACATTTTCTTTATTCTCTTAAAGCCAACACCTGTGGTAAAGCTTAAAGGAATTTCTTTCTCATGCTGTAGCTCACAGTTCATTGTGTACCCAGTCTATCTGGCTGGCCATTCTCATGACTTCGCCGGCTCCCTCGGGGTTTGTTTGGTTTGCCAGGGTTTCTCATGGGGCTCCGAAGTAGTGAAGTGTGGAGGGCAGGACAGAAATGATTAGGACAGACTGAGTATGTCAGTGCTGGAGGTGAGGAAATAATCTGGTCAGGCAACCGAGACCTTGAGGGTCTCCGTCGCCCCTTTCTCACTCACCCTTGTTATTCACACATGCTGTCGCACCACTTTGAGTCACTAACTCGGCTTTCTGCATGGGTAGCCAAGCATTCCTTTACCCTTCAGCTCGGAATATTTGCCATACACACTGGGAATGTGCAGAATTACATATTTTCAAAATCAGGTTTATTATATAGATTTTCAGTTAGACTGATATGTTGACTAGCTGTTAAGACACCGGCTAGCTGTTAAATCACGGTCTAGTCAACTAAATGGTCTTGTGGAAGTCTGGTATAATTAGGCTAGATACGTTCCTGTGAATAGTTTTGTTTTTGTACTTACAAACTGCCAGAGGAAATTCAGCCGGATAAAACAGAACACCGTGGTCTTGAGATAAGTTTTTATAAAAGATTTTTTTATCTTAACATCTAGTATTTTAAAAACCACATGAGAAGTAAAGTGACAAATTTCTGAGTTTTTCATGATGGGATTTCACCATGCAAACTGCCTAACAGCTAAGAAAGCAAACTGCTAGCATGCTCATTAAAGAGCACCACAAAAACTGAGCAATAAAATATTAAAGGAAAATATGAATATGAACTCCATTCAACCTCACTTATTAACTTCTGCTTTGTTAAAATAGTCGGTGCTTGTGACCATCCTTAAAAGTTTTACTTAATGTTTCACTTAGTGGACATTTAGAGATTATTAGACAGACAGACAGACAGACAGACAGATAGACAGATAGATAGGTCCTTGATGGTGTTGTGTGCTCTGTGCAGGCATCTGAGGCTCGATGGCAGGTAGATGGGTGCCAATTATGCCCTGGGCAGTTTTCAACACCCTTTGCAGAGCTTTCTTTTCACACAATGTGAAGCTGCCATAACACACTGTGAAGAAGTTGGTCAGGATGCTCTTAGTGTTATCAGTTATAGCACCTATTCCAGATCATCCAGCGTATTCAATTATAAGCTTGACTCTGTGTAGACGTCCCTTACAAAAGGTATGATGTTTAGACCTAAAGGCTCACTTTTAATGCATCAAAGTTGTAATCAAACAAGCTAATGAGGGCTATCAGCCGAGGGAAATCTGCAGCGGTACAAACATGCCTCAATGGGAATTTCCCCATTTGCCTGTCTAAAAAGTCATAACACTGCAGGCGTTCTTGTATGATTTGGCCGAGCCTTTAACTATGCAGTAAACAACACCCTGGTCCTCAGAGTGTTGATGCTCTAGACCAATTAATGCTGCCATAACTACCAAAAGTTTCTCTAAATAAAAAAGATTTTATTATGAAGTTCACCCTCTTTACAAGTTGACATGCTTTAAATTGACTGGTTGACACATGCAGTATGCAGTTAGCAACACTTGCATGCAAATTTTCCAGAAATCCTG
The DNA here is from genome assembly GCF_030506205.2 of Paramisgurnus dabryanus. Taxonomy (NCBI): domain Eukaryota; kingdom Metazoa; phylum Chordata; class Actinopteri; order Cypriniformes; family Cobitidae; genus Paramisgurnus; species Paramisgurnus dabryanus. Next base: position 27,861,571 of record NC_133351.1, read on the forward strand.
TTATTTCATAAGGAGGCATAAATCAGTTTGGGTTGGATAAACTATTAAAGGGGACATTTCACAAGACGTAAAATAAATGTTTGGTGTCTCCAGAGTACGTTTGTGAAGTTATAGCTCAAAATACCGTATAGATAATTTATTATAGTATGTTAAAATTGCCACTTTGTAGGTGTGACAAAAATGTGCAGTTTTTGGGTGTGTCCTTTAAAATGCAAATGAGCTGACCTCTGCACTAATGGTGCTTTTCCATTGCATAGTACCCCACGATTTGGTTTGGTTTGGTTTAGTTTGGGTCGGGTCAGTTTACTTTTGGGAGCTTTTCCACTGGGTGCAGTACGTAGTACCAATACTTTTTTTCGTATCACCCTTAGTTGGGTTTCCAAGCGACCCGAGCTGATACCAAACGTGATGGGAAAACACTGTAGATCACTAATTGGTCAGAGAATCGTCACTACCAGCGTCATTGCTATAATGTAAGATAGCTTTACCTTAGTGTTAGCTTGCGCTGTCTCGAGCAAACATGTTGTTATCTGTGCTCTGCTATAAGTTCCCAAACTCCCTTTAAGCGACGAAAAACCTCCACAGGTTGAGAATCAGGAACACTGTAACAGTTTTTTCCAGACTTGCAGTTTGCGGCTGAACATTCACGACGAGCACGTCAGCATTATATGCTTAAATGCAACTTCAATGAGGCTCATCAGAGCGCCGTCAGCTGACGCCACGGGTGTTTGAACAGAAACTGTCATGTGATATAGAGATAGTGATAAACGCGATGTGCAAACAACTATTTGTGGTGGCCAATTTTAATTTTGTGGTGGACTGAGCAATAAATAAATGTATGGGAATCTACAACGACGCTCTCACTTGTATGATGTCACAGCAGTAGGCAGCGCAAATATAATGACACGCCTATAATCCCTCCCACTGCGAAGTGATACTTAACTCAATGGAAAGATAACAACGCCAAAGTGAGGTGAGTTGACCCGACCTGACCCAAACTAAACCGTGGGGTACTATGCAATGGAAAAGCACCATAAATGGCAGTGCTGTGGTTGGATAGTGCAGATTAAGGGGTGGTATCCCCTACTGACATCACAAGAGGAGCCAAATTTCAGCTTGCAGAGAATGGTATACCAAAACTAAGTTACTGGGAAAGTTATCTTTTTCTAATTTTCTAGGTTGATAGGAGCACTGAGGACCCAATTTTAGGTCTTAAACACGGAAAAAGACAGATTTTCAGATCCCACAGTCTTTTTGTGTCATTTTATCTTTAACTACTCCAACTGTGGTTAAAATGACCTTAAATGACATTATACAGTATGTGATAAACATTAAAGTTGGAGTCCAAACTTGAGAGTTAAAGCAAGAAAACTAAATCTTTATTTTGTTGATTTGGAGCAGTCATGGCCTATAGGTTAGAGAGAAGGAATTGAAAATTGAAGTTTGCTGGTTTGATTCTCAAGACTAGAAGACAATGACTGAGGTGCCATTAAACATGGCACCTTACCCCCCAGTTGCTCCCGGGTGCTGCGTTGATAGCTGACCACTGCATATTCATTTGGTTGTCACTTCACCTTTTAATGCTTAATCCTGTTCTGTACACACACAGTTCAGTAATTTATGGGACTGACAACCGCATTCTACAACCGAATTAACTCCCGCAAAATTCAGGTAGTGACTACTGCATTTACAGAAACTCTGCATATTGTGGTGTGTACATAACCGAACTAAACTAGTAGTTAATAAAGCATTTAAACGTGCATAGTTGACATGATAGGTATCTCTTCTGAAAAAATAAATGCCTAGCAAGGGGAACAGTCTTTTGTATGCTTGTGCAGAAAATGACAGAGGCACGAGCGTTTGCTGACCAGTGTTGCCAGATCTTGCACGAAAAACAGCGAAAAAGAAAAATCCAATAATAAACCGAAATATATCCAAATGCTTTACCTCAAAGATCAAAATATTGGGACCTGAATCTTCACACTTTAATAACACCAAAAATGGTATGTAAGTATAAAAAAGATGAGGACCTGGCAACACTGCAAGATGCGCTGTGGAGCAGCCTCACAAATGCGTACAATAGGCTACACAACGCCAAGAAAGAGGATTGCAATACATAACGCTGTTAAAATTTTTTGTCAAAGCTGCGAGTGATAAGCATACGAGACGGCAGAACGTTGCTATGGTTATCTCTGTGTCAATCATCACATTTTCGGGATGGATTTGGCGTTACATTTGATACATTTTATGTATTTGGCGTGTCATGTGAAGCTATACTAACTTTTACAATGATCTCCTTAAGGCTAATTTATACTGATATGACAAATGGCAACAAACACTGACAAAGGCTAAACACTTTCATTCTAAACTAGAAGGATGTTGATGTTTGGTTGCTCTTGTTGATGTATAAATGAGAGGAAAAGGTGAGTAGTAAATGGGGAGCAGTATTTTATCCATTCCAATAAATTTAAGATTTTGAAACATTATGGTCAATAGATTTTTTGCAATGACTTTAAACTTAACTCACCCATTTCAGATTTCACAGTACAAGCGCACTGAAGCAGTAGGAGAGGAAACAGTTGATGCTAAATAAAGGGACGTGTCCACCCTCTTCTGCAAAGATACAACCAAGGTTGTTATTGTATCTACAGGGCAACCATGTACTTAGGGACGACATATCAGACACAGAAGCAGCGTCTCTTTGCCCCCCCCCCCTGTCATTTGCATACATTTCCATCCTACTGCAAATGGATCTCGACCTCGCCATGCGGACAGACAGTTTAAGAGAGACCCAAAGGCTCTGCAAATGGAAGATGGAGGGAGACATCTGTATGGATTTGATAAGGATAATATATGTGTATATAAATAGATTTACATGGAACAGTTGAATTAGAAGTGGGATGAATTATTGTTGTAGACTCTTGGGTGGCTAAGAAGATGGAGGGGGAGGAACAGCTGTGAAGGAAAGACAGGAGAGATGAAGGAGGAGGGGATGAAGAGGAGAGAAGTGTTCAGTATGCATCAGTGCCCCCGCTCCCCTCCTCTACACCCGGCTCATAAAGAGATGGGTTTTGGGGGCTCATGGGTGGGCGGAGGAGTTGCTTAACTGTCAGATGTCTGACATGCTTGTTTTGCCTGTGATTTAAAGCGTTTTTGGTTCCGTAGTGATACTTATGGACTCCATGCATTTTTCTCTGTTTTTCAAATATTGAGTGAGAGAGTGCTTAACCTTTTCCTTCGTTTTAATAAAAAAGATGTTTAATATTTATTTTCTGTGTGGTTTGTTATTTTTGCAACCATTCTGATTTGTGGGTTTGTCGACTTTCTTGAAGATAGTACTGTTATGAAATTTCAATTGGATGTCAATGTCTATAAATGTTTAAATCAAGAAATAATATATGATATAAATTAAGGAAAAAAATATTGGTGTAAACTTGTTTAGCCCTACTCAGACACAGTTAGTTTTACATGGAGAGGTGGGGTGAAGTTATTATTACCAGAGTTTCCCAGTAATCCCAGTTCTCAATAATCATTACGGACATTGGGTATCATTCACTAAGCATCCAAATGCATACATTTGTCCATGAAAATGGGCATTTTCACAAACAAATAATAATTTACAACAAAAGCTATAAAAAAATGTACGAAAAAATGTACGAAAAAATGCAGCAACAACTTATACCACACATAAACAAAAATCTTGTTATATTATTATTTTTTTATTTATTTTATACATTATTATATAATTTTTTTCATAGACATAAAGAAGATGCATATAATGACAATCCTTCAGGCTTTCCTCGCTTTTTTTAAATCTCTATGAAAGCATCTGCTTAATACCTTTATGTAAACGTGATGTAAAAGTAATGAGAACTCCAAACGTCAATCACTTGATCAAGGCCTCCTGTCTGTTTTATTTTAGATACAGATGCCTGTCTCTTGTGAAGTCATGGTAAAGGTCTTCATGATGTGTAACTTCTCTAAAATTGTATGTGGTCCATTGCGGAAAGTCCTTCCCTGCATCCCATTCTTAAACCAGCCTGCTGCACCAGCTTACCCAGCTAGAACCAGGCTTTTCTGAAAAAAGTCAAGTTATCTGTAGTTATAACAACTTATCTCTAGTCAAGATAAATAATAGTAAGTTGAAATGACTTGTAAATCTGAGTTGATTCAACAAAAAATTTAAGGCAGCAAAGATTTTTTACAGCGCACAAACACATACATCATATGCACATTACAAATGGATCTATTCATGGCTCCACCTTAAAATCAGAGGGGAGCGCAGACATTTGCATATGATTTATCTCAGTCATGGCTGTTTGCAGATAAAAGAGACATTTTAATGCATTTGTACTGCATGACTCTGACAGTGCAGAGCGAATAGAGCCCCCCACACTAACACACCATTTAAAGCTATATCACTGAAAACCTCTCATAAGGGCAATGATTTTCAAGGCAAGGATAATGTTTAAAGGTGATATTCACAACATCTTACCTCTAAACCCTCACACAAATCTTGACATTTTATTTAAATATAAACTTGATCTGCTGCATTAATGAGCCTGTCGAATAGTAAGGACCACTTCAATTGTGCCAAACAAATATACACACATGCACACACACACACACACACACATACATTTGAGGGTGTGTCTGACCAATATTGAGTTTGTGTGACTCTAAAGAAAATGAATGACACCACAAAAACAACAAGAGCAGCATGTGAATAATGAAGTCATCTGGCCACAGGCCCTCAGAGAAACAAGGATCATTAAGGAGAGGCACATCCTGTCCTTTCGGTTTGTCTGAAGGTGAAAGTATAAAATTAAGGAACAGACACAGAATGGAGGAGACAACCAGATCTCACAGAAATTCATGAGTTACTTTTGATTTGGCTTATTCTTATGAATTTGTACAAAGTGAATTGTACAAGAACTGAAAAATATAAAAAAAACGAATGATACTCTACCCCTAAACCCAACATCACAGGGGCAAAAACGTATTAATTAGATGGGCAAATTTATGAATAAGCTATCTAGTAAAATACATATGAATTACTAAAAACGGAAAGTGAGTGGTTTATATACGAATAATGGATGTTTATCCCAAACCTCCTGACTGAGGTTACTCACAGGACCCCACACCTCACTGCCATATAAAGCTACAGTATAGGCAATATTACACTATCAAAGATCTTTGTCCAGATTCTGATTGGGATGGTTATTTTAAATAGTCTCATACGTATGGCATGCATTGCTCTGCGGGCTTTCAAAAGTAAAGTTTTAATGGCCAAATTGAAATTTCCCGAGGAAGTTAAGACCAGACCAAGGTAATTATACTGTGAGGTGTGTTGAAGTTTGGTGGTGTTTAAAGTAAATATGTGTTTATGTTCCAGGTTTCTGTGTTTTTTCTGAAATATCATAATCTTAGTTTTTTGTATGTTGACTTCTAGGGTCCAGTCTTGGCAGTATTTGTTTAAGATGTCTAATTTATTTTGAAGACCCTCTGGAGTGTTTGATAGAATTACTAAGTCATCTGCGTATAATAAAAATTTGACCTCAGTGTCATATAATTGTAGTCCTGGACTCTCAGATTTGTCTAGTCGATCTGCCAGTTCATTAATAAAGATGTTAAATAAGGTTGGACTAAGACAACAGCCCTGTTTTACCCCTCGCTGTTGGGAGAAATATTCTGTTATTTTCTGTCCAATCTTTACTGCACATTTATTTTGGTTATTCATGTTTTTAATTAAGTCATATACTTTACCCCCTATACCACTTTGAATTATTTTATAAAATAATCCTTTATGCCAGATTGAATCAAAGGCCTTTTTAAAATCTACAAAGCATGCAAATATCTTGCCCTCTTTTTTATTGTGTACATGCTGATTTATTAATGTGTGCAGTGTATGAATATGATCAGTGGTTCGGTGTTTAGGAAGGAAGCCAATTTGAGATTTACTGATGACATTGTGTTCTTTTAAGAATGAAGAAACCCTTGAGTTGATAATCGAACAGAATACTTTTCCCAGATTGATTCCTCTGTAGTTATTTGGATTTGTTTTGTCTTCACTTTTAAAGATCGGAGAGATGAGGCCTGTATTCCAGACTTCAGGAAAAACACCCGAACTCAAAATCATGTTAAAAAGTTTCAGGAGTGCATGCCGAAGTTCAGGAGAGCTGGTTTTTAGCATCTCATTTCTTATATTGTCAGGACCACAGGATTTATTGGATTTAAGGGATTTTAGTTTTTCACTTAATTCTTGGAGGGTTATTGGATAATCAAGAGGATTTTGGTTGTTTTTGACACATGACTCAAGAGCATTTAATTTTTCAAGGATGTTTAATTGATAAGGATTATTTAAAGGGGCAGACTGATGGGAATAGAGGCTTTCAAAATAATTTTTCCAAATTTGACCATCTTGTATGGCCGGTTCTTGGGGCTTATGGGTGTCTAGACTATTCCACATGCTCCAGAATTCACTCTGATCAATCGTGTTTTCAATCCTCTGAAGACTTTTGTTATAATAATCCAGTTTCTTTTGTCTCAGTGTGTTTTTGTATCGTTTCAGTGTTTCTGAGTATTTTAATCGTAATTCTGAGTTTTTTGGATCTTTGTGTTTTTGGTTTGAAACGGATCGTAGCTCTTGTCTCATTGTTTTACAGTCATGGTCAAACCATTTTTCTGAAAGTTTTTGTTTGGCTTTTGACTTTTGTTTATATCAGTGGCGAAACTACGGGTGGGCCGGGCCTGGGCCCGCCCAGTTTGAGTTGTGGCCCATCCAATCATAAGGTCATTTTCCAGACAAATGTGTAAATAATTTAACAAAAATAAATAATAGTACTACGAAACAACGTCTTATCACACTATAATTTCATGTATGTAATACAACAATAAATATAATTAAAATATAAAATATAAGTGCAAGTTTGCATGTTCAGGCAGTTTCGCAGTTTTCTTTTACCCTATTGGTGCACACGCTTGTGAACATGAAACGTTGAATATGATTTGTCAGTCATTGTTAGTTCCGCCTACGCGCGATTGAACTGAATTTAAAAATAGCTAGTCGCAAATCATCGCGTTTAACAGCCTTTTCACGATGACATCTGCTGTTATCTGTTTACTTTTGGAGACAGAGACTATACATCACTCATGGAAATGTTGGATTACTGAGGACATCTTTTCAAACGTTAAAAAACGAAACAAGCACTTATTACCGTACTTTGTTAATGACGTCATGCTGTGTTGAAAGACTGTTCTTCACCACATATTGTACAAAAACATATAACGTTACGCTCATCGATGATAAATGCTCGTCTGAGAAATTTATTTCTGCTTTTCTTTGCGCAAAGGGACATATTATGATCAAAGATATTGGACTTTTTTTATTATGATCGAGACTTTCTCCATCTTTAACCAGAAGCCCTGTATCAGACTACAGTAGGACATGTAAAGGTTCAGACATTTTTGTAATGTTTATAGTGGTGCATTACTACAGTTTAGGAGTATTACTCCAGTCAACTATTTAGGGGGGCAGACTCTGTGTCGTGTATAGGCTGTATGATTTACTGTTGTTGGAATAAAATTTACACTTAAATGACAACACATGAAATTTGGATTGCGCCATGTTGTTTGATGGCCATTTTCTCATTAAATAATCTCTCAAACGAGTTCTTTAGTAAAATCAAATCACTACCTGTTGAATCTGTCGTAGCCTATGACGCTTTCACGTCATGCATTTTGCTGACGAGGAATGACATATCATTGTTCGGAACTACGTTCACGTAACCAAAATAACATAAAAACGAATTCCGTTACTAATTCTATTGAGTTGTGTTTTCAAGTAGATTAATAATTTGGTGGGGCACTGCCCATAGACTGTATAAAACAGGCACAGCCCCACCTGCCCATATACTGTAGACAAGCTGGTTGGTTATTTGTAAGTGGTTTTATAATTTTCCCCTTGAAACATTGTGCTGCCTGCATGGCATCAAGGTAACTTTGCTTAGGTAGCGTGCACACCAACGCTTTTAAACGTGGCTGAAGACGCCGAATGCCAGCTGTTTTTTCAGCCCGTGGCTTTGGTTGCTGTGATACTTGAGCTGTGAGCCGGTTGGTTGTTGTGATATTTGTCCCGCCCTTCGTCCACCGTGATTGGACGGCCATGTGAGAACTTACATTGACATGATAATTCGATTGACAAGAGGATGGAAACCAAAGCTTCTCTCTCTCTCTCTCTCTCTCTCTCTCTCTCTCTCTCTCTCTCTCTCTCTCTCTCTCTCTCTCTCTCTCTCTCTCTCTCTCTCTCTCTCTCTCTCTCTCTCTCTCTTATAGATGTTTATTTCTGATAACAAGGAAAATAAATGACAAGTAAATAATCTAGGTTCATACAGTATATCATATCTAACACATATCAGCTTTTCCCACTGCGCAAAGTGACTTCGGAATTACGTCTTTTTCATGTAATTTCTGGACATCCGAATCCGGTCCATTAAAGGGGTTGTTTTGTAACGCCAGGCGACGTCTTTTTTTCGACGTCTTCTGCACGTGTAAATGTTGACATCCGTAGGACCTCCGTGTAAGGAAAAGAGACATGAAAAAAGTGAAAAGACATGATTGTCTCTACACTTCACCTACCCATGCAACAGCGAAAACACTTCAGTCATTTCCTGCCGGCTGTGGGATTCAAACTCTCGATCTCTGAGTTTCAAACAAGTCTCTCTAACCACTCAGCCACACGGCCATATCTTTACATGGTATATAAGGCACACTTATTGCATTCATACCATGAACTCAACATTATGAGATTAGGTGAGAATATTTTCATGTTAAATTGTTAGTATGGTCATATACTTTTAATATAACGAACTACACATTTAATAACAGATTTTTTTATTGTACATTTAGATGAATTTGTATGTAATTCAAGAAAGCAGAAAAAACAGTAGTGTAAAAATAATATAGACTATTCGTATGTATTAATCATGTTGGTACAATAATCCTGATATTTGTAAATAAACACATTTTTATAGGCCTAATCATGTAATATACACATAGGCCTGTCATAGACGTCCAAATGACGTCCAAAAAATTACCCAGTTCAAACGTCAAATGTTGCCCGTAAATATGACGTCCAAGTAGGGTTATGGTTGGACGTCCAAATAATGGACCTAGTTTGGACGTCGAATAGATGTCCAGAATTGGTCATGGACCGACGGACCCAATATAGAGATGATCTGCACTTCTATCTGACGTCCTGTGTTTAGTGGGTATACTGAGATAACGTTACAGTGTAAAATAAGTGTGTTAGCTACAGGTCCTTAAATTGTCTTTCCTGGCTTCCAAACCTCTCCGCACAGTTGTGATCCATGCCCATTGTCTCCCCTCGTCTTTAGCAAATCAAAACATTTTATTTTCGACAAGTTATCATTTTTCCGTGGCATTCTCACGGATCTCCGCATATTTCCTCTTTCTTTTCCGTGGCATTCTCACGGATTGGTTACTCAACTGCTTTTTCCTATTTTCAAACCATTGTCGCTTCGGTTTAGAGTTAGATTTGGTGTTTGCATTAGAATGTCAGTTAAGTATTTGTTTATACTATTTTTTCTGATGTAATCTTTTATATTTTCTAAACTTTATTCAATTGTCGCCTGGCATTGGGGTTAGAGTTGGGTTTGGGTAGGGAATGTCATTTTATGTAAATCTAACCCTAAACCGAAGCGACAATGGTAAGAAAATAGGACAAAACTGTTGAGTAACCAATCCGTTAGAATGCCACAGAAAAGAAAGTCCATGGCAGGGCCACGGAAATATGCGGAGATCCATGAGAATGCCACGGAAAAATGAGCAAAAAATTCCGTGACTATGCCACGGAAATTCGTGAGATCATGTTATTTGTTTCAGAGATCAGTTTAGCCACTAGCAAGACAGAAAAATAAATACAGACCGATTCAGACACCTAGCCGCGACGTAGCCGATAAAACCATTTATTATATTCACTGTATATACTGTATATTCACATAACTATTCCTTGACAATTGACATTGATATGGTTTGTTGTTATTTTCAACCCAGTCTAACGAAATTTCGTTATATAGTCACGTAAACATTTGATTCTTTTTTCCAAGTTTCCAAGTTTTTTTGTGAACGTATTACGAATTTTTGTTTTCATGTGATTCTCACGGATTGGTTACTCAACTGTTTTGTCCTATTTTCTTACTATTGTCACGTCGGTTTAGGGTTAGATTTACATAAAATGACATCCTTACCCAAACCCAACTCTAACACTAATCCCAGGCAACATATAAAAAAATACATCAGAAAAAATAGTATAAACCAATACACAAAGTGACATTCTAAAGCAAACACCAAATCTAACCCTAAACCGAAACCACAATGGTTTGAAAATATGAAAAAGTTGTTGTTGAGTAGCCAATACGTGATAATCACACGAAAACAGAAATTTGTTATACGATCACGAAAAAATGAGGAAATTCGTGATAATATCACCAAAAAAAGAAAAAAAATTACATGACTATATAACGAAACTTTATGAGACTGTGTAGGTTGTTTTATTATAGGCTAACCAATTTATTTCAAATTAATCATGTATGAATATCTTTAATTTTTTTTCAACTGCGCATAGGCAGAGAGAGAAAGAGAGAGAGAGAGAGAGAGAGAGAGAGAGAGAGAGAGAGAGAGAGAGAGAGAGAGAGAGAGAGAGCTCATGTAACATAACAGGTGACTTCGAGGTCAAAAGTTTACATCCTAAAACACCACACAGTACAGTGTGAACCAGCTGACCACATATCCAATCTCATGTCATGCGTCAGAAAATAAATTTCACTGCTATCTATTTACCCAACACATTTAAGAGTCTCTCTATGACGTCGTGTTAACATAACCTCTGTCAGGTGTCACCCGGAGCCACGGCTGTCTATGCTAAATAAAGAGCAATCATTCACAGGATGAATGACTCTGTGTGTACTGTAATAGTAAGTGTGTTTCTCAGTGGGTGTAGCTTTGAGAGTGGGATCAGGGTTCATTAAACCGGATATGACTAAATATAGGCAATTTCAATATTTTCATATATTTCTGTTACATTTTTAATATATAAAACATATTTTTCTGCATTTGTAAAAAAAATTCTAATCACAAAAATCTCATTTATTTCACGAGCAAATTTTCATATTATTTCATTTGGATAGTAAAATATGACCCAGACATGTTCTTCATTAGATTGACTCATGCAGTAGCCATGACTCAAACTGGAAGCCCTGGGCAAAATGTGGCCATCTACTGTCTCCTCCCTCTCTTCTTTTCACTCTATCTCTATGTCACTCTTCTTTACATAAGGCTGAGAGAGAGAGAGAGAGAGAGAGAGAGAGAGAGAGAGAGAGAGAGAGAGAGAGAGAGAGAGAGAGATTTGTTCTACTGATGAGAGATGGGATACAGTTCTGTCAGACCCTCCTGACTAAGATCATTTGGGGATTATATTCGAACGAATGCTTGAGTTATGCAGGATGTCAACACAAGCTCGCAGCACTAGTAGAGTGAAATGTATCTCATTCATGCAGAAAAACATCAACTGAAAAATGTGGTCAACATTCAGAACAACCAATTATTCATTGTTGTGTATTCACAACATTCATAAAGTTCCACTTATCCCTGTCTCTGATTATTTATTAAAAAAATGTATTATAGCACACCAATGATTTCTTTAACAGTTTTGTTTTTAATATTGTAAAATATGATTAAAATGGTCATAACATGTTTTATTACTGTATGTTCCACCAGGTGCAGTTATAACACTACTAAAGTTTTTGCCCAAAAAACAATTAAGTCATTTATGACTATTTGCCCTCTGACTGAAACGGTCTGATTTGTTTATTTTCCCTTCAGGAATCTTTGGTTGCCTTAATGTTGCTGGAACCACAGTTTCCCCAAGTACCTTTAGGAAAGTTACGCCACTATCAGCCTCTGTCATGCAAGACTAACGTCCTATCAAGTTGAATGGGGAAAGACAGATATCTCTAAAGCCACATGCTAAAATCACAATTAATACATCCACTGACATCAACTGTACCATAACCTTTGTTTCTTAAGCTCAAATAACAGAAAAAATGCTCGTTCCTGGGTTGTTTCAGCTACTGCGCATGCACACAGGTTGGCAACTGCATCACGCGACTCTGTACAGAGCCCCTTTCCTAGTAAATCATCAGTTTTTGTTGATTTAAAATTGGTTTCTATAAAGTCAGTGGCAGACTGACCATCTGGCAGACCAGGCAATTTCCCGGTGGGCTGACATACTTTTTGGGCCCATTTGTTATGTTTTTGCGTAACTCATTAATGGCGCTGTAAGGCGCAAGGGGGTGTAATGCATTTTTCAAAAAAGTTCGTGTATTATGTTTTTTTTTTTTTTTTTTTGGCCAGACCGGCCCATGAGACACCTAATCAGCAGCCCATTGGTTCTTTTTTATTTGACATTAGGCTAGCCAAATCACATCTCTAAAAAAACTTTTCAGGCTCCTTGGGAACATCAGTGTGCATCTGTCAAAAAGTTTTTAGAGATGAGGGACAAAACGAGTGGACCTGGCGTTAGGGTTGCCACCCATGTCTGATAAAAAACCTGGACATTTCTATAGGTCTATGCCATTATTGGCAACACTTTACAATTCTTTTTTTTTTTCAATTCTTATTTGTTAACTAACCGTGAGCAGTACATTTGTTACTGTATTTGTTAATCTTTGATAATGTTAGTAAATAAAAATACAGCTGTTCATGGTTTATTCATGTTAGTTCACAGTGCATTAACTAATGTTAACAAGATTTAAATAAATGTATTATTAACATTAACAAAGATAAAAAATTGCTTTATGCTATAAGTGCAGTTTATTATTAGTTCATGTGTTACCCAATTATTTGTTCATTATGTTAAAATATGTAAATCAAGTTTACAATTTATTAAAGCTGCTTATACTATTTATGTAAACTGTTTTTATTTATATTCCATTGCAACTCTAAACAGGTCTAAATAGCATCTAGCAAATATGCACATGAAATTAAACTTGTTGAACTCACCTCAACATGTATTTTACAATCATTTAACCCGCCATGGGAAAAGCTGAAGTCACTGTTACAAACTCTACAGCATGCAAGATTTTAACTCTTTTAAGACAGGGATACACTTTCGTGTAGTCTAGTGTAAAATGTGTCTTATATTTTCGCTTTTGGGGCACTCTCCCTCTGCCATGGCGCTCCTGTTTCTAGATACACTGATTAGTTTGGTTCGGGAGAAGAGATAAAAGCCCGCCCACACTGACAATTGATTGGTTGATGTCCTGAAACAGGCCAATCAGGATGCTCTCTGTCTTACATGCGCTAAATGAGGCAAACACACACACAGACGCAAGGTCTCCCTCTCTGCCGTGCGCGCGCTAAATTTCATATTCACATAGCTTTTCGAAAACCGGGACATTCAGTGTCCCGGGAGAGTTGATAAATTTCCCGGGACAGGTTATTAAAAAGAAGGACAATCCCGGTAAAACCGGGACAGGTGGCAACCCTACCTGGCGTAAGCAGAACTGCTTTTGTCGTTAGATATCCCCGTGATAAAACTGTGAGTTGTTTTAGCTCAGGAGTGGGGAACCCTGGGTCCTGGAGGGCCACTGTCCTGCAGAGTTTAGTTCCAACCCTAACCAAACACACCTTAATTTTATTTCCAAGTAATCCTTAAGACTTGAATAAGGTTTTTCAGGTGTGTTTAAGTAGGGTTGGAACTAAACTCTGCAGGACAGTGGCCCTCCAGGACCAGGGTTCCCCACCCCTGCTTTAGCTACACTGGCAGCTGTGTGCCAGTAAGTTACTGTAAAGTCTTGTACAGCAATTTTACTGTACTTGTAACTTACAGCATACTTACTGTATTTCCATTTACAGCACAAAGTGAACTACTGTAATTTTATTAATTTAATTAATAACAGTACATCATAGCTACTGTAATTACATTTACAGCACATCACGGCTCCTGTATTTTCATTCACAGCACCTTTCAGCTACTGTACATCCATTTACAGCACAGAAATAGCTACTGTATATTATTTTACAGCTAATCCTTTGCTATTTACAGTATAATACCGTATACATGTTTTACAGTTGTTTACAGTACTTTTTACAGTAAAATACTGTTCAAATTACACAAATCAGTTACAGTGTAGAGATAGGGATAATTTAAAATCCTCTTGTCTTATATTGAAATCCCCCCCCCCCATTTTCATCCTCGATATTACTTGTGACTGGCATTGTTGTTTTGCTGTGTGCCTGAGCCTTCCACATTCGTCACTACGAAAGGTACCTAAACTGAGCTGATCTATCGTGAATGCAGGGGAGTCCAAGATGGCATCGTTACTGGAAGTCAGTTATTTTCATTTGTAAAGTTTTTAATAAGCATATGTGTCTTACAAAATCTCATTGATTAGCCTCAGAAGGCCTTTATTATCCCCCTGGAGCCGTGTGGATTACTTTGTGAAGCACACTCTATGGATCTGGAGGAAGTTGATCTTATTCTAACTGTTATAAACCTTGGAAGCACTATGACATTTTCTAAAATAACTGAAATGTGTTTGTCTTAATGATAATGGACTATGTATCTCGGATGGCTTGAGGGTGAATAAATCATGGTATCATTTTTGGGGTGAACTTTATCACTTTATTATCACTTTAAGCTAAACTTGCAAGATGTGTTTATCATACCGAGACCTTGTATATCTGAAAAACTTAAGCAAAATCTGTGTCCTCGTGTGTTATTACTCACTTAAACAACTATGCATGCCAGTTGTAGTTTGGTGCCATATTGCTGGGCCTACCTGATCTCACAAAAATCTGTGTTTTAGTCAAAAAAATTTATCAGTTTCTCCGAGACCATGTCACGGAATTCAGCGGAGCTCCAAGCGACAATGATTTGAAAATAGGAAAAAACAATGAGAACACAATACATAAAATGCCAAGAGAAATCTATGAGAGTGACACAAAAAGACATCCGTGGTCCCGTCACAGAAAAAAGCTGAGTTAAGATGAAGTGAAATAAAGTGACTAAATTTTCTGTGACTATAACACATATTTCCATGAGATCATGTTGCACTGGGCATACTCACACCAGCAAAATGGGTTTCATTTCAGGGAAGATTATCTGGAAAACCCTTTTGAAATCATGAATTTTTGCCAATTTTTATTTTGGGCCCCAAAGGGAGGGCATGAAGTGACGCATTACACCTTTAACCTCCTAAGACCCAGGTTTTGGTTTGTCTTTTTTTCCAGCTATTTTGGGGTTAGGAAGAACCAATAAATATAATAACCGAATTGTTTTCTAAGAACATGAAGCAGTGTATTTGTCCATGTTTGTGTACAACAGGTTCCAGTTACACAGAATTAAGTATTATGGTACAAAAATCAGAAAAATGTCATGTCCAAATATGTGGACATCCAGGTCTTAGCGGGTTAAATACTGTGACAGATCGGTGTGTGAGTTTGGCAGGGCTGCAGAATGCTTTCTGTGCTGAACAGTGTGTGACTATTGATGTACAACTACAGTCATAAACAACTTCCATTCCTAGAAGCTCATTCCAGTCTTTATGCAGAAGAATTCATTATATTGCTTTATATTTTTAATCTGTTTTCATGTGTAATTTTGTAGTATATTCTTCATCCGAAATGTATTTCTGCACTGCTTCTCTAAGGGATTTTAATAAAGAAGAAGCAGTGGGTGGTTTTAACAAGCAGATAGTCAGTATCTCTAATATAAACAGAACAACTTGCTATAGTTGGCGTCTTTAATTGCAAGTTGCTGTATATTGCAAGCGAAGGCTGACACCAAAGTCAAACCTGGCTTCATCCCTGCAGTAAACAATGAAGAGATTTTCTTTCTAAGATCATTTTAAACTGAAAAATGAACATCATAGTTTTGCTTACACTAACATATACTTTACCTGGCATCAACTATACATGTTTGTGCAAAACCTGATGATGCATGTTATCCCAGCAGGATTTGAGAAAGAACATCTAGTGTTCATTGTGTTTCAAAAGGTAATCCTGACCTTTTGTACAAATTTGAAGTTAACATGTTACACTGTAAGAAACAAATGGTCAAAATATGTACTCCAGCTGTCACTGTATATGTATCTTTGAGGTACTAATATGCACCCTTTGGTACCATTGTGATCTTTTATGTTTTTATTTTATAATGTATTTATAATTTAATTTATTATTACTTTTTTTTAAACTCAAAATTTAATTCCAGTTTGAATCAATTTGGTCTAAGACTTTTAGAGCCCACTAATATACATTTATACATTATTATTATTTATGACATTGTTTTTATAGTGTGCACATGCATTATATACTATATAATTATACATCTCTGTTATATGCTATGTGCAATGGCTTTATTGGTTTAAAATTAAAAGCTCACTCAGCAAATTTCCGTAGTGACATTTAACTAAGGCCCAATGAGGCTTCAGTGTACCGCACTGGTGGTTTAACTATGAACACCTTGTGCTTTGCAGTGAGGTGTGTCTGTAATCAGAAGAGGCTATAAACACCTCTGCTGTTGACATCAGCAACACAGCATGTCTGAACATGATCTGCTTCACGCTACACAAACATAAACACAGGCCAAAACACCCCACCCAACACAGGGGCATTATTATCACATGCCTGTTTAAGCACAGTAATGCAGCATAAAATACAAAAACAGAATTTGCCACAACTTCCAGAACTGAAAATGATGTACGGGACCTCACAGCCCCTGTGATGTGGGGTGGACCTGTTCAGGGTCCTCTCGTTGCGTTATGATTAGGGCTGTCAATCAATTAAAATATCTCATCTAGATTAATCACACAGTTGTCATGAGTTAACTCAGATTTTAATCTGTTTAAATATCTTAAAGGATTAGTCAATTTTCTTAAAAACTATGTCATCCAAAATGTTGATGTCTTTCTTTGTTCAGTCAAGAAGAAATTATGTTTTTTGAGGAAAACATTCCAGGATTTGCCTCATTTTAATGGACTGTAATAGACACCATTACTTGACACTTACTTCAACACTTAACAGTTTTTTTCAACGGAGTTGAAAAAAAAAGTTTAAAAACTATTGTCATTTTTGACAAGAAAAATAAAAAATATGCATTTTTATAACCACAACTTCTCATCTATTTCCGGTCATGAAAAGCGCCAGCGCGTCCTTACACAATACATCAGTGGTTCCCAAACTTTTTCAGCGTGCGGCCCCCCTTGTGTACGGTGCATTCCTTCGCGGCCCCCCAAAGAAAATTTGTGACAAAAAACTGTTCTAAAACTCAACATTTTAATAAAAAAAATATTAAATTATACAAAAAAGTAGTGCTTTTGGTTATTAGCCTTATTTTTTTAGGTCCAATTACACAGAATTCATGATAAATTAATGTATTTCATAAAATGTCATAAAACTGGGGCCCCCCTGGCACCATCTCGCGGCCCCCCTTGGGGCCCCGGCCCCCAGTTTGAAAACCACTGCAATACATCATCACGTCAAGAGGTCACAGAGGACGAACGCGAAACTACGCCCCAGTGTTTACAAGTGTGTTGAAAGAGGACCGTTCCGATGTTGTTGTATATCGAATGATACTAATTAATTTCTTTGTGTCAGTTTATTGTTTAAAATGGTCCGCAAATGTGCGTTTCATATATTTAACACTTGACCTTTTTACGTCACTACGCTATTACGTGAGGTCGCGCCGGTGTGTCACAGGACCGGAAATAGACGAGAAGTTGTGGTTTTAAAGTGCATATTTTTTATTTTTCTTGTCAAAAATGATAATCGTTTTGCTAGATAAGACCCTTATGGCTCATTTGGGATCGTTTAGAGACCTTTGAAACTCTGTTGAAAAAACTGTTAAGTGTTGAGATTAGTGTTAAGTGTTGGGGTCCATTAAAGTCCATTAAAATGAGAAAAATCCTGGAATGTTTTCCTTAAAACAAATCTTTTTATCTCGACTGAACAAAGAAAGATATCAACATTTTGGATGACATGGTGGTGAGTAAATTATCTTTTTTTTGAAAAAGAAGAAGAAGAAGAAAATTGACTAATCCTTTAATTTAACACTTTTCAAGTATGTAATATTATAATCAACATGGGCATGGGCAAATATAAATGCATGAAATAAAAATAAAATCCAGTTAAAACAAAATCAATGCATCCATACCTTGAAATCACTAATAGTTTTGGCACCCACAAACTTTTTTCTTTCTTTTATTCTTTAACTTGACATTGAGACATTAATATCTACTGTAGTTTAAGCATCTAATTTAATGTTACACATCAGATATTTTTCCCTGAAAGTTCATCAAACATTTACTTCAGACATAACAGATTATGGGTCCTATCTTGCACCCAGCGCAATTGACTTTGTCAGTGGCGCATGTATCATTTGTATTTTGCACCGGCGCACAGCGGGTTTTTCCCTCCACAGACGCACGTCGGCAAACTAGGGAATGAACTTGCGCTCCCTGGGCGGTTCAGCGCAAAAAAAGAGGCGTGTTCCGGCGCAAACCATACCTGATGCTATTTTGCAGTTTCAAAAAACAATTGCGCCACTGACCAGAAAAAAAAAAGTTTAAAGTCAGTGGCGCGTTGCGCGTGGTTCACTATGCTATTTTAAGGGCGCATGCTTGACCATAATGTATAGCGTGCACAACACGCACACACTTTGCTTATTTAATCTACACAGATGCAACAGTTATTTTTGCAAATCATAAATTGTTACAATAAAAAATATTGTGGTGAGCATTGTGGTGATAGTTTTTCTTTATTGTGAGGCTGCGTTAAACAATTCTCATGCAAATAACGATTAAAATATTTTCATAAGTTTGTTGTGTGGCTGTATTACGTTTATTTTATGTAAATAATAATTAAAATGTTTTCATAAGAAACCTTAATGTATATGAACTTGATTTGTAAGAGTACTTTAGTGTTGGACCTTGCTTGCGTTTCTTGGGTCCGATTTCAAAGCCCCCAAACCCTTTTAGTGGTGAGGGTGGACGCAGCGATGTCCTCTGCTGGCGTCAGGTCCTGTGTAGAGGCAGATCCACCTCCCGTTACACGGCGTGCCTGATTTATGCTGGCAAGCTTGGGATTCCCCCGTCTCCTGACATCATTGTAGCAAAAATGTGTACAAAATTGCATCTAAAACAATAACTTTTTGAAGACTTACAATGAAAATTAATTCACCAAACCAATGAGTCCTTTGAATTAAACTGTATGAACCAGATAATGTGCATGGCAAGAAAGAATATTTTATATATAAAATTACATATATTATTGTTTATAGTGTTATAGCAGAATAAAAAGCTTGTGTTTATATGTTCTCATTATGAATGTTAGCACGTATGAAGATTATTTCATCATTTGTACAACGCAATTTAAACTTAATGTTAAACATAACAAAAGGCATTTGTGTTGTAAATGGATTTGAAATGATTATGTGCTGCCTGTTGCGCGTCACATAGACGTCAGAGTCAAGTGAGATCTGCTTAACTCAGCAGTAATATCAAATGGTTCATGCTCTCTATCATTAAAAACAGTCAAAGCAAACAAACAGCACGCACAAGGTTAATGTACCTGTCAACAACGGCTCACAAACGGGATAGGCTATGTATGTGTCAATGACGGTTACTGGTCACAAACACAGCTCAGGATATGTGTGCTTGTCAACGACGGTCATTAAATCCGCGGAATGCCGCAGAGTTGTTCCGTTTTTGGCCTGGTCATGGGTTTAATTTCCCAGTCTCATCTCAGAAGAATTTATTTACAAGTTGGCTAATTCGTATGAATTACTACGAAGTTAAGCGTGCAAAAACAGACGATAATCATAAAAAATCAACAATGAAACCTTGACCTCAAGGTCACAAAGGTCAAGACAAAATGTACAAAAATGTACGAATGTGGTCGTACAAATTAATATGAATTAGCCACCTCGTAAAATTCGTACTAGATGGATTTGCAATGAACACATGTACTTATAAAATGTACAACTTGAATGCACTGTAAGTTGGATTTTAGCATCTACCTAATGTGTAAATGCAAAGCCATATGTGCACTGTTTGCATAGTTTTTACTGTAATGCCACCTAAAGGAGTATATATCTATAGCTGGAAATGTGGGGACTTGGGGTATAGAATGTAAATTTCAAGGGGGGGATATAGAAGGTTTCCCTCTTTTATCCATGTAATAGCCTCCAAATCCTATGCAAATTTAATACATACAGTAAGTGTGATCTACATTTTGCAATAAATTTTCAATGCTCCCATGTATCAGATTTACATTTTCAAAATTATAGATATCTGGGAAGCAAATGATATTTAAGAAATCTGGGGCTAAATTGCCCCAAATAACGCCACTGTCTTCATCCATTAGCATTACTGTTTCACCACAGATGCTTGTAAAATGCTGTAAAACATTCCCGGCACGTGCTAAAGCTGTCAACTGACAGTGGCCGAACCATCAGGCAGTTGAGCGAGAATGAAACAACATCCAAATAAAAACTCCACCGCCTCTGACAAAGTGACTCACTCATTCTATTGTCAGCACTTCACGCTGCAGAATCCCAAGCCGGCCAAAGTCACATCTCTAGGCAAAGAGAGAAAGAGATTTTTATACATCTGAGACAGGCCAGTAAGCTTTGCGCATCTCTAACACACTCCAGTGTGAAATGGAGACACCAAAACTGAAAGCACATGCTCACAGCCAGTCCAAAGTCATTACTGCTCCTTCATCCATCTTGCTTTTACACTGAAGGCACATTTGTCAGTCTCACAGGGAGACAGGAGAGCCTCTCGCCATGCATGCTCTCATGGGCTGATTTATAGCTTTAGAACAATGACTTCCTGTTTGGCTAGTGATCAGTCATGTAATAGGCAGTTGTTCACCATCTTTGTTGGGTTTTTTGAAGCGATGATGAGAGACAGACTCCTAGATAAGGTTGGACTGAGTCTGTCAGCTTTGTGCTATGATGGATGAAACACACGGTTCTGTAAAGCTGACCTATGAGACACACAGGTCATAGCAGCGTGGTGGCAACACCAAACAAAAGTTTCCACACACACACACACACACATGGATGGTGGCCCAGTGTAGTATGATGACATTGGTGCAAACACACCAAAATCCCTGCCATGGTACAGTCATGATATCGTAAGGTTTCGTAATTTTATTTGATTTAAAAATTTTTAAATATTTTACATACCATATAAACACACACAAATGTGCCAAACAGATACATTTTATTTATAGTTATTTGTTATTAGAAGTCTAAAATGTTATTTTAAAAATTTATTTTTTAATAGATAACTGAATATTATAGGAAAAGCAATTTGATAAGAGCCCAGATTAAATATGAACTCCTCCGATATTCTTTAAAATTAATTCTAGGTTAAAACTTTAAGAAGTTCCTTAAAAATGACATGAGCACGGTTTTGCAGTTTCTACACAAAGTGTGACTGCACTTCAAATGATAAAATATCTATTTTGGATGATTTTAGTCACCAACATAATGCCCACAGTTACATTTGTGTAGAAAACATGTCATGTTATATATACATGTTATAGAGGGTTTGCTGTTCTTGATATATATATATATATATAATAATATATATATATATATATGAAGAGTTTCGTTGCAAAACAAGATAACTCCGTTTTTAACATTTTTGTCAAAACATGTTTATTATTATGTTATCATGTTATTACTTTGTTTTATGGTGCTACTTAGCTGTATTTTTTAAGTTATTTTAGGTTTAAATCAAAACAAACCAAATGGAGTTGAATTGATATTAATTGGAATGCAAAACCAAAAAACGAGATTTCTGAAAAATTAAAAAAACGCAACTAAACTTGAATATCATATTTTTAGATTGGTGTGCCAAAAAAAAAAAAAAAATACAGAAAGAAAGATATATATATATATATCTTTCTTTATTTATTTCTTTTTTTTGTCACACCAATCTAAAAATATGATTTTGTTCGATAATGTACTCACTTAGTTACTAATAAATATACCTTAATTTATATTGAATTACTCGATTAAATGCAAAAATGTAGGATTCTCATGAAAAGAACAACAAGTAAACCTAACCCCTTAATCCCACCCCTAACCCCAACGTCACAGGGGTCAAGGCAAATCGTACAAAAAACACGAATGCGGTCTTATGAATTAATGCGAATTAGCCAACTTGTAAAATATGTATAAATTTTCATGAGATAGCGTTGGTATAATAAGTAAAATAAGTATTATTATTTAAAAATTATTTAAAATGCATTTGTCAGATGCTTTAATCCAAAGTGACTTACAGTGCATTACAAGATATGTATTTTAGATTAGTATTTGCTCCCAGGGTTCAAACCGTAGACTGTAAAAAATGACGCTTTCTTCCATTGTAATGAATTGAAGTAAAAAATGTCTGACCGTGGGCGCTGCCATGCTACGTAAAAACGTTTTTACGCCTTGGCTCCAAACAGACGTTTTTACGTAGCATGGGCCCTGCCATGCTACGTAAAAACGTCAGTTTGGAGCCAAGGCATACAATACAATACAATACAACTTTATTGTCAACCGTGGTTGAAATTTGTCTTTGACCAGCAAAACCAGACACTCATACAAACACATAATACAAAACACAGACATAACACTATATAAAATCACATACCTTTTTGATTAATAAAACGATTGCAGAGGGTACAAAGGATCTTTTGTAAATATTTGTTTTTGCTCTAGGCATTAAAAATCATCTCCCAGAGGGCAGTAAAACAAACTGATCACACAGAGGATGAGTTGGGTCTTTTGATATACTCTCCGCTTTCAAAACACATCTTGAGGAGTAAACCTCACCCAACTTACTGTGTGGTCTGCCAATAATTTAACTAGCTGTAGTAGTAACTCTTGCCAGATTATTTTACAATTTAGATGCCAATACCATGCGATTAAATTATAGGTCAAAACGCTTTCACAATATTATTAGTGTTATCCATAAAATTCAACTTACTGTCTATACATGTGCCAAGATATTTAAAATTAGGCGCAGAAGGAATCATCCGTGGAGACAGAGGCGGAGCTGCGGTATCAAACTTCCGCCCAAACCCTTGCGCGCCCCATTCAACCACGACAGTCATAACCACACACCCCATTTCTATAACATCAAATTACTAGCTTAAATGAAACTTATCACAAAAATTTACAACTGAACATATATCAGCATGATAACAACTACTTTAAAGGACCAAAACCATATTTCGTAAAAATGTATTGGAAGTGTAATTTTTTTTATTTTGAGCCGAGTCCCATTCGTTTGCATGGAGAGGGCGGGGTTTATGACTTGTACTGCAGCCAGCCACCAGGGGGTGTTCAAAGAGCCAGCGGCTTCACTTTTCAAGATGTATAAAGGCACATCTGGTTTAAACCCATGACCTTTTGCGCTGCTAGCATCACTAAGCTGATACAGGAGCACTTTGTATGTTTTAATGTTAAAAGAAAATTACATTTTAATATTTTGAAATGCTTTAGGCTTATATTAAGTAATGTACTTCAAAGGTCTAATATACACTCTTTGGGTACAAAGGTGCAACTCTATGAAAGGGTACTGTCCCAGGAAAAACAATGTCACAATGTGACTCATGAAACTAAGATCAGTGTATGTGAAGTGAAGTGACTAAGCTCCGTCCAGAAATTCACTTCACACAGTTATTGTTATACGATAAAACAACACATATCCAATCTTATGCAAAGCATGCTGGGAACTGAAAATCCACCTCAACCTTAAACTGTAGGAAATTTGCAGTGCCAGACTCTTTCTTAGCTAAAGCAACACTATGTAGTTTTTCAACCTTTAAATAATGTCTCTAAAATTATTTCAGTGATAGAACAACTTTTAACGGGACAAATTCTACTGCTGCTGCAACCTGAGCAGCCTCCTAGCTGCTACAAACACACTCTGAAAGTGGCGGTGGAGGGTAGGAAACACAGCTCCCCCCCACCTGCAAAAGAGTGTCTTATACCAGGCACTGTTGCACTTCTCAACCACATGGGGGAGCCCTAAGTCCATTTTACATGGAAACTACATAGTGTTGCTTTAAGTCAGGTCTCAAATTCCCGGGCCCTCTCTGCGGCCCGCGTCCCCTTTCAAATATATTACATAATTTGGCCCGCAGAAAGATTTTCATTCACTTTGTTTTATATTTGTTTGATTTTTGATTTAAACGTTCAAGTGTTGGTTCACATGTTGCGTTTAACAACGCGTTAAAACGAGTCAAAGCATTACTTTCCAAAGGGCTCGTGAGCGGAAGCTGCGCTCCGTGGCATGGGTCGCGTCACCCGTTGCTATCGGTTGCTACGCAGCCATGAACCGCGCGCTCCGTATGTCGAGGATAACGGAATGCACGATCGGATTTTAATTCCTCAACTGAACCTTGCGTAGCTTATATAACATGGACTACTCATTCAAAAGTTATGGGATCACTTATTAATATTTTCCCACATAGGCTATAATAGAAAATTCATTAAAACTGAAATAACAAAGAACATATGGTCAATACTATGACTGAAAACAATAAAAAAAAAGAAATTAATCAAAACAGAAACACTTACTGGTGGTAATTTTTTATAATAGTTTATACATGTATACAGAAATTTAATGTGTTAGTTTAGTGCAAGGTTATAATAGGTCTTAGTTAAGATAAGGTTAAGAAAAGATTTACTTACTTTTATAAAGTAATGTATATTAAAAAGATAAAACCACTGCTTATATTTTTTCAAGTATTATTATACATTAAATATGAATGAAATACGATGAAATGTCTGTCTTAGATATGGCCCCAAGCCAGTTTGAGTTTGAGACCCCTGGCTTAAGTGGCAGATTTAATGCAATAAACCTCATCACAACCACTAAACATTAGCAAATATGCAGTGTTTGTTAAAATGAGGCTGTGGTATTGAAAAGTTTGTGGAACTCAAAGCAGTTGAACACACATAAAACATTTAAGTTGAATAAACTTTTTTCACAGGTTTGAGTACATTGTACTGTTTGGGTTTACAGTGCGTGTAAAGCAAGATCTGCATCTCCTCACGTCTTTTACTAAATAAAAAAACAACACCAACAGTGCTTATTTTAGATGTCCACAGTTCTCCATTAGTCTGAACACAGACACAGGGTGATGAGATGTCGTCTTCAACCTGCTCTTTGCTTTCCATCTACAAGTCACTGACATATTTACACAATGCACAGATTTACACAATGCACAGATTTACACAATGCAAATTATTTCTGAATGACATCACAGGCATGTTGTTTTCATTCCCATGACCTTGACCATTTCGACCTGACCCTGAAACAAACACCAACCATTTAACCTTTCAGTTAAAAACGACACATCCAAACATTACACAAATCCAGGTATGGCAACCTTGCGGTTACAGCAATAAAACGATCCAATATCATAATATCACATTTGAATGTCGTACACATATTTCAGTCACATGCGGTAAAGTACACAGAACTATAAATAGTGCTGTGTGGGCCAAAGCATGCGTGCAAACGCCAATTTCTTTGCTTTGTAGCTAAAGGAATGAGAGGTAAGGATGTGAGTGTGCTGGTCAGCTGTGAAGTGTTTGATAGAAAGGCGTTTGTTTAATCCCATCTCCACCCTGAGGCTCCTCTGGAGACATTGAGGGACAGTTGTTTGCTGGAAGAGTGCCGAGGCAGCATGCATTTGAGTCGTGTAAGCACATTTGCTGTCCCCCTCCATTGGCATTTAATTCCCGGGTGGCTTGTTTGCTGGTGCGTCCTCCTTGCGAAGTGTGAAGCATGTTTGTTGCCCATGGTTCAAGGGGAAGGGAAGATTATGGAAGGAAACATACAGCATTCATTCATCCTGCTGAAGGATTGTTTGCTGTCTGCTCCCATGAGACAGTATGGTCAGAGAGACCACCGTTCTGAAGGCATGCTGACGTAAACATTTGCTGCAGTCTTACCTGTATCAGACAGATAAAAATATATTAAAGTAATAAAAAATAACCACCAATCACTTACGCCCTGTTTAAACTATAGTATATATACTGGCGTTTCAGAAAAAACGCAGGTCACATGACCATTCGCAGACACTGGGTATGGCGTACAAGTGTAAAAAGTTTATTGCTTTAATAATATCTTGCTTCTTAAACATGTGTGGAGCAACAGTGTTATAACTGGAACAGGATGTGCATGTGGACACCCACATGTTTGTGTATATGTTTTTGTTTTTTGGAATCGTGTGTAATGAATGGATGTCAATTATCATTTCACTGCAAAACAAATGTACATGGCTGCGGGTATAAATAAAGTAACCAAACGAAACTCACAATATTGTTTACACAAGACACTTGTTAGGTCCACACTGCTGCTCAACCCCATAGGTTTTGTTTTTAAACTGAAACAAGGTCTGAAGCGTTTCCAAAAGTCTCCGGTCTCTGGAGTATTGTGGATGCCAGACATAACCATAGCAAAAGTAACGTTTTTAAATGAAATGTTATAAAGTCTTAGTGTAGTCTTAGGGCATTTTCCAAACAAAAATAAGCATAAGCATCCCTATGCCCTACTCCCTTTGAAGGGCAGAGCCCTTGAAATTAGCTCTTTGAAGGGTGTAAGGGATTTATGGTCTCATGTATGCATCTGGCAACGTGACTGACCAATGTTACATTGACAACGCTGCACGTGTGCATGAAATCCAGAATTCAATTGTTGCATATAAATATTTTTTAAAGGGCACCTATTGTCCGATTCACTTTTTTATATTCTTTTGGTGTGTAAGTGTGTATTAGTACTGTACATGTTAACGATATGCAAAAGGTACAAACCCCAAAGTAAAAGAATGGCACGATTTATCATTTCCGACGTAAATCTCTTATCTTGGACTACAACAAACACACAAATTGTAGGCAACAGTTTACTTCCTGGGATTGGTGATGTAGACAGACATTATCATAATTCCTCCCGCTTCGGACTTACAGAAATTAACTCCTGTTAGCAACCGAATCTATCAAACATGGTAAGGAGCATCACATTTCCGGCTGACGTCAGTGGTATTCAGGCCAATTACAACGTACAGATTAGCTGGCCAATCAGGGACACTTTCAATCAGCTTTTCAAATCCGTGTGTTTCAGGAAGAGAGTGAAATCTGGTGCTACAAAAATATACACTATGAGGAAAATAATGTTTTTTTTTTACCATAAACCACGCAAACACATTGTATTATACCAAATACACAAAACAACATTGTTTTAGCATTGAAAAAGGTGCTGTTTAATATTTCTTGTCAAATATTGTTATAAACTGATTTTTTTAAACTTATTTGTTTCAATCTGATTAGTGTATGTCAATAAACACAGCAGTTACTATTAAAACACTTTCGTACAATCTAAAAAAGCCTTTACTATCTTTTAATCTAACTCGTTACCCAAGATCATGTTATCACAAACGCAACTTAGTTCCGTAATGTGACCATGGCAAATCGGGGCCCCTTCACAAAACGCCCTTCAAGGGTGCATAAATGCCTTTTGGAAAATGCCCTTAGTCCCTTATCCATTGTAATTTGCCCCTGTATTGTTGTCAGAGTGGCTCTTTTCTGATTATTTTTTCAAAATCATTACTTTATTGAATCATATACCTTTTGTTTACCTCATTGTTAATGTATGTATATACTGTAGTTTTAATGTAAAGAAAAGTAGAAAAAGCCGTTTGCGCATTCAGAATATATATATATATATGACCACTTACCACTGCCTCAAGTCTTGTTATAGATATGTGTGATGCTATAGGAACAGTTAGGCTTCAGTCACACCAAAAGCGCTTTAAACGCTTGCAAACGCAAGGCGCGACGCACTGCCTTTTTAAAAAAAAGAACAGTGCGACGCGGCTTTTCATATTGCTAAGCAACCACCGAGTCAGCTGTCTTGTCAATCAAATATTGAAGCGTGAGCGCTCTTTTGCTGTTAACTGTCATATCAGCAGAAACTTTAAAAAGAGGACGCTTGCTCTGACCTTGTTTGAGGATGAGAGGTGCACAAACACGCAGGAGAGAGTGAGCGAGTGGAGTCCGGTTCTTCAAAGCAACTGTAAAATTCCCTCACCACAACGTAAGGCCCGCCTCTCCCCTCATTCGATTGGACAATGGAAAGACACGAATGACGTCGGGCGCTTCTCCGCTCTCAGCGCTCCTTCAAAAACGCGTGCGCGGCAGGCGGCAAAAAACCGCAAGGCGCTCGGCGCGCATAAACAGCGCGCAAACGCGCCCTGCCCATAGAATATCATTCAAAAAAGGCGCCTGCAACTGCCATAAACGCTATTGGTGTGACTGGCCCCTTATTGTGTCACACCTCTAGCCCCTTCATTACAGAGAGCAAAAAAACTGTCTAGCCTTTACCACTTCTTATACATTATGTATAAGAGTGAAGTCTTAAATAATTGAATAGCTGACACGTCTGCATGGCACAAAAACACACACGACAAGCGTAGATATATGAGCAGATATATACAATACAATCCCTTAAAGATGAGAAAATGTACGTATTCTTGACATTTAAATGTATTATTTCTTCCAGGCGAGCCACACAGGTCACATAGTTGCTCTTTTGTTGTTGTTACAGTATGTGCCTCTCCGATTATCGAAAAGGCTTGATTTGTGTTTGTTATTTTCCTAACCCTGTCAACCTCAGGAAAGTGAGCCGGTGGGAACATACATTAATTAATTCAGCAGCCACACAATTAAAAACAACTGCATTATCATAACAGAATACATTTGCTGTGGCCATCTCACACTGGCTGTGAGCTCTTCCAGCACAGCTGGTGGCACCGGACCTATCAAAGTCACCGGGAAATGAGCTTTCAAACCCCCAGAAGAAAGTACAGAGCATCTGATTACACCCTGCATTAGTGCGCAATCCACCAGCCTGCGATACACATATAGTGGAATAAATGCATCTTTTTAATCTGAAGTGGAGGGGAGGGAGGTCTTTAAGGTATGGACACAGACACAGGCTAATGCTAATAGTCGTCCGTGGAATGTTCTCCAGACGGCCATGTAAAAATCATTATAAATGATTATACAGCAACGGTGGTAATCCCTTGAATGTCTGTCGCTGCAGCTACGGCCTTATTGGATTTGTCCCTCTGGCTCAATTTAAGCCACTATTAGAAATAATGAGCCTTTGGTCGCTAATAAATTGTGTAGCTTTACCCCTGACTCAAGCATTCGGCGAGTAAGGGATTTGTGCTCTTCGTAATTTTGCTCATCTCTTTCCTTTCCCTCTTTCTTTCTTTCTTTCTTTCTTTCTTTCTTTATTGCACTCTTTCTTCCATCTTTCACATCTATCTATGGTTAGTACACAAATACTGGGTTGTTTTCAACTCTTGGTTGGGTAAAATACAGTCAAACGTTTAGCTAGTTTAAATAAACCTATAAAATTTCCATATTTGAACCAACCATGAGGTAAAACAATCCATCATTTTGGGTTAATACAAGCCAGCATAGGGTTATATAGGTTTTATATTGGTTTTCTTTTGGTGTGTGTGCACAAAGATAAGATGTTGAAGATGGTGGAAGGTGCACAGCTGAAGTTGAGGGGTGATATTGCTGGTGGGATGTGATTTAAAGCGCAACGATAAGTAAATGTAAAGTATTATCATATCACTCCCTATATAGGTACAGCTGCAGAAAAAAATAAAAGACCACTCCAGTTTTAACATTAATCATCATTTCTAGATAAATTGTGACCGTTTCAGTCCAGTGTCTTTTGAGTTTCAACAAAAGCAAACCTCGGGAGTGACATAAATTCATCCAACAGCAATGTAAAAGACTGAGAGTATGACAAAACCCATGTAAGATATGACTAAAAATCTGTGTACATACATGTAAAAAACATTAGTATATTGTTTTTAAGGAAATTAATTTGAACTTGTTTTTTTGTTGCAGTATTTGACTATGTTTTCCCCATTTCAATTTTCAGTAAATAAATTAAAATAAAAACATAATTGTATGTCTGTAGTTGTCTGTAGTTGACAGAATGAAACAAAATTATAATTTTACTTTAACACATACCTATAAATAGTAAATCTAGAAAAACTGAAAGGAACCTCTTATTTTTTCCACATCTGTATGTGGACATCTATAGCCAGGTTAATTTAGCATAAAAAAACATCAAAGGCTATATGAGAGAAATGCAGTTCATCCTGTGTAAAATGAGTCTTAATAATGTCTTATTACACATCTAAGAATAGGTTTGGTAGGGTTAGGACAAGGATATAAATATTCCAAATGATTGTTTAATCCTTCCAGAGCCCAGTGTGTATTTTTAGCATTTGGGCAATGGGTTGATTTGGATTTGGAGGCTACTGACCTTCATTCGCACAGTCTTGTGATGTCCATAAGATTATAGGGTGATGTCCCATTTGTCATTACAGAATTCAAAGAGGTGTTCACAAAAGCCATCATTGCACCAAGATGTGCCACTGAATGTGGTAAAAACACAATGGTTGAAAATAATTTATTTATAACATTTTTGTGAAAATCATAAAAAATGCTGGCACTGGCTGGCTGCTTTTTTAACGTTGGCGGGGAAAGAGTAAATGACATTATAAAGGAGAGCGGAACGATGAGAGATATTTTTCACCATCCAGAGACATACGGAATTAGCTAATCATGTTTTTACAGATAAAGTTATGTATGAATTGTTATTACCTGTACTTTTCATGTCATTTTTTTTTATGTCATCATAATAAATTAGCTGCTAGTCAAAACAGCTGCATGCTAAAAGCTATATAAACACCACTTCTGAATTTGTCCACATGTGTTGCATAATTCCATAGTTTCTAAAAGCAGATATCCAAGGATAGGACGGATATTAACGGGACTCTCCACTTTACTTCAAATATTTTCATTTTCCAGCTCCACTAGAGTTAAACATTTGATTTTTACCGCTTTGGAATCCATTCAGCCGATCTCAAGGTCTGGCGCTAGCACTTTTAGCATAGCTTAGCATAATCCATTGAATCTGATTAGACTATTAGCATCACGCTGAAAAATAACCAAAGAGTTTAGATATTTTTCCTACTGTATTTAAAACTTGACTCTTCTGTAGTTACATTGTGTACTGAGACATAGAGAAAATTAAAAGATGTGATTTTCTAAGCAGATAAGATAGGAACTATATTCAACTATTTTTGGCTGCTGCGTAATATCATTGCGCCTCCTGCAGTCATGTTACGGCAGCAAAGTCCTTGATTAATACGCCAAAATGAGAGTACAGTTCCTAGCCATATCTGCGTAGAAAATCGCAACTTTTAATTTTCTGTCGGTCTTAGTACACGATGTAACTACAGAAGATTTTTGACCGCGATGCTAAATTGTCTAATCAGATTCAATGAATTATGCTAAGCTGTTCTAAAAGTGGTACCGCCAGACCTGGAGATCGGCTGAATGGATTCCAAAACGGTAAGAATCAAATGTTTAACTCTAGGGGAGCTGCATGGAAAATTTTCAAAAAAAGTGGAGTGTCCCTTTAAATCATTGCAGCCGACAATGACAAGGGACGAGTCATTATTTAAAATAGGAATTACCAAATCCTTGGGAATTTTTCAGGTAATGTAAGTACACAACTGCATGAAATATATCACACTGTGTTTTGGATAATTTTTATAAAGAAATCTTACACACTGAGGCTTTAAATGAATGTGTGCAGTTACACTACTTTCTCCTGGTCCTACTCAACATAGAGAGACAGCAGTTGTTTAGCCATTCGTACTGTAAAAAGGTGAAAACACTGCAGCTCTGTGGCGCTATCAAAACATTACACTGTTTGTAAAGCATCCCGACCCAGACGGCACTCAACTCACTTATGTAAGGTTAGGAGAGGACTGTGTTTGTTTGTTTAGATGAATGAAAAACTTGTTTAAAAGCAGTCATTATTTTGTGATTCCTTCTGGCACAGAAAGCCTCTTCTGTGTCTCTCAGTGCGATGTTTGTCTCACCCGTGTGTTTGTCTGGGTCAGAGGATAGAGGTCATGGGTGTTCCTTCAGGATTCACTTATCAACCTGTATTTATAACCATTCATTTATGAACAGACGGCCAGGAAACCTCTGATCCCTAACCATCACTCTCATCACCTGCACACCTCCTGGACCACAACATCCCTTTTTATGTCACTTTACATGACCTTCAAACACCTAGAAGACCTTACAATAAAAAAGGATAGATAATGTTGATATAGAATATTGTAGCGGTGGAGAGGATTGTCAGTGCTTTATAAAAAGCAGGTGTTTACAAATAAACATGATACCTTTAAGTGGTTTATTTATCCATAAGTATGTGCTTTGTTTACTTTCCCATAGCATGAAGCATGAAGAGTTGATTTTGCTTTGATCTGTAACCTGCTTTGCATTTGGTTGTGCGACTTGAGTGACCTGACCCTGGAAAAGATAATGAGGTCAGAGTCAGGGTCACGACAAAGCTCTGGGTAAACAACAACATGGGTTTTTCTGATGGATGGTAACCTTGGGAGAGGCGAAAATAATATCAGTTTGCCCAGATTTACTGAAGATTCCTTTATATGAGTCCCCTACACACCACAGACCCACTGTATGACTAAGAATGAGGAAGACGGAAAAAGCAAAAGGATCAAGTATCAACTTTAAAAAAATAACACAAAAGATGCCACTTATCACCATTGTAACAGAGCGTACAAAACAAACATAAACCAGACCATGAACACAGAGAACTGAAGTCTTAAATACTGATGTGAATGTGTTCACCTGTTTGATGCCAGACATTTTAGAGTGAGTCATTTGTGCTGTTCAGTTTCAGTACTTATTATTTTTAACTGAAAGGATTTCATGCTATGACCCATTACAGTTTCAATCTCTCAGCAAATATTACACCTACAAGCTTGGGTTGTACAATGTATGTGCTTGTAGAGGAAAAGTTATTCAACATATCACATACGTCTAGACAGATTTAGGTCTTCCTAGTTCATCTGTCTCACCATTGTACAGTACACATGTGCGTTTGTGTGGATGTTGTTGTGTGCGTCTGGTACACAACATTTGGTTAAACATGGGCACCCCAGCCATCTGCATCTAGTGCCTTACCAGGAGGTTCTTACAGACTGTCATGCATTGAATACGAGGCAGACAGAGTGGTGCACACAGCCCAGGATCTAGAAATCAAAGCAAAGAATCTATTGGAACCTACAATGTATGAGATACAACCAGGGTTGGGCAAAGATACATCAAAATGTATTTAAAAATAAAATACCAAATACCATTAAATGTATCAAAATATACTACAAAAAACAGCAGCCACAACATGTATCAAAATAAACTACTGTATTTTTGTATTTTGAAAATAAAATAATAAAAAAATCAGAAAAAATATGAGCATTGGGTAAAAAGGTAGATTTGGATATGGTAGATTTATGTTATTTTTAATATAATAACAAGCATGAGATGTCTATGTACAGACATTTACGTACCTTAAATAAGTATTACTATTCGTATTTTATATAGTTTAGGAACTTTTACATTTTTTTAGCTTTATAGATTTATTAATTGTTATGCATGTTGGTTGTATTTATTTTTATTTGTATGTCAAATACAAAATACAATTTGTATTTGAAATACGTATTTAAAATACATGTATCAAAAATACTGCCCATCCCTGATTACAACCATGAGATAAATTCAGTATAGAAAAATCTATGTTAATGTAGTGCATTCTGGACTTAGCAGTGTAGAAATCAGGATTAAAGTGAAATAAAAGCAGAGGTTAAAGTTCACTAGTACTACAAGTCCATGAAAATAGGATATTGAATGAGGGAAACGTTTATCAGTCAAAAAGTGATTAAATAGTGAATAGCAATATTTGACAGACGGTAGGGAGGAGAAGTAAAATAAGAGTGCTTGGTGACATCAGCCAAAAATGAAAGGAGTTTCCGAGGGGGAGCAAGCTATATTGATACATAATATGATAGATAATCATAAGCACGACTGAATTGTTCACAATAACCTGGATGGTTTATTGCACATCAGAAAGTAAATTGATTTAATTGTGCTCTTTGTTTGTATCTAGTACATAAGCGACAATGTAGACAGGATGTTGTTATCGCAGAAATAAGCCGTGACAGTGTGATCATATCGCATTGAAGGGGCTTATTTTGCGGAAACAACCATCTGCCTGCACATTATCCTGCTCTGCACATTATCCTGCTTATTCTGCGGCTATTTACCTCATAAGTAAGGTAAGGAACATTATAAAACGGGCAGTTCTGGTTCTTCATTCTGATTGGTTGAAACGCGTTCTAAGCCGTGATAAAATACACCGGTAACCTCACGGTTCAGACCACATTACAGAAGTATCACTGCGCCACTGTTACTGCGTATTGATATATGAAAATAAACACCACAGTCTTAAATCATATTTTTAATTTGTCTACAATTGCACAATTAATAGCGATATCCAGATGAATGTCAATAAATATTGTTGAGTCATCTCGTCAATAAAGAAAAAACGTTGTCTGAGGATTTTATAACTCAAGTTCATAAGTCCGCTGTTATCCACTGGGTGGCGATCTTACCCAACTTAAACACTGACGCATTCACTGAAAACACCGTGTAGTACTGTTCATGGCTCTGTCTGAATCTGATCTCTACTAAAGTTCTTCACAAAAATGGAATTATCTCCGCTTTTAATAAAAAAATTTGAGAGGTGATAAGAGATCAAATGAAGGTAGGATTTTTATTTAATAAGGTTGTTATTTAAGATTATACAAAATTTCTTTCTGGTTTTCAAATCTGATTGGCTAAGAGCCCTTCCCAGCCGATAACACCACTACTGATAACACCACAGTAAATGCTTCACCATTTGTATCATTTCATATACTGGTCATTTTACAATTAGTAAGGGAGGCTTCTTTAAACACGTGAGTCATTTACTCATCTCTGACTGGAAAAGGCTGCTTGGGTCACACACACATCCACGAGCACATGCTGTGTTTTAAACACTTTCTGTATGTCTCAGGCTTTGTCCACACGAAGCCGGTGCAATCCCTATCCGATCATTTTTTCCTCGTTCTAAAAAAATAATCCGTAAACACAGCGTCATCTCAAGAAATATCTGCGCACACACGAAACCACTGAAACCGACTGAAAGCGGTGTAGTATATATGCAAGACCAGTATGGGGTGCTGTAATTCTGCCACAGATATACACTATACACGGAGAAGAAGACTTTGAGCATGCGCATAACCTTGCGTGCTGTATACGAACTAAGAAGAAGAAGTGATGGCAAACGCAACAACTTCAAGAGCAAGAGCGGAGTCTTTCTCCTGGTTGTCTTCCGCGGTGGATCTAAGAGCATGTGGCGTATGGTGTTGTCCATTATCGCTTGGTGCTCACCACAATTGCGTAGAAGCAATAGATTTTGATGTAATAAACCTAGTAGGCTTAGTAGCTTCTGTAGCACGAACACAATCATGTAGTCCGCCATTATTGTCGTTGCTGTTACGTGTGATGCTGCCGACACGTGATGTGATGACGTTTTCGCTTCACAAAATATACGGATTGGCTGTACACACGAAACCGCAAGGGTGTCGATTTCAGATTTATCCACTTTAGGACCCGGTTTAAAAAAATAGCGGATTCAGTCTCCCAAAACGCCGGATCCCTGTGGACGAAACGCCAATACGATAAAAATTTATACGTATACAGTGATTCGCGTCTCCGTGTGGACTGCCCCTCAATAAGTTCCCTAGCTTGTGAATTAGTCTGTGAACCCCAATCTGAAGTGATTTTTCCTATGCTTTAATCCTGTAGAAGATCAGAGCTCTTGGATGTAAACTTTTGAGGGAGTGCCGCAATAATGACACATTGTGCGGACGATTAAAATACACTTGGCAAATAAAGCAATGAAAACAATCATTTTCTCTTTATCTGGAGCGTCTGTTTACATGTCTATCCTCCCTGAAGTGCCATTAAAGGGATACAAAAACGTCATTTGGAACTGCAGGTAAGGACACTGGCTCACTATGGCCCGGTCTTACGTGTGGACTTCCTCACTTTGATGATATCATGTAGTGCAGACTTCACGTCACCCTTGTGTGACGTGACTATTAAAACATGTTGTGAGATATCACTGTTTTGCCTCAAGATGCACACCAGTAATGTTTTTTGTAAGGTTTGTAAAAACTTCTGAAATGTTCTAAAATAACAGGGGTAGTCCTGGATTAATCTAAACCCTGTCTGGGAAACCGCCCCTATGTCACACAACATATGACAAGGATGTGGTGGAACGGCAGATTTGGGTCATGGATGTGCAGCCGACAAATCTGCAGCAATCATGTCAATATGGACCAAAATCTCTGTGAAATATATCTAACACCTTATTGAATCAATGCTATAAAGAATACTGAAGGCAAATATACACATTTGCAATATATGTTAAACATCAAAAAATATGAGCTGAAATATATATGTTAATTCTGACCAATCTTATGAGGCGGTTGTAAGAAACAGACAAGATAATAGGGCAAACAATATACAGCAGTGGCACTGAGCCTACTAGACACCCACTTCCTTCACCCACACACACTCTGTTCCTGTGACGCTCCACTCAAATCCTCCACACGTCTGCGTGGGTGTCTGCTCGCCCATTCATCCACACTCCTCCGCTTCACACACTGTACTCTTCGCCACACATCCCCTGCACCCCCCTTTCCTCTACCAGCTGAAGCACCACACTCTCCAGGATCTGGAAAACAGCACCATGTTTGGTAGTGTTAGCATATTATTTGTTTTATTAACTGAATGAAAGTTTGATCTAGAGCTTTTGTTTCATCACACAATGTTTTGCGTCACAATATTTCACTTCAAGTCATGTTTGGTTTGGTTTGAGATAGAAACCAAAGGGATCTGGAGCTTAAGGTAAATCTCCTTGTGTCCTAATGTTACCTCAAGCCCATGTACCAGGCTTCAATTTCAATGGGCCGGTTTCCAGTAGTTACAGCGTTTTCCGAAGCTCGCTCATAATCCTATCAAAACACTCATCATACTTTCCGTATAGACCAGCTTGTTTCTCTGGACAATGTCTCATTATGGTCACACAATGAAGTGAAGGATTACTGAACCATCACTCATTAATAGCCGGCATTAAAGTTATAAAGTTGAGTTGGAGCAACACAC
The DNA here is from genome assembly GCF_030506205.2 of Paramisgurnus dabryanus. NCBI lineage: Eukaryota > Metazoa > Chordata > Actinopteri > Cypriniformes > Cobitidae > Paramisgurnus > Paramisgurnus dabryanus. The sequence continues at coordinate 27,898,850 of NC_133351.1, forward strand.
CTTGTTTTTAGCCCATTATTTAGAATTGGGCTCACTGTAATGAAAACATGAGATGTAATGTTTCACTAACTTGAAATGTAGAGATCAGGAACATTTACTCACCTGGAAAAAATTTGTACATCCTAAAAAATTTGTCAAGTGATGGTTTTGCAAATACAGTTCAACATGAAAGACAAAACAAGTCATCATCTAGCCACTCTAGTCTTATGTTCCATTATCTAAGAACATATTCATGTGTTTTACTACACAAACATTCAGGAATCCTCGCAGACCAGTAGAGAAATCAGAGACTGTAGATCCAGTGCCCTCCTTTTTGAAATGGGGTTCTCTACAGGTGTCTAGCCTGCATGTGTCAAAAACAGTGGCGGAGTGGCAATCGGGAGAGTCGGGACTTTTAAGGCTGCGAGGGCTGGTCTGATAATAGCCGTGCTTTCAGTCTTTAGTCATGCACTCCGGCCACACTAAAACCTATTTATCATATATTTAATATGCTTCAGCGCTCAAAATGTATCTGGCCGCACCGCTCTCTCTATCAAGCCCGTCTCCCCTGGAGTTCTATCAGCCAATCAAAAAATAAAGAAGGAGGCTACACAATAGCCAATCAGAAAATAGGACTGTTGTATCTGGGTAAGATTTAACGCAACAACCAATAAAAAAGCATAGCCTCGTACACACACAGAGGAATGGAGCTCCGAGCATCACTTTGAGCAGCACAGAGTAAGTCTGATCTCCTGTTTTAATGTTACAGCAAATGCACAACTTTGACACAAACAATGACAACTTGACTGCTGTTAGAGAATGTTTCCCAGATAATCAGCATCAGTTTATCACGAGTGTCTGTAACTTAGCCAACAGTTTACAGCCTGTTCACTGACAACACCTGCTCAGAACATGTAAGTTAGTTTAAGCCTCGTTAAATTTTCGTTATCACACGATGACTTACATTTTGTCACATAAAATCTCTCTCTCCAAACAGGCTTAATAATTTTATAAGCAACTGCTTTGCAACCAAAGTAAACTTTAGCTTACCTAAAACTAGGGAACTGTTGACTTTAAGATCTTTTAAATAATAATTATTACACTTGGTATTTCATGTTGTTTTGCAGTCATTTTATTGTAATTTTAGATTTCAGCATTTGCTTATTTACAGCGAACCATTTTCTTTTTTCTTTTCTTTTTTACCACAGAGGGCTGGTGGTCTATGAAATTTCCGGGTAGATTTTTGGGTCCCACTCTGCCCCTGGTCAAAAATGACCTTTTATGCCGCTTAATTTAAAGAAAATGACCAGCCATAAATATATTTATTACTTGCCATGAAATGTGTATAATTATTTTTCACTGAAAATATGTATGTGACCCTGCCTGTGAAAACCCAGCTAAAGTCATTTTCTGCGATTTATGGTTTTCTACATAAAATCACCCTAAATAATAAAGAATATTCTGCCAAAATGTAACCTTAATATCTTTAATACTGACTAACTGAGTAAAGATTGAAATAAATTTACATCAAACTTTAAAGAGCTCCTATGGTCCGATTCCCGTTTTTACATTTCCTTTGGTGTGTAAGGGTGTTTTCACATAGCCTATGTTGGTGTGCACCGTGTTCACATGTTGTTTTTAACATACTCGAAACGTCGCACTGTACACCATGTAACAACGTTCAGCGCTGTCATTGGTCTCTGACAGCTCTTACCATCTCATGACCACCCCTCATGTTTCCACGACAACCAGCCTGACAGGAAGAGTGAGGCTAGCAAGATATGGAGATAAACGATGCACGTCTTTGCAAAGTTTCTTAGCTTTAACGCGAAATTGCACAACTGTTCTATTAAAAGCCCTTCTCACGGAGCCAGCACTTTTTGTGTGTGTGGAGGACGGCTGTGCATTTATAAAATAATCAGCTCAAACGTCCAGGAGACAGCGATTCTCTGCAACGGACCAATATTGCCTTGTTTGTTGTTAACCCACAATATAACACCCGGCTCAAGTCACGACGGAAGCCCAGTGGATCAAACATATGGAGAACTTCCTGTATTTGGTTCGGCCCGAGGTCGAGCAGTGTTCACACCACAGATGGGTCACACCACAGTTGGGCGGCAGCCGCTCCGAGACCACCTGTTTAGAGCAGTCTCGGAGCGGCCGTTTACTGCGCACCAGAGTGCGGCTGTTGTGTTCACACTGACCCAAACGAACCTTACTCGGACCGACACGTCATTTGGGCCGACCTAAACAGTGTATGTGTGAAAACATCCTAAGTGTGTATTAGTACATGTTAACAATATGCAAGAGGTACAAACCCCAAAGAAAACGATGATGCGAGTTATCATTTCCAATGTAAATCTCTTTTCTTGGATTACAAAAAACACACAGATTGTAGGCAACAGTTTACTTCCTGGGATTGGTGATGTAGACAAGACAAACATTATTATATTTCCTCTTGCTTCAGACTCAACCTATAAGTTAACTCCTGTTAGCATTGCATTGTGAGCGAATCTTTCAAACATGGTAAAGAGCGTCACATTTCCGACTGATGTCAGAGGTATTGAGGCCAATCACAACGTACAGATTAGGATTGTACAAAATCCATGCGTTTCAGAAAATCTGGAGCTACAAAAATGTACGGTATGTGGAAAATAATGTGTATTTTAAACCATAAACCACACGAACACATTGTATTACAACGTGTTTTTTTTTTTTGCAATAAAATAGCTCTTTAATGCTCCTAATCTCATAATTTCACAGACAGGGACACATTTTCTATGTCATTATCCAATAAGAAAAAAGTTGTTTGAAGATCATCACCAGATTTTAATCTTGCATGTCATTTACCTCATTCTTATAGTTGAATTTAAACCAATTAGGAATGCTTTCCTGGACAGGGCTTATCCTAGATTTAAATGTTAAATATTAAACATATCTTAACATATATCAGTGCCATTTTTTGTCTCAAGATGCACACTAGTATTTTTAATTTTTTTTTTTATAATTGTGTTTTAGCCGGGTTTTCGCCTGGAAGACTCTATAGAAATCTGGCATCCTATTGAACGACGTTAAACTGAGGAAGCGTGCCGTTCACATGCACCAGAATGAACGAGTTCACCTTGCGTTCATCAGGCAGTAATACAGTATGTTCAGTTCACGTTCGCCCAAAATATAAACGAGTTCATGAACTTTCGTTCAATGAACTCTTTCAGGCACAACACTGATTTGTCAAAGGTCTTACGTGATTTACATGTCATTTTGAAATGTGCACAGACATTTCCATGCCTGCCCATGTGTATGTGAATGTGTGAATGAGAATTTCCTCATTTAACCTCTACAATCGTATGCACACAGCCTGAGGGGGAGTTTTCTAGTTCCCTTCGTGAATTAACATATTCATGAAAAAAAGACAAAGATGAAGCAAAGAATGGTGATTGTGATCTTATTAATATTCATGTAAAATTCATAGCTTCCTTTGTAGAAGTGTTTGTGTGGATGGATTTGTGTGTGACTGTGTTTGCTTGTAACCTTATGTGGGTGGGCATTCACAAATGATTTTTTCAGCTCACGTGCTGACAGAATGTGACTTAAAGTTATGAGTTTCGTATAACTGTGTAAAGAATAAAGTTTTACTAAACCGAAAGACAATAAAAACTGTTCAAGGACACAAATGCATAGCATGTGTTGTGTACCAGGATAGTAAATATGTGGCTTAGTGTTTGCATGTATGTGTTAACAGTTAAATGTACTTACTTTAAAGAGCTTTATAGACTTAAAGGTTGATCTGATGACTGTGGGTCAGTGTGAAGAGTTGTGTTTGTCCCAAGCTGTCACTGGGGCAGTACCTTATAAATGGTTATAATATCTGCTATTTAGGTAGAGATATGTATACATTTGGAACCTTGCACTTCTAACATGTGAACACTTTAGGTACAAATGTGTACTTTTGGAAAGGGTACCACTTCAGAGATAGCTGGGGACAATTTTTGACCATTTTTTTCTGCCAATACAGTAGAAATAAAACAATGTTTGTGATGAGTTCAAAACAACTAGTGGCCTGCATGAAAATCTTTCATTGTTGAGCCCTGCAAACCTTTACATTTATTTTTACTTTTCAAAAAGACAGATTAATAAAAAAAAACTCCAATACAACATACATTGTGGGTCAGGGTTTAGATTAATCCAGGACTAGGCATTAGCTATATAGGACATTTAAGTAGTTTTTACAGGCATACCTTACAAAAAACATTACTGATTTGCAATTTGGGACAAAACAATGTCACTAATAAGTGTTAAGATATGTCGGTACAAGATGTTTTTAAATGTAGGCAGCTCAATAAGTCTTGGACCAGGATGAGTCCTGTCTGGTAAACTGCCACTTTATGTTTTATTATCAGGACTCAACAAACCCTTGGGTCATGAGAAAGAAACTGATGACCATCTCCACTGTCTCCTGGTTTCGATGGCTCTCCCCTCTGTTCCTCTTCCCTTGTGGTAATGTTTTATCTTCCATTCATAAAAACTCAAAGACCAGCAAGCTATTGTTATGATTTTGTAGTGTATATATAACCTTCAAAAAAAAGTCAATAACACAGTAAACCTAGGCCAGCAGCCCCACCCTGCCCTAAAACCTGTTTACTTTCATGTGTGTATGTGAGCGCGCACGTGTGGGTGTCTGTAAAACTAAACTATGCCTTTTCTTGCCACACCTTGCTTCATTTCTATCTAGGGAGCAATAAACCAATAAGATCAGAGTTACTTGTTTTTCACATGCTTTGCAAAATTATTTACTTTATTGTATACACATATATTTGCGCTGCCTACTGCTGTGACATCATACATGTGAGAGCATTGTTGGAATGCTATACATTCCCATACATTCATTTATTTCTCAGTCTGCCACAAAATCAAAATTGACCACCACAAATAGACGTTTGCACATTGCGTTTATTACTAGTTTATTACTAGTCCTTATTAACTTGACAATACTTCACATAGTCTTTTCTTTAAAAGATTTACTTACTACTGTAATTAATCATTAAATATTGGGGGACCTGAAATTAGAGGAAGAATTGGGATTTCGGGAAACCAAAAATGGTTCTTTGATGACATTTTTGCAAATAACCTTTTATAGCACTTTCATTTTTAAGAGTGTTACCTTTGGGAGATGCAAACATTTAAACAGATTTTACCATCTTGTTACTGACATTCCCTGCATTATCATTCTATGCCACACACTGGAAAATCCTGGAAAGCCTAATGCCACCTGTGAGACTCTCAGAGGCTGTTTACACTTGGCATTAACATGCGTTTTCATCGATCGGATCACAAGTGGACGACGTTAATGCCAGGTGTAAACGGTGTTCAAAACGTTTTGAGCTCGTCCACTTTCGACCACTTTCAACCACATCCAGAGGTAGTCGAAACCACTTTCGATTGGATCGCTTTGGAGTTGCGGAACGCAATGTGGTTGAATGTGTTCGAACAGCCACACGCGATCGGCTTCTCTCCACCCATGTATCTAATCTGAGGTATTAAACACAAATTTTACGTCTTTTTTTACTTCTGGCGTGAACATACAGTGAACAGCGCTATTTTTAGCCTTTCATTGATAAAACTACTGTGGGTGTTCTCCGTAGTTTCGTTTTGAAAGCGTGTGAAAGTTGCGCGATCCTATTTCATCAATTGCGCTGAAAATTCAGAGAAAGCTCCAACATATACACGTACAAAACACTATGCAGCATGTATACTTGCTAAACAAGCAGCGGACTCCGACATAATATTAGTTTGCGTCCATATAAACTCATAATTACTCCTGCTCGCGTTTGAATGACAGCAGAGAGACTCGCCCACCGTCTCACGAACCACCCCCTCACAGTATTCAGGACAGAAGGGGTCGAAAGTGGACAAAAGAGACGAATTCAAATACCAGGTGTTAACGTAATGTGTCTCTCTCGTCCACTTGTGATCCGATCGATGAACACACATCTTAATACCAAGTGTAAACAGCCCCTTATATGACCTTATGTCAACCTGCATGTCCCTATATGCGAGGTAAAATGAGGAAAAGTAGTTAAAGCATTATGAAGTATTAAACCCTGTGACACTCATATCAGGTCAGTCTGTTCAGCCTATCTTGTCCTAAACTTTCACTGCTCACCAGCATTTAGGCAACAGGATTTATACATTGTGTTTCGTTGTTTGTGTTTGTGTGTGTGCATGTGTATGTGGGGTAATCTCTGATCAGCATATAGCTCAAGTGTTTAGGTGGTGACCTGAAGGATGAGCCTTTCATTTGATTTAGACTGATCAGAGGTCATACCCTATCCAATCTGTCACAATGTGTTCACTTAAGAGGTGACTACTACGCAAATTTTCATAGAAAGCATGCTGATGCGATAAAGTCACACATCATGATGCTGTACACGAGTGCACACAGCCAACAGTGATTTGTGAGATGTTGTTGAGACTTTCCTAGAGATAAACAGCTCTACATGGGCTCATGAATATTTAATTAGTTTGTTAATGAATTCAGGTGATATAATGCATACTTCACAAGGTGTAATTATCAAGAACATACATTTCAGTTCAGACAGTCCTCAATAATGAGTGTGCACACAATTTGCTTGTAAATTTGTTCGTGACTTTGTAGCGGTATGTCATTTCTGCAGCACTAGCGTCACCAATGGTAACTGAAAAAATGTATTATTGTTTTCAGAATGTGGTTGCACAAACATTTTGTCCTGCCTGACACAAGTTCTGGATGTTTTTAACCTGTCCAACCCTTCACAGATTTCACCAGCAAGGCTGTTAGGTGCCAATTAAAGCTCTGTGAATATACAGACCTGTATCGACAGACATGTAACTCTTGGCATGTACTGGATCATTATGTGCACAGGTTGTGCCCATGTGGAACAAATCACACCATTTACAGCTTCTATTAAAGTGATAGTTCATCCGAAAAAAATAAATAATTCTGTCATCATTTACTCACTCTCATGTTGTTACAAACCTGTATAAATTTAATTGTTCTGATGAACACAAAGGCAGATATTTTGAGAAATGTTTGTAACCCAACCAATCATTGACTTCCACACTAAAAAAATAATTATATTTAACATTTGCTCATTTAATCCATTACAATATAGTTTTTGGTTTTAATGAAAAATATTAAGTGTTTTTTAGGCATATCACATGTTTTAAATCAACCTATGTGACCTTGACTCATTTAAGTTGAAACTACATGAACACTTTGTGTTGTACAGCAATATTGCTAAATCTTTATGGGGAATTACAGTTCCCAGCATGCTTTGCATGAGTCTAAATAATGAAAGTAAATATCAAAACAAAGGGTTATTTTATGCATAATACGATATTTATGCATTTAATTACGATAAGAAAAGATGGGATTTATTAATGTTAAGTATGTTGTTATATTAGTATTTAAAAGTGTTTCTTTTTTTGGGGGGGGTTTAAATGCATCTATTGTTCAGACGGTTAGAGCATTTGCTTAGTGTATCAGTGTACATGTATCAGTTGGGTCATTCTTCAATTGGGGTGGCAAATGAGAGGCAGAATTTGTAAAATGCTTGTTTGTTTTCTTTTAATAAAGTGTATTTAAGTAAAGCTAACAGTAACATGATTAGAAAATAGTAGCATTGATGGATCTCATATAAACAATATTTAATTGTGCTAAGGTAACTAAAAACAATTAAGTGAGTTCAACTAAATACATTTATCTAAATTTAGATCATTTAATTGCGTCCCACCATAAAACGTAAGCAAATAAGAACATAAAAATAAGCAAATTTAATGAAGAATTTTTATCCTACCATGGGAGTCAATGGTGTCTCTGGTCAGTTTGGTGATTGATCTAACCTGAGGGTGTACCCTTGGACATCAATTTGACCACTACTAAAATAAGGTATGGTATTTTTGTTGTAAAAGTATAGTAACCATGTTTTTGGTGTATTGATTACTATTACCAAAACCATGGTTTCACTCAAGCGTGCCGCACAAGCCCTGAAAAGTGAAGCAAAAACGTCTCGATCGCCCCCCAGTGACTGGTCCCAGTATATGTCATAAACCCCCTCTCCCCCATGTTATTCAATGGGACTTGAGACCAACTAAACAATTTATTTACACTTCAATTATCTTTTTTCTCTGAAGCTGGTTTCTGTCATTTACTGTAGTTTTTTATCACGCTTATTTAAACACAAGTGTATGTTTTTAAAATAAGTTTGTTTTTAGTTAGTTATTTAATGCTATAAAAACGGTGGTGTCACGTCATGATTGACAGTTGTGATATGCACATTCTTGCTCACAACTGCGCAGGACTGGTCCCAAAAATGCTACTGCGCAAGACTCAAGACCCAAGATGTCAGCGTCGTAACGGGACACTGGCAGCTTCACTTTTCACCAATGGAAGTGAGCAAACGTACATCGTCCAATTTTTTTTCAGTCTATGGTTTCACCCCAGTAACCATGGTTTAACTGTGGTTTTTGGTTGTTTTGTAGTAACTGTGGCATAGTTAATTTCTATAAGGGATATTTTTCTGTGCATACTCTGATCAGACAAATATTCACAATAATTCAGGATTCATTTAATGTATTGTGTATTTCTCATAGGTCTTAGAATCAACTAATGAAGGAATGACTCTAATGAAGGAATCACACTTGGTTCTTTTGAGCGAACTGATCTGAAAAGCTTTGAATCACTCGAGCCAAATTTACACTTTGCTAAACAGTAGCAGGATACTTCAGAAGACAGAGAGTATAATGAGCACTTGCTAAAGTGAATTTATCCCTACAATCATTACAAACATATCCTGTCAATCAATCCTGATATTTTCCAACAGTGGAGTAATGGCATGCATAGCTTTAAAATGACTCACTACCCCCAAGTAAAGATATTTTCCTTATGATTCACTTAGTCACAATAATACTAACCATGCAACCGTGCAAAGCGTTTAATAATTCTATATAAATATGCATATTTAATAATAAATATGAGATTTTATTTTACAAAATATGAATTTTTTGTAGTGTTATTGTATGTGTGAATGGAGCACTTTCAAGTTCACCTTTGCACCTAAACAGTTGATATTAGTACCTCAGAGGCACATACAGTATTGGTTACCAAATGTATACATATCTGTACCTAAATGGTACATATAAGTACCTTTTTAAAGGGTACTGCCCCAATGTCCGCTTGAGACCATATTTTGACAATGTTGTTATTTTTAATATGGGTTAGCAGCATGCCCCTATCCAATTTCTGAACTAACCCAATCAGTGATACTTCCTACTTAACCAGCTTTACCAGAAATGTTATTCTGGTCAACCAGCTGGCAAATACTATTGCTGTACTGGTCCATTACCACAAACTAGCATAAACCAGTCTGAACCAGCCTTGAAATGATGGTCTTTTCAGCACGTGTGTGATGGGGAGAGTTGCTATTTGTTTGGGTATTGCCAACAGCAAAGTTATTTTGGCAGACAGTGAGCTCTTTGGCACACACAGTGTTCCAATAGTTATGGGAGCAATCTTCCAGTTCTGGAACAGCATGCTCATGCCGTGCCCAAATAGCTTGACAGAACCTGGCAATACCCTATTATGAGACAAAAGAAGCTTGAATCGGGAATCTCTTTTTGTGACATGTTTACCAGGATTATTCAGGCCCACGAGCAAAATAAGAAAAGAAACACGCTTGTTTTGAAAGAATGTGTCACCATAAAGGATTCAGACGTCTGGGTGCTCTTTATCACATTGCATATAGCTAATGCTACATCTGATTAATATTTCAACGTGACCAAGTTAGCCGGCCATGCCACATTTCACGTGTTAAGCTCCAGAATCACCAACATGTCAACACTGAATCTGAGACTGGTGACACTAATGTCAGAAACCTAAATGAAAGTGGTCTTTAAAACGATTTACAGACCAATTCCATGTACTAGCCACAGCTATTAAATGAGAACATAGTGTGGTGTTATGAAAAGCAGTACTGGTTGACAAAACAATGCTTTGATACTTCTGTTCGCAGAACAATGTGAATGTTTTGGAAGTGTTTGCCCTACAGGTAAAGGGCACACACACGAGGAACATACAGTACACTACTGTAGAGTATTTGACTATAGAGCTGTGATTTGTTGGTTGGCACACGCTCGGGTCATGTGGTCAGAAGAACACAGTCAGTCAGTAAAACTTGACCTCGTCTCCTCTCAGCCCTGATGAAACAGCTTAACCTTACTGAGCCGTTCCAAAACGCATGCATAATGTGCATTTTTTTTTTTTAAAGCAATATTCCATTTTCTTAAAAGAAAAATCCAGATAATTTACTCACCACCATGTCATCCAAAATGTTGATGTCTTCCTTTGTTCAGTCGAGAAGAAATTATGTTTTTTGAGGAAAACATTGCAGGACTTTTCTCATTTTAATGGACTTTAATGCTTAACTCAACACTTAACAGTTTTTTTCAACGGAGTTTCAAAGGACTATAAACGATCCCAAATGAGGCATAAGGGTCTTATCTAGCGAAACGATTGTCATTTTTGACAAGAAAAATAAAAAATATGCTCTTTTAAACCACAACTTTTCGTCTAGGTCTGATCCAGCGCAACCTAACGTAAATGCATAGTGACATAGGGAGGTCACGTGTTACATATATAAAACGCTAATTTGCGGACCATTGTAAACAATAAACTGACACAAAGACATTAATTAGTATCAGTTGACATACAACAACGTAGGAACGGTCCTCTTTCAACACATTTGTAAACACTGGGGCGGAGTTTCACGTTCGTCTTCTGTGACCTCTTGACGTCATGACGTATTGCGTGGGGTCACGCTGACGCATCACAACCTGATCTAGACGAGAAGTTGTGGTTTAAAAGTGCATATTTTTTATTTTTCTTGTCAAAAATGACAATGGTTTCGCTAGATAAGACCCTTATGCCTCGTTTGGGATCGTTTATAGTCCTTTAAAACTCCGTTGAAAAAAACTGTTAAGTGTTGAGTTAAGTATTAAATGTTGGGCTCTATTAAAGTCCATTAAAATGAGAAAAATCCTGGAGGAATGTTTTCCTCAAAAACATAATTTCTTCTCGACTGAACAAAGAAAGACATCAACGTTTTGGATGACATGGTGGTGAGTAAATTATCTGGATTTTTCTTTTAAGAAAATAGAATATTCCTTTAACTTTTAAAAGGATCTCTTGACAAAAATGCAATATAATATACATAACTATATTATCATGGTGTATAAAGAACTTGCATAATGAACTGTTTTGTTTTTATTACCTTAGAATGAGCCGTTTTTATCTACATATACCATGGGTCTCCTTACATGGAGGTCCCCATCATGTTTTTTACAGTATAGCCCTAAACAAACAAAATGCTCTACAAAGACTGTTTTGTCCCTACGTTGTCTAAGATGACATGTTTGTCCTGTGTTGCTACCATATGCGTTTTAAAAATGAGAGGTTAATTAATCACCATGGTGGTGGTGATGGCGCAGTGGATAAGAAGACACACGCCTTTGGTGTGAGAGACCCGGATCGATATCTTTCCCTGAGTCGTCTCAGACTTGTTCCTTCAAAGACTCGGTCTTGACTCGGTCTCGGACCACAGTAGGGGGAGAATGACTTGTAATTTCAGACTGAGTCCTCAAGACCAACTTAAAAACCACAAAACACATAAAAATAAAATGCAATGTTGACAGGCATTATTTGAAAATGACATCCCATGGTGCAATGCAAAGATACTGCCATCAGAGCCGTTTATTTATTTCTAGAAAAATAGGCAGAAGATGATGCATGTTGTAGGGATTTTTTTAATGATAGTACAGTAGTCCAAATTAAGACGTTAAGACTGCTTCTCTAAACAATTCCCAATCTAGCTTAGTCTGTAGGCCTAACTGTTGATTATTAACTGGGGTGATATTAAATATTAAATATTAAAACTGACATGTTTTTATGGTCTTGGTCTCGACTCTGTCTCAACTCCTAAAGGACTCTGTCTTGACTCAGACTTGCTTCCTCAAAGACTCGGTCTTGACTCGGACTCCACTGTATTTGAAAACCAACGTACTCAGTATCGACCCTTCAAAGACTCGGTCTTGACTCAGACTCAGCATAGGCGGTGTCTTCCCCATCACTAATATGTACAGACTAGTGGCGAGGCTACATAAGGGCAAGGGTGGCACTGGCCCACAAGGATTGACGGCTGGTCCACCAAGTCAGATAAGACACAAAATAACCTTAACAGAAATCAAGCATAAATGATAATAATCTATTTTATAATAATGCATTAAATATGCATAGATTTAGATTTAGCATTTATATAAAAAGTTTATCATTTGCATGTGTTTCTAAACCTTGCAAATTTGAACATTCAATTAATTTAACTATTTGAGCGCAAGAAGATGTTAAAGTGAGCTGTTTTCTGTGCGCACAGACGCACACACATACTCAAATGGACGCACCACGCACGGAGAGGGCTTTTTAAAAAAGCATGCAAATACAGAATCTCTATGCGCTTGACAGGACACATACACCCAAAATTATCTCTAAATACCACATTCTTGGCAAGTTGTTGATGCACTAAAGACAATTTTTACTTACATTACCTTCACTTTTCCACAACATTCAACTGTCATTTGATTTTTACCTATATTTGAAATCCATTCAGCTGATCTCCGGGTCTGGCGGTACCACTTTTAGCATAGCTTAGCATAATCCATTGAATCTGATTAGACCATTAGCATTGCGCTCAAAAATAACTAAAGAGTTACGATTTTCTAGATCGGTATGGCTAGGAACTATACTCTCATTCTGGCGTAATAATCAAGGACTTTGCTGCCGTAACATGGCTGCAGGAGGCGCAATGATACGTATTAGGCAGTGCCTGAAAATAGTTCCCTGCTATTGAAAGTTACTAAGGGGACTATTTTTGGCTGCTGTGTAATATCAAGAGTTGAGTTTTAAATAGGAAAAATATTGAAACTCTTTGGTCATCTTTTGAGCACAATGCTAATGGTCTAATCAGATTCAATGGATTGTGCTAAGATATGTTAAAAGTGGTTCCGCCAGACCCGGAGATCGGCTGAATTGATTCTAAAACGGTAAAAATAAAAATGTTTACCTTTAGGGGAGCTGATGAGAATATTTAAAAAAAAAGAGGAATGTCCCATTATCACATAGAATAAAAGTCTGTAGTGTAAAGAAATGAAAACTGATAATTATAGCATCAAAGCATGTCATCTTTAAATGTGGTGTAAAAATCCAGATCAAGTGTATGCAACCAGATTTGATTCCTTTTTGTGTGCTTGTGATTCTTTTTGCTATCCATACAGGTGAACACAGGTGAAAGAGCTGTGCTATGTGCCAGCTTGCCTTTGGGCACCGCAAACCAAAACTTACTGCGCTCTTCTCTCATGAGTCATGGCTCAGGAGGCACGGGGCAGCAAAACGGCTCTTTGTTTGCCTTCATTATGACAGAGGGAAAATAATAAAATGACCTTAAGAAAAAAAGCAGAAGTCTGTTGAGTGTTGAGACTTGCCCTTTGTGTGCTCTTGGCATAGATAAGTGGGGGTGGAGGAAGACACTGCCACTGTATAGCATCACATTATCAAAGCGCAGCACAGATCTTGCATATCAGAGAGACCTGGTTTAATTCTGAGATGTCCGAAGCTTATCGAATGAACGGTATCAGAACTAGAAAAATACAGCCTTAGAGACAGCCTCAGGAGATGATTTATTTATAACCCTGAACTAAGTGCGGGGTAAGTTGTCACACTTTTCACACTGTCTAACATTTACTACATCACAATGCTATAAATCTCATACCAAATGAAATAAGGAAGTCTTGTTGTACATGTGTTGTATTCATTACATTTTCATATCTTATCTCATTACAGAGCTGTAGACTGTTGAATAGAGATGTTAAATTGTGACAATTTGCCCATCACCAACTTAATTGATTTTAATTTTTAAATTCAAACCAGAACTGGAAATATTAACTCTAGGGCTTTTCACCCTGCTTTTAAGCCTAGGTTAAGGTATAGGTGTTTTCCGTATATTACCTTGACCTGAAAATCCCACACACATGGCAATTCTCATTCATCTTATTGGCCAACTACAGATGTATTTGTTGTGCTCATTCTTTGTCTCATTAACTCAAAGTACACTGTAAAAAATAAATTGTTGGCTCAATGAATTATTTTTTAGTAACTAGTTCCACAGAAATTTTACGTTCACTCAATTTCTGACTCCAAAGTGTTACCTGGATTGATGTTTTTTAGTTGGCCCAATTTTGACTCAAATATAAAAAAGTATGTTTGCTCAACTAGCTTTATAGTTCATTCAACTAAAATGTTTTAATCAGTTGAATCTTTAAAAATTTACAGCAAAGACTCTGTCAATTAAATTTTAAGTATTTACTCAATGTTTTATGTGTTACTTCAATTAATATTTATTATTTGGGAATACTTAATAAACTTTTTAAAATTATTTATCAAATAATTTATGCTGGTGTTGTTAACAAATAATTAACTTCAGTCACATAAAAACAAAAGCTTTATTCACTTATCATACAGACTGAAGATACAGAATTAAGTCTTCTCTAAATAGAAGGCATAAAACAGTCCAAAGAGCACTCCAAAGTCAGTCAGAACATCTGCAGGGCCATTTAGGAGAACTTCTTTCGCCATGTATCCCTCTCTGCCTCTCTCCACATCATCACCGCTCTGGTTTGATAAACAGAGGAATATAAATACATACATAAAAACATGTTTAATATAATAAAGCTTGACGGTGAAAGACTTTATACCCTAAAATTGCCAAATTTCCCTCAGACATCACACGTAATTGAATTAAACACTATTGGGCGGTTTTCTCGAACAGGACTTATCACTGACTAAAATACTGACATCTCTTAACATATGAGTGCTATTCTTTTGTCTCAAAATGCACCCCAGTGTTGTATTTTATAAGGTTTGTTTGTAAAAATGTCCCAATTATAATTAAGATGGAGTAATAAACCCTGTCCGGTAATCTTAACTAAAATAGCTCCACTTTAACTCGGACACATAACATAACACACCTTTATATAACTTATATCTTTACAAAAACGTCGAGTATTTGCGTCTTTGCCAATTAATATAGTCTAAAATTAACATTTATTTACAAACACTTACCTGACGTGAACTTGAGGAAACGGCTGTTGACTTGTGTCCTTGTGTAAAACAGTGAGTGATTCCTGCTGTTAGGTGCGGATTGATCTCAGATGAAATGACCTGTGATCCAGTCCAGATCCTTCCGAGTTAAGACATTTTAAATAAAAAACTCACGCACATACTGTACATACATACACACGCGCGCGCACACGGGTACACACACGGGTATATTTAGAAGTTTTATTTAAGATTGTTTTGATATTGGGACTATTTCTCCACCCGCTCCTTCAGCTCTGAAGTTCAAATTCGCATGCAGTCCGGTTATAACGAATGTAAAAGATATGAAACATCACTCAACAGCCATATCAATTTAAGTGCAATCCTAAAATATGATTTAAAACATAACCCTTTCATTGTTAAGTATGAGAAATTAAAATGAATTAAATCACGTTTAAACGCCACAGAGATATCAGAGCCAGCAGTCGATTTCTGATGCGCTTGCCGAGGTGAGGCTGCGCTGGGCGGGGTGTGAGCACTTAAGCGCCGATGATTTTCTGGAGCTCATATTGAGCTCATATGGAGCTCCGTCCGAAAGTGTCCGAGCACATTTTTAAATAGACGCTATCTTTATTCACCGACCGCATATTTAAACTTTAAGCACATACATTCACGCCTGAACAACTCTTACAATTACATTTTGTGACCAAATAACAGTAATATTATGAGCATTTTGTTGTCAGGAAACAAAGCTGTCATAAGTCCACATATTTACCTGATTTGTCTTAATTAGTTCAGTCAACATTAGCCATTCTGAATGTTGACTGGAATTGAAAATAACCATTCATTTAATATTTTAAACACAGATTTATCTAGACTTAAAATAATATGTCTTCTCAACTAGCTCAAACAAAAAAATTGGTTTAACTTATATATTTTTGCCTGTCCAACATTTCATTAATTGGATTTTTTACAGTGTAGATATTAATTCATTGCTGGGTAATTACAGTAATATACAGTATTTGCACGCTGTGTTTTACACCATCCTTGAAATGTGTGTCAAATGTCTTCTCAAAGTTAGAAAGGTCAGTATGCATGATCTATTGTGTCTCTAATCTCATTCCTAGACTGCACAGACCCATCACCTCCATATACTCTCTTTGCAGTGTGTTCCCCTTTGACCGACAGCGTTTCACAACACTCTTTAGCTTCTCCTCTTACCCCATTAACACTCGCACATACTTGATATCTGTGTGCTGAAGGTCACTTTGAGATGGGACAGATTTTCTAGTAATGCTCTCTAGAATGCTTGATCCTGATTGGTCAATGTTAGAATGAAATATATATAAATAAGTCATTATAGCATGGCTGTAGCTGATCACTCATGATGTTGCTCTACGATTTATACGAAAAAAGCTGAAAATCTATAAAGCCCAGCTCAGATGAATCTTACACCTCCATAGTTATTTATTTATTAATCAGTCGTGTAATAAGTTTAAGTGAATTCTGTACAGTATGTCCTAGCACTGCTAATGTATGAGAGTCTAAGTAGTTCATTCCGGGTCGAAGGTCATCCATTCCATTCAAGTCACTTTACCGCCAGCACGTGCGTAAATGAGGCTAAAGGGCATGTGTTCCCAATTGGCAAACAGTGGGAGAAAAAGATGAGTTTCAAATAAGAGTTTAAAGACAACTGTTAACTAGTGCTAATCGATCTGTGTGCATAACCCCGAACACGGACACTCACACATACGTTTAACTATGCTGATAACCCACAATAGCATACTCTATAGCTTGCACAAGCAAAGGTTCGCTTTATAAAGAACAGCATTTTCAATGCTATCTCATGGCAATTTGTATGTATTTTATGATGTGGCTAATTTGTATTTGAATTAATTTAAAGGGACACTCCACTTTTTTTGAAAATATTCTCATTTTCCAGCTCCCCTAGGGTTAAACATTTGATTTTTACCATTTTGGAATCCACTCAGTTGATCTCCCGGTCTAGCGGTTCCTCTTTTAGCATAGCTTAGCATAATCCATTGAATCTGATTGGACCATTAGCATTGCGCTAAAAAAATCCAAAGCGTTTCAATATTTTTCCTGCTTAGAACTAGACTTTTCTGTAATAACATCATGTACTTAGACCGACTGAAAATGAAAAGTTGTGATTTTCTAGGCCAATATGGCTAGGACTGTCATTCTGGGGGACTTTCCTGCAATAACATGGCTGCAGGAGGCACAATGATATTATACAGTGCCCACAAATAGTGCCCTTGATAACTTTCAATAGCTGGGGACTATTTTCAGGCACTGTGTAATATTATTGTGCCTGCTGCAGCCATGTTAAGGCAGCAAAATCCTTGACTATTAATACAGAATGAGAGTATAGTTCCTATCCATATCTACCTAGAAAATCACAACTTTTAATTTTTTGTTGGTCTAATTACATGATGTTATTACAGAAGTGTAAAGTTTTAAATAGGAAAAATATTGAAACTCTTTGGTTATTTTTAGCGCGATGCTAATGGTCTAATCATATATAATGCATTATGCTAAGCTATGCTAAAAGTGGTAGCACCAGACCCAGAGATCAGCTGAATGGATTCCAAAACAGTAAAACTCAAATGTTTAACTCTAGGGGAGCTGGAAAATGAGCATTTTCTCCAAAAAAAAAAAAAAAAAAAATGTAGTGTCCCTTTAAAAAAATTATTTTAATTTGTAACACCTTAAAGTGGAAGATTAAAGTGGGAAAAGCTTACATTTTTCAAGGTGTTATACTTTGAAGTAATTTTTAAGTAGATCCAACGCACATTTTTTTAAAGTGCAATTCGTACGACCACATTTGTACATTATTGTATGATTTGGGTAAGGCGTGGGGTTTCGTTATTGTTTTTTTATGATAAACATATGTTTTGGAACGACTCACTTCGTACATTCATACAAATGAACCAACATGTAAAATACTTACAAATTCTTGTGCGATCTGACTTTTCAGTCCCATTAATGCTGTGCATTTTGTCCAAGGCAGTTGGTAGGGTTGTAAAATGTAGGTGACTCTGGGCTGTGTTTTTGGTCAATAATTATTATAGTATAATTATATAAATAATTATAGTAAAATTACCCACAGTGACAGACAGTGGGTTGTTTTGTATCAATGTTAAATGCAGCCAAACAGGTATCTCTCTCTCTCTCTCTCTCTCTCTCTCTCTAGAAGAATTAAGGTGTGCATACTTCATGGGGAGTTGTCATAACCTAACTGACCTGTCAGAGTGACCTGACACCAGTTTATGCCATTATCTTTGATCGTATCTTTCATAAGGCTATTTTGTGTATATGGGGTATTGAGATGAATCAAAGCTCCCATATTGGTTCTGAATGAATTGTGGGTCATAAGCATAATGTATTGAGAATAAAGGCTTCAAAGGATTGTTTTGTAATATAATATGTGCACTTTAAAGGAATCAGAGCTCAGAGGCTATGATGTAAATATTAAGTGGGCTTAGAGTGCCCTCCCCTGGCCAATGTTGGCAAATTCAGGTTATTTAATATGCGCATATGCATATCTTTTCCTATCATAACTTGATGTGCAGAGACATAGGCTGATTTTACCAACAGTTATAAACACATACAGATACAAAAGAAAACAACTTTTGTGCTTAAAAACAAGTAAAAAAATCTGCCATGGGGTGAGAAAAAAATCTTTAAATAAGATTTCTTTTTTTTTAAACACTTAATTTGAGCAAAATTTTCCCACCCCATTAGGAGATTTTTTTTGCTTGCACAAATTCACTTAAATAAAAGACTTTTTTTCTTAGGTCATTTTTCTCATCAAGGAAATACATCTTGATTAAAGAACTTAGATATTTCTACTAAAAACAAGAAATACAAAGCGAGAAAGTCATTGTTTGCAGATAATGCATAAATGCAATCATGTCTCATTAAATTCACCCAAATCCGTATAACTTTGACATGATATAAATTTTACATTTACTATAGTTTTACAGCACCATAATCTTAATTGTATTTTAACAATTGTTTTTAAAAATGTTTTTATTTCTCCTTATCAATCTTACAAGAAACATCTGAGACTATGTTGATAATTTAATGAAATTCAGCTCCATCAAATCCCCTGAGCTATCAAAGGGCAACATCTGAGCAATATCATTTTCCTTTGGGTGTTGCTATTAAAACTCTCTTTAAACATCCCAACCGATTACTACTTCGTAAACTAATTTAAAACAGTCTATTTACCAGGTGCGTTCATTCAAAGTTTCTTATAAAGTCCACTGATAAGACCAAGTTCCCAAGAACAGCCTGGTGTTAAGTTGCTTGCTCAACACTTCAAACCAGAAACATTCATGGTCATACTGTTAATAAATTAACACCTGTTTCAAATTATTCT